>NC_081410.1:574704262-575304262 GCF_030272615.1 Cryptomeria japonica
TTTTTGTACATATAGCATTCATGCATGCAGATGATAGCACAGAGGAGGATAGAAAGGTTGTAAGAGAGTATCACTTCTACATAAGTGATGATAGTACTCATTCATCGGAGTTTGTACAAGGATGCTTTGAAGTTTTCTATAATAGTTTAAGGGAAAGGAACATATGATACAACCGACACTTAATATGGTCAGATAATTGCGCCGCACAATTCAAGAATGCAAGGATTTTTTATTGGCTAACAAGGATGCATGTGACAAGTGGTGTACAACATTTTTGGAATTTCACTGAGGCTGGACATGGTAAGGGAGAGCACGATGGTGTAGGAGCATGTGTGAAAAGAGCCCTAGCCAAGGAAGAATTGAAGTACAAAGATGATGCTGAGTTGGTAGATGCAGAAACAATTGTGCGATGGTGTAAGTCTACGATGGGTCCAAGTAATCCAGGTAAGTCATTGGTTTGTAGATATTTTTGGTTGATTACTGAATCTAACGTTGAAAACTATCTAGATTGTTGTACAGTTGCAAGACCAAGTGACATGCACTCATTTATGAGTTCAAATTCAAGTTCACTGGTAATTTATACGAGACAGATGGTATGTTTTTGCTCTTCATGCATGTATTGTTTGTGGGAAGAATGTGAATCAGAAGAGTGGGTTGACAAATGGTCTTGTAGAGCGTTGGTTCCCATTGATTCATATCAAATTCCCAAAGCACTACAATTGAGCCAGATGGAGACATCAGTATATTTTGACCATGTATCCGACCTAGTGGATTCAGGTGATTTTTTGAGTTAATTTTTTTGCAAGTATTCTCTTTGGTTCATTTTGTTGTACATCATACTTTATTTTTGGTATTAATTAACACTTTATAAAATGCAGGTCATGTGTATGTAGTTGTTGTAGAAGAGAACAATGAAGAAGGAACAAATTACTATTTGTGTCATTGTGTTGAGCCTAAAAGAAATTGACAACCACAATCATTGATGGAGAGGGTATTAAGTACCCAATAGGGTTTGTTGTCGTGACAGGAACATGGCTTCGGAGATACCCTATCAAGAATTCTGATGTTTGGTTGTTCGAGGACTTTGAAACACACAGACATATTCTTCATTTCTCTAACCTTGTTGTTGCAACAAATATTCATTTGATGAAGTATCGTGGTAGACCTCATAACAAGATTTTATGGAAAGTTTGTGAATCTGACCACGAGGCAATACTTGACACAATACGGGTTAGAGCCGATCCTGAAGGCTTACTTGATTGATTCTGCGGTTCAAAGTAGAATGATTTTGAGAATTTTGTATAAATCATCGACGAATTGTTCTATATTCATTTTTTGTATATATAAATGCCCATGAATTGATTTTTACATGTTTAGGGGCATAATTTTGTATATTTAAGTGGCAATGAGCTGATTTGTACATATGTACATGCCAAATTTTGTATATTAAAATGGCGATGAGTTGAATCACACATATTGTAATGCCATATTTTGTATAAAAGCCCATGAGATGATTTGTATATTAAAATGGCGATGAGCTGAATCGCATTTATTGTAATGCCAAATTTTGTATAAAAGCCCATGAGATTATTTGTAAGACAGTTTTTTGTATAATCAAATAGCCAAGAGCTAATATGACCATATTTAGAGGCAAATTTTTTAATAATATGTGACAATGTTTTGTGACTATTTTGTGTGTCAATGTTTTGTGACTATGTTTTGAGTATATGTGATGTGTCCCTGGTCAATCATGAGCATTCTTGATTCTTGTATAATCATGGATAATTACACGAGGAACATAATCAATTCTAGCCAATCTTGCAACTTTTCCTTGCAAGCAACTGACGATTTTTTGAGCAGGCGAAAAAATGCTACTAATTGAAAATGGCTTCGAGTCGTCGAAAACCGATATAGGCCATTGTAGAGGAGCCTCACGTGACCCCACGAGATCAAACAGATTGATTGTATGTGTCGTGGATTGGAAGAAACGGTTCGTCAAATTTTGACAATTTTTTGGACTCAGGGCACTTGAGAGATCTCACCGGTAGGGTATGACTCTCAATGTTCTGATGCTTTGGGATGCATGACAGGGGCATGCCTAGCGTAAACATGCCCACCCAGACATGCTCATGATGTTGGTTTGTGTACACGAGGAACAAAATCAATTCTAGCCAATCTTGCAACATTTCCTTGCAAGCAACTGACGGTTTTTTGAGCAGGCGAAAAAATGCTACTAATTGAAAATGGCTCAGAGTCATCGAAAACTGAGATAGGCCATTGTAGAGGAGCCTCACCCGACCCCACAGGATCAAATAGATTGACCGTATGTGTCGTGGATTGGAAGAAACAGTCCATCAAATTTTGATAATTTTTTGGACTCAGGGCACTTGAGAGATCTCACCGGTAGGGTATGACTCTTGATGTTCTGGTGCTTTGGGATGCACGACAGGGGCATGCCTAGCATAAACATTCCCACCTAGATGCGCTCACGATGTCTGTTTGTGCACACAAGGAACAAAATCAATTCTAGCCAATCTTGCAAGCAACTGATGATTTTTTGAGCAGGCAAAAAAATGCTACTAATTGAAAATGGATCTGAGTCGTCGAAAACTAAGATAGGTCATTGTAGAGGAGCCTCACGCAACCCCACGAGATCAAACAGATTGACTGTATGTGTCGTGGATTGGAAGAAATAGTCCATCAAATTTTGACAATTTCTTGGACTCAAGGCACTTGAGAGATCGCATCGGTAGGGTATGACTCTCGACGTTCTGGTGCTTTGGGATGCACAATAGGGGCATGCCTAGCGTAAACATGCCCACTCGGACGCACTCGCGATGTTGATTTGTGCACACGAGGAACAAAATTTGACCATTGCGAGCGTGAGGGTGCTCTCACACCAAACACTTTGTTGTTTAAATTCATATTGTCGATTTTTGTTGTTTATATTCATATTGTTAATTACATATGCAAATATTTATTTAAATTTATAAAAGGGTAGCCACCAAATACAACGAATACACAATAATGAACTGAATACAAGGAGTTTTGTAGGGTTAATTCAACATTTTAGAAATTTTATCAAATCATATTCCACGATTGTAATGCTTTATATCATATATTTTTGTTGTTTATATTCATATTGTTGATTACATATGCAAATATTCATTTAAATTTATAAAAGGACAACCACAAAATACAACGAATACAAAATAATGAACTCATTACACATTTATTGGATCGAATATCGATATTTACATATATAAAAAAAGGCATGTCTGCCAAGTCAATACAAGTATTACAAAAATGTGGCATATGCCATGTCCAAATCGATATACAATAAAAATGTAGAATATATCTACATGTATTGGTCATTCTATGACCAAAACTAACACTATATGATCCTAAACTTCTGGTGGATCATCAAAATCAAGCCTCTTCGGTGCAGTACGCGGCTATGTAGATGACTGCAAAACCACAATTCAAAAGCCAAGTTAGAATTCTTTTGTAGAAAATAGTTCACAATTAACATCATAACTATGCATTTAATTTTAATTCCTTTGCAATTGAAATGTAGATTACCTCATCGGCTGATCCAGGAGCTAATGTCTTCGCTCTCCTCTCCTTGTCACTCTTAGGAGTTTTCTTGAAGACATACTTAAATTGATCCACGTTATGGTCGTACCGTGAAGGAGTCTATTGTAGATTAAATGTACAATTAATACAGTGTACTAACATAAATATATCAAAAACACTTAAAGGCTATAATATAGAGAACAATGACGTACCTGTGCCTGAGATGCTTCTCCAATGGACTGAGAATGGCTCACCATCGATGTAGAAACTGATGCTATTACCTATACAAAAAATGTACAAAGATTAAATACAATTAATATAATGATAAGTATTGAAGGTTGAAAACAATTAATTTTACATATCAAACAAAAGTGTACCGGATCCTGAGATGCTTCTCCAATGCAAGGAGGAGGGTTTTCCATTGATGAAATAGGTATGGATATTTCCTGTATGAAAAAATTATAAGATTATAATATATCACAAGTTCACATGTACGCATGCATATAATCATGAAATCAAGAAAATAAAGTAGAGATACATACCTCTGCCCTCTCTTGATCCGCGGGTGAATCAGGTGCATTCAACATATCCACAAAGCTCAATGACCGTTGTACATGTAAAATAGACAAAAAACACTAATCAATCTACAAACCCCAACTAATACTTGATTTCAACATTTTCAAACAATTGTACAACTAAAAATGTGTTCAATTACCTTCTTCACACGTTTTGGCATTTTCGAGGAATTCTTTTTCTTAGGACGAGCCCTAGACGTGGAGGGGGTACCCTAAAAACATAAAATTAACATGAGATATTAGTACAGATAATAAATTAAACATAATTTTAAAAATCTAAAATGAAATGACTTGCATATTCCATCAAAACAATACATCATGTGACCTTTATAGGTCCTTTTTCATAACCTCTACATGCGACCATTCTGGTCTTTACAATGAAATAAAATATACATCTTTAATTATTACATAAAATTTTATCTGGAATCTCTTACTTTCTTTGTCTCCAGATGTGTCACCTCTGTTTGACCTGGATAACCTCCTCTCGCAAACCGGATGACAGACATATGACCCAAGCGTTTTATCTGCCCAACCAAATGAAGCATAAGCTTCCCGGTGCTCTCGATAAGCTCCCGTCCCTCATGACGGAGTATCCTAGCAAGCCGATACCAACTGGTAGTAAAGGAATCCTGTGCAATCATGTAGAACTAACAACCTATCCTGGTTGAACTAACTACATGTGTTATGGCAGGGAGAAAAATAAATAAACAAATATGATAGCCATCATTACCCTATTGGGGAGGTGAAGAAAATCACCCTTCCCTGGTTAGCCCATAAACAAGCACTCTTGTTCCATAATCATCCCTCATAGACAGAAAAATAATTAACCCTCCGCGGATTAATGTCAGAATAATATTATTATATGTTTTCTTTATAAATTTTTATAAAATTTCCCTTTATAATATAATTTCCTCAAATCAAAATTTAATATTAATATTTTCAATAATTCTAAATTAAGAATTTCTATTTAAGTTAATATCATTTTTAAAATCAATTCCTAATATATATATATTAAATATTTTTATTGCTTTTATTCTTTTCTTAAAAATTCTTAAATCAATATTGATGTTAGAATTTACCACTATCAAGACTTTCCAAATACAGTCGTAATGTTTTAGTCTTTTCTTAAAAACCTAGATCCCAATTTCTCTAAAATTTTCACAGTAACTAAAAATATTGGAAACGCAAAAACCCAGTAAATTTCCTAAAAACCCAGTTTCCACCTTTTATGATACATTGAGAAGAAGGTGTTGACAACACAACTGACACATCAAACAAACTAGCATTAAATCCACAATACCCAATTTTAAAAGAAAAAGATCAAATAAAAACTCAATAAAATATGTAAAATAAATGAACTTGACTGTAAGAAAGAAGAATCGCAGGCGTTTCCCAAATTTTAAACAATCTCTTCAATCTACCTTGTCGACTTCACAGCAATCACACGAATTAAGAAGCTCAAAAAGAATTGGAATGATCAAATAACAGGTTTATTCCTATATTTAAAAACATTGAATTCTCTAAAAATAAAATTTAATTGTTTGCATGATTAAATTATTAAAATTAGAACTCACAAAATAATTAATTGATTTTATTAAATTACAATTTGTTAAAGATTTAGTTTTTAAGAAAATAATTAATTATTAGGCTCTCACATATCGTCTATATTTTTAGTACATAAGTTTACTCCAACATTGTATTTTTGCATGCCTTGATCATTTATTTAAATTTATTAATTAATATTTTAATTAATTTTTTGAATTAATCTCATTATTTATTTTAATTAGTCCTCTAATTTTAGTATTTATAAGATATTATATCTTAAATATCTTTTATATTTTATAATTTAATTATCAAATAATTTTATTTTTAATTAATCAACTAATTAATTTATTTACTCTCTTTTAAATAATTATTTTATAATTATTTCTAGCTTGATTGTAATATTAAATACTTGTATATTTAATAATTTATCCTTATTATTATTTTTATTTTATTTTATCAATATATTTTAGACTCCCTAATTTAATTTACTAATTGCTTATCTAATTGGGTACTTTGCACAAGGTTCCAATACTTAGGTTGCTACTGGCGAGTTAGAAAAACCCCTCCTCGATCATATGTCTGCCTTTGACAGTTACCCTGCAACTGATACTTGACAAAAATTCGTCAGATCACATTACATAAAAAAATCTAGCAAAATATTAACATCATTAAATATCCTAACAATATTATTCATCATTATTAAATAACGACATCATATCAATAAAACATCATTATTAAGTATAATTAATCATAACAGAAAAGTAGCATTAAAACATTATCATCATAAAATAACTAACCATCATCATTGTCACTAAACCACACAATATCATCTATCATTATTAAAAGTTAATCAAAAGGTATCTTACATAATAAATAAATCTAACTAAGGTCTAATTCGATTCATGACATAAAAAGAGTTGTACAAAATATCATACCGTATAGCCTTGTAGGCCAAAATCAATCGCTGACAGCGTGATGTCATCAATCTGGGACATTTCGTCCCCTATCAACACCTACAAACTAGAAATTGGACCAAGCATTAAAGATAGTATATCTTGTATTTTTTTGAATTCGAAGTGTACTATTCTATTTTAACATATTACAAAATTTATACCTCATCCGTCGAAGTTGCAGCTGTGGTAACTGGGGGAGGTGTATGGGATACCGTTGTTGCATCCTGAAATGCATTTTATTTGTCTCGATTTAAATCGATGTATAAATGAAAATTCATTTATGTAATTACAAAATTAAAGTGACTGATAAATAAAATGTTATGAATTCAAATCAACACACCTGTGTCTGTGACTCATGGGCAAACACCATGTCCATCAACTCATCTGTCAGCGTGACATCCTCAACCGTGTGAGCCTGACATCTACAACCGCAAATCGTGCATAGATGATATGAGTATCCATCTGCACCGGCTGCATCATCTATCCTCGAGCATATCCCCAAGCAACTGACACACATATGCTCGATGGGCTCTCTGTCGCCCTCTAACGGCTCATCATCCAATACAATAGGGTGTGCTAATGATGTCCCATGCTGAATGATGGCACCGGTCAATGTTGTGGCTGCCTGGAGAGTCTGTAGCCCCATCGACTCTTTCAGCTCTAATGGGACAGCCTGATGCACTTTGGGTTTGGGTGCTAGGGGGCAACGACTCTCCGCGGCTAATCGCCTATGGGCTCTAGGTCTATCTTGGGCAGAGCCACCACCTCTACCATGAAACTCTCTCATGTCAAAATAATTTGGGCGCACATTGAGCACAAACTCACAATATATTTTTCTCAAAAAATATAATGGCACCTCATAATTATTACAAGGTGGATTATCAAAGACCATCCACCACCTCCGCCAAAAAAGATTCTTCATCTGCACATTGGTACACCAATGTATGGGAAACCTCTTTGCATTAGGAGGTAATGACTGACCAGTTTTGGGGTCAACAAAAAGGGCACATATTTGTTGTTTAGAAATATTTTTGTTTTTAACTCCATCGTATGATAGCCCATTGGCATAGAATTGATGACACCTATCCCTAAAGCTTCCCCATTTGGTAATTTCTGTGGAAACAGCTATGACACCACTAGCTAATGTTTCTAGGCTAGTGGCAAGGGATTGATGATGGTTAAGTTTAGAAGTTTTCAATTTTACAATCAGTCTATTGATTTTGGATGTATTTTGCCCTAACTGATTAATTAATTCTTCCTGTGTTTCGGCTGTGCGGTCAAAAGGAGGAATTGGGGGTTGTTCTTGTGTGTTTTCAGGAGGTACATTTAGTTGTTCTTGTGGGTTTTCAGGAGGTGCATTTGGTTGTACTTGTTCTAGATTAGAAGAATCTAGTTTTTGAAACAAAAAATGAAAAGACCTAATCAAAATTAATGAAATTAAATTCAAAATGTAAAACAAATTGCATAAACCAAAAAGAAAGACAAAAATAAATAGAAACTAACCTTGATCCATAGCCTGGAGGACAAATTTAGCAACCCATTCATGGTTTAGGGTAGAAAATGGGAAAAAAACAAACTAAAAAATGCGCTTTTCGGGTAAATGAGGACCTAGTTTTTTTAAAAACTTTTTTTATCAGGCACCGCGTACGCGGTTTTACTAGGATTATTAGCGCGTACGTGCTCATTTTCCTATAAGTAGCGCATACGCACTAATTTTCCTAGCCGTAGCGTGTATGCACTCAGTTTCCTAAATGCAACGTGTACGCGCTACCTTTTCTAGGCTCGAGAAGAACAAACCTAAGCGCGTACGTGGGAATTTGAAATTTTAAAACCACGTACGCACTGCCTGTTTTTCCAAGTTTTTTTTGGGTGGTGTCCACTTTTCTGACCACCATCTTTGTGCACATGCCCCTGGCACAAACACAAACGTGCCTAGCCAACCTAGACGTGCCTGGCACCAACGCAAACGCGCCTCAGCGTTTTTTGACCTTTTTTTACATTACCTAAAAGCACATTTATTGTTCTACCTAGCATGCATTAAGGACAACATTTATTGTGACAAAGTACAAAGAGGTTTTGTGGTACTTACCGGCTCTCTTGCATCGGCTGGCCTCTGAAATCGGCGAACGCAATCAAATCTATGCACCAATGCCATCACTGCTGATTGTTGCTGCTCTATTTCTCTCTATGTACTCTGATCTCTTGGATGTGTGGATGACAATGAGGATGTTTTCCCCTCGTGGTCTATCTTATAGACTGCCCTAGCCCTATCCCTAGCCCTAGCCCGAGTCAGTCTTCGTTATCCCATGACTCTGTCACTCTATCTGGTCAGTCCATTCCAGCCTTTCTTTCTTATCGAGAGATTGTCTGCGATCTTTCCAGACATTTTCATCCAATCTCTCGAGGGGACATATCATTCCCATCTTGGGGCAACTTTGTATCAGTTCATATTATCTTCTTTGAAACAACGCAACAAGCTGCATTGTCTCAAAGAGGGGAAAAATGTAAACACCTAAAATTGTCCAGTCTAATTAAATAAATATTTTATTTATTTAATTAATTTAGCCTAATTCTTCTATTAATTAAATAAATCTTTATTTATTTAATTAATTCATTTATCCTCTTCTAGCCTTATTTCTCATTTAAATAAATACATTTATTTATTTAAATTACCCTTTTCCTAAATTAAATAAATATATTTTTTATTTAATTGATCCCACTTCTTCTATTAATTAAATAAATCTTTATTTATTTAATTAATTCATTAACCTTTTCCACCCATGACACATGTCATTCATCTCTTAATTCATACACTACCTACCCCTTTCATTACTTTATTATTTTCTTTACCTACCCTCTAATCATAGCCGACCTCTTTTACACCTCTCAATCTTATCCTTCCATTTCTTATAGTGTCTTCTATACAAGGAGATTCTTCCTTCATTATCAAACCCCGCTTACGACTCGACAACACTACGCTTTTGAACTTTCATATGCGATCCTACTTGCAACCACACTCTCGTTCTTTGTTGAGCTCTTATGCACATATAAAATCTGAGAGCAAATATATCAAGCAAGATCAATGGAGATAGGAAGAATGGAGATTCAAACCCTATTGGACATGTGATGGTATAATCTTTGTGATTTCATTTTATTTGCATTGTTTTAGGTAGTCTTCATATGTTATGGTGGATCTTTGTTGTTGTTAGGCTAGGGTTTTGTGGTTGAATCCATTTTGTCTTTCAATATTGTTGTTATCCATTTTCACCGTAAACAATATATGTGTGTGTGTGTGTGTGTGTGTGTGTGTGTGTGTACATATATATGTATGTGTATATATACATATACATATATAACATATACATATGTATGTCTGTGTATATATATACATATATACATATACATATATACATATACATATGTATATGTGTATGTATATATGTATATGTATATACATACATATACATCTATATATATATATATATATATATATATATATATATATATATATATATATATATATATATATACGTAGACGTATATGTATGTATATATGTATATGTATATATGTATTTATATATATACATATACATATACATATACATATATGTATATGTATATGTATATATGTATATGTGTGTGTGTGTGTGTATTCATATTCACATATTATACATTTTCTTTTTTTTTGTAGTTATTCATATTAGTTTTTGTCGCTTCCTTTATTCTTTTATATTTTTTCATTTTTGGTTGGGAGTAATTTTTGTGTTGTTTGACTTCTTTTTTCTTTTCTTTTTTTGTATTCATATTTATAAATTTATATATATTGTTGTATGTAGGTAAGTAAATTCACATACATACATATATATGTTTTCATGTTGCTCTTTAGTCTTCTCTCTTTGTCCTTCATTTTTTGATTTTATATTTATTATGTCTATTATTTTTGGCCTTTTGTTCCCCTCGGTCCTCATGTTCACACTTCTTTTTATTGATGTCTTGGTCTGCATATCAATATCTTTCATCTCCTTAAACTCTCTTGCATCCTAATGATGAATCACAGAGTGTGATTCAAAACGTTGATGGTAAAAAATTGCTCACACAATCTAATCCAGAAACTTGCATACAAGGATAATTATTGTTAGGCTGATATATGAGTTTTCCTAGGTCAAACCCCACGTTTGGAATTAACCCTATGATGAATGAAATACAAAAGTGATAACTTAAACTTGCAAGGTATAGACTAGATCTCAAAATAAAATGCTTATTAAAATATCATACCTTATTTATGAGTCTCCTTTTACTTGAAGTCTACATAAAAAGGTTGATGTCATCATGTAGAACTCGTGCATGTATTCATGTAGAATTGATCGTGCATGTTATCTTTTATGCTTAAAAACTGAATAATTGACATCTCCTTCACTGCTCTCATGATTCTTGATGGCTTTTTCACTTGAATTTGAATTTCTCTTGAGGAATTGTACTTGATATATGTTTCAAATGAGGGGATAAAGCTTCCTTCTATACCTATCCTCATGAAACATATTGAAATTGCAAAGATGTTGACATCAAAAATCATTTCCCACTCAACATTTTTTACTATTAGAGGATTCAAAAAATGGGCCCTTTTGGTATGGACCATGGCTCTAGGTGCCCTATTCTAGAAGGACAAGGGTGTTAGGTGCCCTAATATAGTCCATTTAGGCTGAGACAAGATCCCAAAGTTAAATTAGAGAATGAAGATCACAAACGTGGGACTAGTGTGGGCAGAATTAGGCATAATCGAGGCATAAAAGGTAGAAACACTAAAGTGAGGTTTGGATGAGTGTGAAATTATATGAGGATACAATTTATGATACTACATTTGGCCCCCACTTTAGAAAGACTATAAAATTATGCTCGTTCTCTTAATAAAGTATAGAATGGAATGGAAATACTCTCATCAAGACATTAAAGAGAAAGGAAACAACTAGCCTCCCAGGAATTAGGATTTTATAAAACTAATATTAGGATAAGAGGATCTACAAATGAAGAGAAGATCTATGACTTCTTGGTCTAGTAATGATTTTCTTACTATGAGTCATATAAGAAGAGGGAGAGAGAAAATAAATGTATTACTCAAGTCTAGTAAGGATATTCTTACTATGAGTCATGTTAACACAAAAGAATATTACAAAGGAAAAGCTCAATTTGCTAAATAATCTCAAAAAACTTGACTATGAAATGGGTGTTGCGACATACACCAACATATCATGGTGTGTGATTAAGGTGTACAAAGCAAACCTCAGTGGTGTGTGCACAAAGTGTAACAAATAATGGAGTGTATGTCCCCACATTAAAGTGATTGTGTATTCCTTATCATGTGTAATTACTTTAAGGTAGCATACATGCATTGAAAAGACAAGAACATCACAACAGTGAAATGCCCCCAAGCTAGGGAAAATCAAAGGTGATGGTCACAAGATATAAAGAGAAAAAAATAAGGGATCCACTATCTAGGGTTAGAATGTGCATTAGATAAATCATGTGCGATTGTATTTGAATTGACCTCATCCCCCAAGTGGAATTACAAGCAAAATGGAAGAACACATAAGATGAACAACACGTCTTTTTGGGACAACATGGAAGAGACCAAAAATATCTCAATGCTTTGCATCATGCCTAAGTAGATAACACAAAAGAACATTTATGACATAACAAATATATGATATATAGAAGAAGTGAGATACAAATAGATGGAATATCATAATAGAGTCATTCATTTTGTTGCCTTGTTCCAATTAAACAACAAGGGTCATCCAAAGAGAGATTAACATAACACATCAAGCATCACATCACAGGGGAACGCATCACAGAAAAACAAACACATAAAAGAGTCCATTACACAAGTGAAGCTAGTCTAGCAAATAAATTGCCTCCCAATCTTACTTATCATCATTAATATATGGTAGACAAGATGCAAGAGGAGACACAATAAGTATGCTAGATGGAGATATCTCAAGTTCCAAACAAGGATCATGCCCTAATGATGAATCATTGCATTTGTACAACTATAAGTTAAGATAACTCATAATTAATCTCAATAACTTCATACATATCATGGGAATTGTTAGTATCTACATTATTATCAAATCAACATCATCATCCAAATTAATCACAAGTGTTGAACACCCAACAAGATTGAGAGGGGGGTTGAATCAGTTTGGAACTTCAAAATAGATTATTAATAAACAACATTAACTTACTTAGCAATAACACATTAATAACCTACACATAAGCATCAACCATTAACACGCGAACACTAAATTTACATGGAAAACTTATATAAGAAAAAACCATGGTTAGAATATGAATAACAATGCTTACAACATTTTAGGCCTACTACCAAGGAGAACCAACACCTAAATGGACTTGCAGAACCAAGGCGCACAACCTTAGGAAACACTAATAAATAGATATGCCAATATGATCCTAATAATCCTACAACAACTCTCTCTCCCCATAATAATCTCACAACTATCTCTCCCCCTTTGACAACAATGACAAAGTGCACTAAAAAACTAGACTAAACAACTCACACCAGTACCCCCCCTGAGAGTAGCAATAGAATCATTCCATGAGACAATGATAAGTGTTAAGTCTCCCCCTGGAAACATGCATCACTAAAAATCCAGCTAGTTAGATACTCAAAATTATCCTTCACGGGTACCTTCATAAAAATTTATGTTACCTACTCTGTTGTAGAAATTTATTCCACTCTAACTTCTTTCTATGTTACCTACTCTGTTGTAGAAATGTATTCCACTCTAACTTCTTTCTCTGTTACCTTCTCTTTTAAGAAATGATAACGGATTGAGATATATTCAGTTCTTGAATGCATAATCAGATTCTTCAAAATGTTTATAGCACCAATATTATCACACATAATAGGAATGGCTTCATCATATACCACTCTAATATCCTTAAGAGTCTACTTCATCCACAAAACTTGAGTACAACAAGATGTTGCAGAAATATATTCAACTTTTGTAGTGAATGATGACACTGATTCTTGTTTCTTTCTTATCCTTGAAACCAGTCTGTCTCCAAAAAAGAATGCACTTCCACTAATACTCTTTTTGTCATCAGTACTTCTGACCCAATCAACATTTGTATATACTTTCAACATGAAATCTCCATCCTTCTTGTACTATAGGCCAAAGTCCTATGTTCCTTTCAGATGTCTAAAAATCCTCTTCACTACTTGATCATGATTTTGCTCAGACTAGCTTGAAATTTTGCAACCAAAGACACAACGTGCATAATATCTAGTCTAAAAGAATTAAGATATAACCATCCTCCAATCATAGATTTGTACTTCTTCTAATCATCATCTAGACATGCATCATCTTTGCCTAATTTGCATCCAACAACTAAAGGGATAGTAACAAGTTTACAATGTTCCATATAAACTTCTTTAACATCTCTTTGACATACTTAGCTTGAGAAATAAAGATTCCTTTATCTAACTGAGTAACTTGAAGACCAAGAAAAAATGACATCTCTCCAAACACAGACATTTAAAATTATTTCTACATCTCTTCTATAAATTCTTTACACAACCCATCACTTCCTCCAAAGATGATGTCATCAACATAAACAACAATAATCAAAAACTTAATGCCTTCAACCTAAAAATAAAGATTATTGTCAACAGTTCCTTTTCTGAAGTTTTGTTATAGCAAATATCTATCCAATCTTGCATACCATGCTCTATGTGCTTGTTTGAGTCCATACAATGTCTTCTTTAATCTACAAACCATGTTCAGATCTTCTAAGAATCTAAATCCATCTAGTTGTTCAATGTATACTTCTAGTTCTCCATTCTGAAATACTGAATTAACATCCATTTGATATACTTTGAAGTTCTTGTAGGCAAAAAAAGCAAGAAACATTCTAATAGCTTCCATCCTAGCAATTGGAGCAAAAGTTTCCTCAAAATCAATACCTTCTACTTGAGAATAGGCTTTACATAACAATCTTGCCTTGTTCATTGGGACTTGTCCTTGTTCATTCAGTTTGTTCTCCAGAACACCCACTTAGTTCCTATCTCATTTTTGTCCACCGGTCTTGGTACTAGCTCCCAAGTTTTATTCTTCTTATTTGACTCAATTCTTCTTCCATTTATTTTACCCAACTTTCTTCTTTGTGTTCTTCTTTATATAATTTAGATTCAATGAGTAAAAGAAAACAACAATTATTCACCTCTATATAACTTCTTATTGTCTGAACTCCTTTGTTCTTGTCTCTAATTATCCAATCTTCTGAATGATTCTTCTGCACATATTTCAAGATCTTTAGTTTCATCTTCTTTTTCCTCAGTATTTCCTTCCAGATCTATCTTTTTCTCTACAACAACATGAATTATCTCAAATTGGATCCCTTGAACAAGTTTAGAGACAATTTAATCCCATTCCTCACAAACTTTCACATTTGTACTCTCGACTATCTTGTTTAGTCTCTTATTATAACACTAGTAAGCCTTGTTATTTGTAGCATATCCCAATAAATTCCTTCATCTTCTCTAGTATCAAGATTTTTGTGGTCATTCTCATCTCTCGTGATATATCACTTACTCCCAAAGATTATGAAATACTTCAAAGTAAGTGGTCTTCCATTCCACAAATCATAAGGTGTCTTAGTATGATTTACTCTTATCTAAACCCTATTAAGAATGTAAAGAGTAGTATGCATAGCTTATTTCCAGCACACATTAGCCAAGTTAGCATCCTTCATCATATTTCTAGCCATCTTAATTTAATAGTCCTATTCTTCCTTTCTACCACACCATTTTGTTGAGAAGTTCGTGAAACATAAAGATGTCTCTTAATACCATATTCTCACAAAAATCGTCAAATTCATTTGAAGTAAATTATCCACCTCTGAGAGATTTTAAAAACTTGATTCTAGCATCAACTTATTTTTCTGCCATTGACTTGAAAATTTTAAATATTTTAAAAGCTTCAAATTTTTCTCTAAAAAATGTAACCCACATCATCCTAGAATAATCATCAATAAGTAACAAAATACCTTTCTCCTTTAAGTCTTCTTATCCTTGTAGGACCACATAGATCTGTGTGAATTATTTCAAATGAATATGATGTAAATACTCCATGTTCTTGAAACTTCTCTTTGTCCACTTCCCTAACTGGCATTCCTTGCACACAATGTCAATAGGCTTGATAATCTTTAGTAAATATCTCATTTACTTAGAGATATTGATCTTCATCATGTTATCAAATTTAAAATGTCTCATCCTTTTACGCCATAACTAGCATTCATTGCTCTGACTTATATAACATATGTTTCCACTTATGTCCTTTATATAATAAACATTTCCGCTTGTCCTAATTCCTTATGCTACCAACTTTCCAATTTTTCCTTTTCTGATCATACATCAGGTATTGTTGACCACAACTTCATAACCTCTATTGCACATCTAACTTACACTAACAAACTATGTCTCAAACCTTATACATAATAAGCATCATTAGTTTTACGCTTACAATCAATTGAGATACTTCATATTCTACAAATCGGTACAACTTCCTCTCTTGCAAATTTCACTAATCCACCATCATACTTCTCAAGATTGATAAACTTTTCTTTGTCTACAATCATGTGACTTGAACATCTAGAATCAATGATCCATGATCTTGGTTCAAATTTAGCATGTAGTGTAATCCTATCTTCCAATCTTCCAAACCTATCCTAATTCTTCTCTTATATAGCCAATAATAGAGATTCTTCATTCGAGTCTTCAACATCTACTTCTTTAGATGAATGTGCCTCCATAGAGTGAAAACTTTATTTCTCTTTATCTATATCATTTGTTCTTTTCTTAAAATCATGTCTTCTATATCTACTTCTCTTTTCACCATCATCAAATTTTATGTAGTCTTCTTTATATATACATTTAGAAATATAATGACCAATTCTTTTGTAATTAAAGCATTTCAACGACAACTTACCTTTGTAGTTTACAGTTCCTCTCTTTAGCCTCTTTACAAAGTTTGCTTCAATCTCATCTAGGTTCTCACTTGTTTTTGGCTCTCTTGATATCGTTGAAACATTAAATGCATCTTCTCTCTGCTAGGGATTTATATCTTCCATCTCTCCAATTCCATAGGCAGGCAATTTTTCGATAAGCTAATAAATTGAGTAGTTACTCAAGTCATGACATTCTTCAATAGCACACTTCTTTTGTTTATAGGGTTTGGTCAATGTAAATAGGACCTTTGTAATAACATAAATTTTTTCTAGCACTCCACCAATAGCTTGGATAGCATCTACAGTATCATTTAATATGTATATGTAGCTCTCAATACTTTCATCATCAACCATTCTGAAACCTTCAAATTTTTGCTTCACGTTCAAAAGTCTTTCTTACTGGGTTTTTGGATCACCTTCATATGCATAAAATAACATGTTCAAGTTTCCCTTAGCTTCCTTCAATCCTTTAACCTTACCAAGTACATCATCACTTAGATAACCGATAAGTATTGTTCTAGCTTTTGTATTTGTCTCCTAAGCCTTAATTTCATCTAGAGTCAATGATCCATTCTAAGGTCGTTGATAACCTACCTGAATAATCTCCTAGATTTCATTCTATAATGCTTCCAAGTAAGATTCCATTATTTCCTTCCAATAAGTAAATTTTGTTCCATCAAACATTAATGCTTTAACATGAAGGTCATGTGCCATTTCTAGATCTACCTCAAGTAGTTAAGCTTTCTAAAGAGGAGCCAACACTCTAATACCAATTGTTGAACACCCAATAGGACTGAGAGGGGGGGTTAGTCAGTTCGTAAATTTAAAATAAATTATTAATAAACAACATCTTACTTATAAATAACACATTATTCATCATCACATAAGCATCAACCATTACATACAAATCAAATTACATACTACCAGTCTTTCCTCTAGAACCACATAATTAGATCTTGCAATGCGACAAGATACAAACCAAAATATTAACTCTGAGACATAGAAAGGTGCACTGTTAAAACCTTAGACAAATTCCCTCAATCAAACAAGTGTGAACCTGATCTCAAATATCAACCAATTACTTTCTTGAATAGGAGGCCATCAATAAATAAAACTGGATCTCATAACCAAAGCCTAAAGCATATGTAACAAGGTGTTAGGTACATATACTTACCAATCATCCAGACTGATATTCTACCATAGATCCAATCAGTGATCCTTCAAATAACCTTCAATCATGTGGAACACATGTCAAACCATCTCTCTCAAATGTCTTATGACACAATATCTATCAGTCACTCTAATTACCCCAATGATCTTAAGTTGACATCAATGACAACACATAATAAGTTGGCATCATTGAAAACACCATACAACACATATTGCCAACATCAATATGATTGGAAGCATTATTATTGATCTTTGATGAAATTATCATTTATTTTTCAAATAATAATTTTTTATTTATAAGAATCTTCGTTTTTATCAATCAGAGTCAACGATGAACTAAGTTCAAATTGGTTCACTTGAAGCTGATAATTATGAAGTGTTGTGCATTATTGTTTGAGAGATGCATAATAAAAAATAAGAGCTTTGTCTCTAATGCCCTTTTGCAAATTATTAATGAAAATTCTTTGAACATCACCAAGATAAAAATTTTGAGAATGCAAATAGTTATATCTACCAATGAAACTAGTCACTTTTTCCTTAACTTTGTGCTTACAATGTATCAAACCAGTCAAGGTAATTTGAGGACCAATTTTTTTTTTTAAATGTTACACAAATGCATTAGATAAATTTTTGATAGATTCAATTGAAGGAGGAGGTAAAGAGAAAAACCATTACAAATCTTTTTCTCTTAAGGTGTGAGTGGATAGTGTTGATTTGGATATAGAGCTCACCTCAACTTAATAAATTCTCACCTCAAGATGGGTCTATTTACTTGGGAATATTAATAGAAATCTTAATCTTAAGGCTCGATATGTCAATTCTTGACCTTGTGGTATTCACTCAGAATTCATGGATCAACTATTTTCACAAAGGGATTCCTAATGATTCACCAGAAATCACAAATAATTTCTAAAACTCTAGAGTATTTTCTCAGACTTATTCAATTGAATTGAATTTATTCATAAATGAAAGAAAAGAAGAAAACATACAAAGTAAAATGAACTTCCTACTTATTGGCCAATTTCACAATCAAATGCTTTCCTAAAACAACCAAAATGGAGAAGAATAGATTTTAAAAACAACCGGAATAAGTTCACTGTTATTTGCAAAATTGTGAAATAATTTAAAGGAAATTGCTATCAACACAGAGAATTCACATAACACACCAGAAATAGCCTACATAGAGTTATGTATTCACTTGTCAACAACAATGCATAAAGTCAAATATGCTCTACAAATTGACTCTTAACTCCACCAATTAAGTCACTTGCAAAGAAAAAAACCAATTGGAAAAACTATAATAGAATGAAAACCGAGAAACGAGGCTTCAAGAAACACCTTTGAGCTCTCTCGAGTCTACAATCTCCAAACTTAGCAAAATGATTACCTTGGGTCATTTTTATAGTGACGAACAAGAATAGGACAAAATTGCCAGCTAACATACATGAGACAAAACTTATAATATTTATATTTTGACTAAGTCATGACTCTTTCTTTTGTTTGTTGGTCTCGTTGATCTTTTGTTTATGTGACAAATGCACTTCAAAGGTAGGTAAAACTTAAACTATATTAGTTTTCTCACATCCTTCGACTGTGGAATAGTTAAGTTCTTGTACTCTGTAGTGATGTTGCATTTGGGTAATCTCCTACTCCATGGGACAAACATTCTTCTTGTACACTCAGACCACCACCTGTATTTGCGCTACATCCCTTAGAATTTGTGGACTACTATACTTTTGTGGATTGGATAATCATTGCTTCCAATTATCTTCAAATTTTGATAATATCCATGCATCCTCATGACACATTGTATCTTCATTCAACTTCACTATAAATATTTCTATTTATTCCTTTCTATTTGTGGGCTTTGGTGGCATCTCTCATTGTGGCTTGTAGCTTGCCTCTACAATCATTCAATCTATCCACTTGCCATTCATTCAATATCTTCTGAGACTTAATTTCATCTATTTTCTCTTGCCTTAATATTCCTTGTTCTATCATCTCATTGGTGAGCCTTTCTTCTATTTCATCTATCCTTTTTAATTCCACTTCAATCCTTTCCAACAATTCTCTACTTCTACATCGAATTCTATTTATTCTTTTTATCAGTTGAGTCAATGTAGAATATATGGACACAACCTTATGCAATTTAGCTTTATCTTATGCCAACACTTCATTAATCCACTCATCCATTGTGTTCGCTTTGTCTTTCATGGTGGTCACCACATCAGATTCATCCTTAGACATCAAATTTGAGTGTTGAGGTATCACCTACAATCTAGATCTTGATTGAATGATCCCTCTAATAAACTGGACCAACTACTCTATATGTCCCTTTTGTTCCTTCAATTTCTTTTGGTCCCTGCACAACCTATCCTCCACGATCACTACACCTTCTTTGGTTATTTTGGCGCCATCAAACCTTGAGGGTTTGCCCAAATGGATCGTGGTGATTTGATTATCTCCTATAGTTAACTCTTGTGCATCCTTATTAGTCATTGGTTCTACGATGTGCAATTCTTGCTCCCCCATCCGTATTCAATCGGGTAGCATATCTAACATTGGGCTTCCTTCCCTTTTTCACACTAGGTCTATTTTCAAGTAAGTTGTTGAAGTCTAATGGTACCACCTCAACACTTTCTTTAGATGGTGTTTGTTGTTGTAACTAGTCTGGTACATGCCAACTTCCCGATTCCATCAAGAAATTCCTTTTCTACAAAGTTTATCTCTCTTTTTCTTTTCCTTGCTTCTCCTATTCATGTTGGATTTCTTGATTGGTATCTATTTCCACTTTCGACACTAGATTTTCCTCTTTATCATTTCCTTTCCCATTTTTAGATTTTTTCACGTCCTTTCTTGAACTTCCTATTTCAAACTTTTCATTATTCTTCATAGTCTCTAGCGGGCATCTTGTTGTAGAGCTATTTCAGTTACCTCATTTTTTCTTTCATTCATTCATTCCCTTAGCTTCTGACCTTTCTTGTTGTTCTTTTTGGGTGATAGGTCCTTCTTCGACATCCAAATCATGTTCCTCACAGAAGTCTGTCTACCCCCTCTAACTTGTTCTTCATCCAGTACAAGACATTCATTTTTGAATCTAGAGGAATTTTTGTTTCTTCTTACTCCATAAATTCTTCATCTTCAAATTCGGCTAACTCTTCTTGATCTAAATCTACGAAGTTAGCCACTGTAGTCTCACTTGTATTTTCCTTTTGGGCAATGGGCTATCTTTCATTTGCTACTTGTGGAGTTTTCCCTTTTTCAATCTTTGAATGCATAACCTCTAAATTTCCTATAGTCATAAATTTTGCCACCACTTGATGCATTTATTGGTACATTTGTATCCTCATGGGGTCTTCATTAGGTATTAGAAAGTCATCATATCCAACGTCTTCCTTTTCTTTTCTCTTTCTCTTCTTGGAAGTAATCTTTTGCCCTTGTTTCTAGAGTTCCACCTTATGCTCTTCTTTCCATTTTTTATCGGCCTTCGAAATGGGTTGTGATGCGAGCCAATTGCGTTCCATTTTATGCTATATTTTGGCCTATTTCATATGCTTCCGCAACCCTTCCTAAATTCAACTTCCATTCCATTTTCATATAATTCTACCATTTACGTTGCATATGATTAAATATTAATAAGTTATATTTAATTTAGTTTCGAGGTAAAATATGGAAATTAATTATTGATTATTTTTTTCTAAATAAGCATTGTTATTCTAAGACTTGGAAAATATATTTTGTAGCATGGAGAAGAATGCAAACTCTTTGCACACTTCATTTCATCCTCTTTGGAGGAACCTTATTGTTATTCATTATTGCCATGTGGACTCTTGCTACATCAGTTCAAGTATTATACCTTCCAACAGTATTGACCAAGGTATATTCAAGAGGCATTGAACGTACTTACATGGCTACACACACAATATTTGGTTGATATTTTTAAATGCCAATTTCCACCTCCATATTCACTATTAATATAAGACAACTCCTCCATATCTTCCATGATATTCCAGTTGTTTACATGCCACTTCAACATATGAGATGATATGTCAATCACTACAGACATGTTAAATGATATTTGTAGGAGTATGTTGAGGGAAAAAACTATGATAATAATATGTTTGTTGCAAGTTTGGAGGAAATCAAAATTCAAACATTTCCTATTTCTTACATGTTGAAACAAATTTGTTCCCAATAAAAAATAAGAATAGTTAGTTTTGCGCTACACTTTGTGGACAAATGGGCAGGAATCTCAAAAAATCAAGACATGGGTTTTTTCCAGAACGGGCCCAATTAAGTTTTCTTGCGATAGAATCCTCAGAAAATGAAGGATCTAAAGGATATGGATGGTTTTCTAAAGGCAACATTTTCTTATTTACTGTTGCAGCTGATTGTCACATTTTTCTCAATTGCAAAACCAAATTCAACCTATGGAGACAAATAAGGAGAGAAGTTCCTGGTGGAAATGCATTGACTAATCATGTATAGGAAGAAAGAACAAAACTCTTCTCAATTTCTATCTATTGTTATAACAAAACTATTATCAGTTAGTGGCTGGTAGCATAGGATTTGTGTGAGCCATTCTACTATGTACTTTGTTGGTTGCAAACACTCTATTTTCATATGCATTTGTTATAATGATTGCATATATAAGTAGCATGATATAAGCCTTAGAGGATAGACTTTAGCATGAGTAGATTATTGTAAGCAACAAAGGAGAAAGACAATCGTATTCAATATAATTAACACTTTGAAGTCTCTTTCAAAAGTTATGTAATCTTAATCTCCATCGACTGATTGAGAAGAAGGGTACCCACTCTTCAGCCACCGATGGACTGTAAATAATTTATTTTCAGTAGAGTACACGCATTTGTGTGTTTTGATTCCAATCAATAACGTTTTGTATTATTGTGTTTTTGTGTTAGATACATATTAATAAATTTTGTGTATGAATGATCTGTGTTTTATTTCCATGTTGTAGAGCTAGTTACTTTGGATTTTGTTCTGATATTTGTAGATTGTTGTTGTTTTAGAATTTACTTTCATAATTTATTTTTGAGTAGAATAAATAGCTTTTGTTGCCAAGAAGTGACAGTTCTTGTCACCTACTTTATTTCAATTTACAATAGGTTTGCTTTTCTAGTTGCACTTCATCCCCACTCATCTCATTGCTTGTAGCCCTTGTGCAAATAGCCACAATATCTTTCACAATTTTACGCCTCTAGATTGACATGCATAGACCAAACTGAAATTCATCATAAAGCATTAAAGCTTTATTATTTTTTACCCTAGTTTTGGCCTATTAGGTTAATTGACCACATACAAAAACAATACTTCTAGGCCATTAAGATGAGGCTCTACAATAGGCTGATCTTCAATTCCATTCTTTAGATAATCAAACTGTAATATATCTTCATCATCCTCTACTATTTGTGAAGGAACTTCTATTCCTATTGCATTTGGCCCCAACGTTAACATATGTTGCAAAGTCAACCTCTGATATTGCCTTTTTCTAGCATCCTTCACATCCTTGCAATCTATCCAATAATCTTCCACCCTTGGAACATAAACTACCTTCTTAGTAATGTAATTATATATTTTCTGTAGGGATTGCAGACCTTGCACTGATATTTGAAGTAGGACAAATGTCTAGCCAATAAGTCATCTTCAGCTCTTCTTGCATTCTATAATGCACAACACACAAAACCACTCATTTTGACTGGGAACTTGAATCCTAACTTGCGATGAGAACTAAGATAGGTGTCATGAAACTCTAGAATTTATTGACATAATTTTATTAACCAAGACCATGTGGAGGGGTATTTGAGTAATTTGAATGGTTGACCAGAGAATCCTTTTGTGACCCTTTTGCTGTCAAATATGACCATGTGGGGAACTAAATGTACCATCCACCAAAAAACTTAATAGTTAACATCTTGTACTCCCTTTGGAACTCTATCCCCAACTCTCCCTTCTAATTCTCTAGTAAGCTTCATTATAAAATAATCATTAACTTCTCTATAATGCAGCAATGCTTGATCTCATGTAAGATGGGGGTAATAAGCATAAACTAGGTTTTTGCCAAGGTTAGTACCCAAGATCCCCACAGTGTTCAAACCCTAAATATTTGCCTTAACTACACAGGTGTGGACCACATATGAAGACATGTAAAAATTTCTAGATGGCCCTACCACAAACTCATGAATTTAGTCACTTATGAACTGGGCCCAATTGAATGACCCCTTATTTCTCCTGATACCTTGAATGAAAGCAAGCATCCATTCTTGGAACTACATGTTGACCTCCAATCCTGCTATTCTACTCAAGAATGTAATAGTGCCATACACCTCTGGATGCAAATATGTTCTTAGTATAAATTTTGGCAATTTGGCTATTACCTTTCCTTGTTTCCTCTTATACAATTCTTCTCAAATAATCTTTTTACAAGATGCCTTCACATTCTTAAAATTAGTTTTTGCTTAACTCCTAGTCATAGCCATGATAGATCTAGGTCTCGTTGTTCCTAACAAATCTATGATACCACTTGGCATTAGGTTTGCATACACTCTATTATTTTTATCACTTTGTGTTGATCCACATCATAGTGAGAAATGCATTGATCCACTAATTCATGAACTTCAACTGCTATAGGAAATCCAATGAATTGAATTAATCTATTCTTTCCTAAATTTTGCATTTCTTCTACTGCAATAGGTTCTCTTATTCAATCAATTAGATCCCCTAGATGAGTGTCTATCGGGAACCTTCCCCATGACACTATTTGAGATAATTTTCATTCAAATTCTTGCCTAGATTCTATTTTCCAGGAGCCCATACTTTCTCCCTCTACAATCCCTAATAAAATATTGTAATTACTACTAGCCTACCAGTGGATTGTACTTCAAAAATCATATTAATCTTCCTATTACTTGAATAATACATAACTCAGATCTAACTTCTGGGTACATACCTATCTTGCTTGTAGAATCACCTTCTAAAGTTGAGTAAGGTATGAGTTGTTTTGTGTCATCTCTCTCCTTCATGTATCCCTACTTACAACTTTATTTTTAAAACACCCTTAAGCTACAATCTTATTGTTACATTCTTTTCTTAAAATACACAGAAGGAAGGCAGTTACAATTCAACATTGAGATAATTACATGGATTTTTGTCTCAAAGACCTTATACTTTAGGCAAGAAATTCAAAAACATGACAAGTTTTATCATGCTAGTACTTCACTGTCAGAATATAGCTTTTCTTACAATCGCGACGCGTGTTCCTTGCTTACCATTTTTGAGGTTTCAAATTTATCTCTTCTTACAATTATTATGTGGGATGCAGACAATTCAATGTTATTTAAATTACTATAAATCCTTCATACCATACCTTATATTTTCCTTAATTTTTTGATGTCTGTTGAAAGCATTCTCACCAAGGCATTATCATTGATCATCACCACGCTATGATTTGGAACTAATCTCCCAAATGCAGACTTTTCCAAAATCAGAAGACTTATTTACTTTGATACCAAAAATATTTACCAAAACACTCTCCCCATTTCTTCCACTCTCATATTTCATGGATCTTCTCCCTCATTGATTTACCTTTTAGTGGAACACGATATGTATTCCACTTTCCTCACTCGTTCACTTATTTATTTTCCAAAATTCCCCCCATTGTGCCCACTACACTTTATTTACTCCTCACAGGTGTCGGGAGATATTGACATTTTATTCCACTTACTACTTAAAGGTTTTATTGCATATAGAAAAATGATCCTTTTCACCCATTCAACACGAATCCAATCCTTTTGACTTGCCTCGTGGAAAAAAATTTCAGCTCATTTTATCCTCAAAATTTTATGGGTCCCCATTTCTTTAGGAATAAATGGGGTGTGTTGTGAAACCTCACAATAGATAGTGTCAATTGGCCCATATACATTGATTAATATGAAGGACACATTCTTCTATAATATTTTGCATCTAATGATAATCCAATTCCCGCTTTCCTCCATAACGACTCCTTCAATTGTTAAAGAATTTCATATTACCCTGAATCCTCTAGATGCTCCCTTTGCTTTTGCAAAAACCCCTTCCACTGCCTCCAACATTTAATTCTTTTATCCCCTTCCTGCCTGATAAGCTTTGTTTCTTACAATAGTAGGATATGAATGTTTTCTTGATCTATTTGGTGCTTAATTAGGCACCATTTGTTAGGGGGATTTATGCCTTTGACATTCCACGATATGACCTTCATTGTCCCTAGTGAAGGATAATATCCTTCCTTGATCTTAGCTTCCTCTGTCCCACTGCACTAGCAACAATTTGTAATTCTTCCTTGTTGGTCTTGGGTCCTTTCTTTTTATTTGCCTTGATATTTGGTTTCTTTAGTTTTTATTGAGACTGCTCTAGCATCCTTTCCTCCATACTTTCCCCTTCCTCTTCTTCTCATGTTTCCTCATCATCGATTCCACTCCCACTTTGCTTTCATCATCCCTTATTTGGGCTTCACCCTTATCCCGATCCTTGCTTTTCTTTTCAACCTCCACCCTATCCACTTGCTCTCCATCCTTATCATCTACCCTTCCATTCTCTACCAATCCCTATTCTCCCTAGATCTCCCTTAGTTCTTGTGTATCTTTTGTGGTTGTCTTATCCTCTATATTGGGTAAGGTTGGTTCAAACATTTCCTCTATTTATTTCACACCACACATCTCCTTCTCTACGAGGTTGCATTTCAAGTTCACCCCATTCTTGGTTGAAATCTCCTCTCCATTTGTTTGGAAGTTCAAGGCCCTTGTATCTACTATTAGATCCAATATCTTGTGTTCCCTTTCCACACTGGCATTTCCTTGTTCATGACTCTCCTTGACTTCTTTTTTCTCGTGGTAATCCTTGATTTCTCCTTCCCAATTTGGGCTCCATTCATATTCATTAGCTCTATTTATCTTCATTGTGGTGTTGCATTCCATTTGCCCATGATGTTTGGATCTACACTTAGGGCATATTTTTAATTGATCTTCTCTTTCAACTTTTTGGATCCAGAGTCCCCCTTTTGAGTTTATTTCTATTTCTTTTAGCAGTATTTGTTTTAGGGTTAGTCCTAAATAGATTTTGATGTATGTTCCTAGGCATGTATCTTCTATTTTTTCATCAAATGATATGTAGGATCCTAGGCGTTTCCCAATTTTAGCAATTATGGCCTCATCCCAATATTTTGCAGGAAGGTTGTGTATTCAAATCCAAATTGGCCCTTCCATGATTTTGTGTTTCCAAGGATCAAACCCAGGGTACCAGTCTATTGGATGCATTCTTGTATTATCTAGGTAGTGTGGCCCACTGTTTAGCACTTCCCATTTAATCGAATTGGTTGGAATTTCTACAAGGAAAAAATCATTCACATATGTCCCAATCTATGTTTTCTCTCCCCATTTTTCATGACACCGCACCTTGGCCTCCTTTATTGTTTTACCTCCTCCCCCCACCCCCCATTTCATAAAAAATTCTCTATCCTTTAACTTTGTTATTGATTTCCTCATGAAATTCATATCCAAAGTAACTAAAAGTTTCAAATCAGGTTTATGTTGCTTACCAATTGAAATCTGCATATTGATGTGAGGGTCCTTTGTCACACACTACCTTTTATTTTCCCTTTTGCGACCTTCTTGTGTGTTCCCTTGCTCCCACATACATATTTTGATGATTCTTCCTCCTCCAATTACTCGATGCAACCGCCCAGGGAGTAATTTTTTGCCAAAACTTCCTATACCTTTTTTGATTGTATCCAATCCTACTCAAAGATCTACAACTTGGTTTCCTATGTTTGGGTTCCATCGCTTCCCCCAATGATTTGAATTTGGCTCTTTTTTATTCCTCCATTTGGGTGGTTGTAGCCATGGTAGACCCTTTTGTCTATTACCATATGTCCTCCCTTCATAGTTTTTTACCCTCTATTTACTCAACACCCTGAGGGTTAGAAGGCATTTATCTACCCAACATCCATTTTCGTACACCCATTGTGGGATGTTTTCGTCATTTTTTCTTCCCCATGTTGCAATATCTTCTTGAGGTCACATATCCTCCTCGACATCACCCCAGGCCTTCCCTTCTAGGTCTCATACTCTCCTCTTGACATCCTCACAAAATTTGGCTTCACTCGCTCCTCCCACCATTTTGTAAGATGCTTTACAATTTATTTGAGAGAGAAACTAACTTTTAATTACTTGTTTCATGCTAATAATTTAAGGATAACATGTGTCCTTGGGAAGTTATGCTTTTTGTTTTTTCGAATCTCCCCACTCAAGTGGTTGGTTAGTACTTAGATCAAGTTGAATGACATGCGATGTATTATAATCATAGCCAACTCCCTCCCACTCACAATGATTGAATCCCCACCAAGAGGATGAGCGACCCGAGGGAAGATTCAAACTAGCCTTGATATCCAACAAGTATCTTCTCTCACCTTGTATAATTGCTAATAAAATTGAGAAATGAATTATTATCCAGATCAACAGAAATCCAAGGTCCATATACATGTTAAAGAAAAGTGGATACATTGCATTGTTGTCATGCAATTTACAATCCTCCCCCCACTAACGTATAAATAACTAGACAACCTTCCTTCATAGTCATCTTTAAAGAAGACAAGATATTTTCTACTTTATTTAACACTCATCTTAGATATCACAACAACATGGAAAAGGTGAAATAATTTAAGACCACATAATAATCCTTGGGAAGATATGCTTATGGTATCATGTCATTTGATAATTATCTCCATCTCTATCTCTCTCCCCTGTCTATATCTCCTTATATTTCTCTGTATCTCTTTACTCCCTTTATCCTTCCCACTATATCTATCTCTTTATCTCTTCATCTTTCTATCCCTCTCCCCCTCTCTCCCTCTTTTTATATCTCCCTACTTCTCCTCTATCCCCTCTCTATTTCTCTTCCTCTCTCCTCCTCTCCATACATACATACATACATACATACATACATACATACACACATACATATATATTTGTCTTTCTCCTTCTCTATATCTATCTCCACATCTCTTTCATTCACACACACATTCCCTGTTACTCCCTCTCTATCTCTATCTCTTTCACTCAACCAAACATACTCCCTATTTTTCCTTCCCTTTCCCTATCTCCATCTGTATCTCTCTATCTCTCTTATACACACACACACACACACACACACACACACTCTCATCCCCTATCTATCTCTTTATCTCTACCTCTCTCTCCCTTTATTTTTATGTATATATATAGCTCTATCTCTTTCTACTCCAATATATGCCCATCTCTCCCTCTTTTTCCTCCTACTTCTCTCACCTTCTCTCAATCTCTATTTCTCTCTCTCTAGTTCTCTTTGTTTTCCTATCTCTTTATCTCTCTCAATGTACCCCTCTCTATATCTCTTTATATATATTTATCTCTCTATCACTCTATCTCACCATCTATATATTTGTCTATCTCTCCCTCTCCCTCCATATATCTCTCTATCTCTCCCTCTCTATCCCCTATCTTTATATATTTATCTCTCCCTCTCCCTCTATCTATTTATCTATCTATGTATTTTTCCTCTCTTCCTTTCTTGCTATATCTTCAGCTCTACCTCTATCTTTCTCTCTCCCTCTCTATCTCTAAACATGCCTCCTTCTATCCATCCATCTCTCTCACTTTCCCTCTTTTTAGACCTCTATATCTATCTATCTATAGTTCTTCTTTCATTTATCACTCTATCTCAATCTATTTATCTCTATCTCTCTATACCACTCTAACTTTCCCTCTACATATCTCTCTCTCTCTACCTCTTTTGTCCCTCTCACCTTATTGGAAACATAAAACAAGTCTATTGGTAATGGGACTTGCTTTCTTCTCGATCCAAAGGTTGTGTTTCAGTTATTATTGGATACTTGTAAGTGGATGCGTAGGTCATTTGAAGCTATCAATTCTCCATTGAGACCTTTGTTGCACAAATAACATTATTTTCTAAATGCCCTACCAATAGACCTAATGCACTACACAAATTTATAAAAAAAACCAATTTTTCTCAAATTGAGCTCTCACACCTCTAGTTCAAGCCTGGGCTAACTCTATGATTGTGATAGTCACTTTTTGTGCTTGACACAAAAAATGCAATGTCTTTGCTTTTTCCTTGTTGCGCTGGACACACAAAATTCATGAAATATGTAATGCATGAATGAATTCTTTTAATAGTGTCCACTAGGCCAAACAACCTATGCGACCCATAGATAGCTAGCAAAGAAAAACATGTGTGCCTACTAAACCTCCTTTGTGTATCTTGATTATAAAATCTACAACTCTTGTTACTTTTTTTCTTCGAATAGATTACTCAAGGTGCTTTCATTTAGTGTCTTTGTATAGTTGATACAAATATCCTTATAGGCTAGACACTTCATGATATAATGTCATTTTGTCTCCACTACTCCTCGAGTGCAATAACTACATCTTCTATCTTCTCACTCCTCTTTAGGTATCATCCATCTTCCAGTTTTGCATCTAAATTGATGTGAGCCGATTCTTATTCAAACAATTAACATTTTTGCTTTCCATTCTTATGTAATTCTTTTGCGTATGATCATGCATAAAATTAAAATATTTGATATGATATTCCTTTTTTATCCCTAATTATCCTCGCCACATATTTTCTTTGAAGCCTCTACATGATCTTAAATTCAAATATTAAAAGCATTGTGCAATTCAAATATCCCACTCTTTGGTGCACTTGCTTGGTTCTTTCTTATATTGCCTTGAGTTGCATTCATTCCTATCCTCGCATTCTCTAAACATCCTATGATGGATCATAGAGTGTGATCCGAAGTCACACAATCAAATCGAGAAGCAACAATAGATTTATCATTATGAATTGTGAAAATCTAATAATTCTAATCAAAAGCATTGTTCAAACATCTGAAAAGCATTGTTCGATATTACAAAAAAAACAGGTCGCTTAGGATTTCAAGGTTAAAGAGTCGATAAAATAATGCGTCATTAGTTCGCCTTCAGGAAGCGCTCTGGAATCATTCAAGATTCGTAACATCAACCTCGAAATCGCCTGGGTTCGACCTGCAACATTTCCAGACAGTTCCAACTGCTGCAAATCGACCTATGTGCGAACTCCCAGATGATTTCATGCCTTGGCCGATTCTGGTACGATTTGTACCTAGAAACGGCTAAATTTCCAGCTGATTCGGTAATATAGGAATGAGGGTGATATTGATGACAGAAATGGTGAATGGGCGAGTGGGTGAAAGTGGGTTTGTTGGTTTGATATATGTGCAAACTTTTTTATTCGAAGCACATAGTTTCGTCCAACATACTTAGCTCTGTGATTTTATTTTTAGCTGTTATAGGTTTTTTCCTTTTGCGATGTTTATGTTTTTTGGTGCCGAGTACTTAGTTACTTATTATAATCTAAACCTCTTCAGCCTATTACTTCCCTACTAATACTGAATGCATTCGCACTGACCTAATTTTCATCATTCGTGGAAATTGATATGATCTCTTTTCTCTGATGACCTTGTATTACAAAATTTCTAATGGAAAATTATAATCTTATTCCAACAAAACTTGCCTTCTGAGCCGTCTTTTTAAAATACAGGTAAATTGAGATGCTGGGTACTCGCTTTTGCAATAGATTCCAATGGCATTTGCAAGGCCACATACACACTGACGCAAGTGCAAGCACACCCAGTCAAATAGTGAAGAAGAAATTATTGCAAATGAAAAAGAAGAAGAAGAAAAACAGCAAACAGGAAGTCTTGGTGAGAGTACCTGAGTCGAAAGCTTATCTAGACACTGCAACAGCTCCCATGGTCTTGTCTGCAGTCGCCATTGCATTAATTATGAAACTGCTTATGATGGTTAGTTTCTTCTACTCCCCTTGTTATTGTACCCAATCTTGGAAAGGGAAAAGGAAAATCTTAGTTGATAGTATTTTTTGCAGTATGATGATTCAAAAGAACAAGAACGAATAGAGCGCAAAGCAAGAAATGCTCCTCCAGAACAGGGCACTGTTAGAATGCTTTCTCGTGAAGAATGGGAAGAGATACAAGAAGTTAGGCCTAGGACACCTTTTGAGTCTCGAATTGCACGTCCTAACGCTCGCATAAGGACAGGGGACACTGTACATCTGGTATGTTATTATTTTTTAATTATTTTTATAGGTTTTGAAAATAATTTGAAAACAGGGTGGATTCCATATAAAAAATTGTAGAAGCTTTTTGTTGATACCAAAAAAGTTAAGAAAAGTGTAATATTGAATTAAAATAGCAGAAAAAATGCAAGAATATGTGACAACCAGAGAATTTAAGTTGCCCTTGAAAGCCAGTTTAACAAATTCTGCAAAACTAAAAGCCGAGTCAAACAAGATGATTGTCAAGTTGGAGATACCCTAGAGCCAAAGCTACAAGAGGATTTACGGTCAACTTCACGCCATATGATTTGGAGCATGTAAAGCATAATAGTAGCAGACATGATGCCATTGATGAATCTGCACATATTGAAAGGATGAACTGACAGTGTGTGCCATTGCATGGCAGACTCATGAATGCTAATTCTCATCCACACTCATTGCTCTTTCGTACCTCCACCAAGAAAATAATGATATAGAAGAGAAGGCATAGGCAGCCGCTTAATTCATATCGGGAGTAAGAGCCAACTAGATGGCGCGAGGAAAACAGTAAAAGAAAAGCTTTTAAAGAATTCTGCTGTTGGCTGCCAGGACATTGTCATGTCCCTTTTTGGCATAAGAGTCCGGGATGTTTCTTAAGCTTATAATCTATTTCCCATAGGCTTGGGGAAATAAATTAGGGAAATAACTTTGTAATACTCAAGTCTGTCCTATTTTATGAGCACTGAATATAGGGCTCTTCTACGTTATGTGATCAAGCTTATTTCTTTAAGTGATGTTGGCCAAGGGTTTGTGAGCGGGATTTCATGGAGGGAAAAGGAAAGAGTTTGAAATTGTATCTTGGAGGGAAAGTACGAGGTAAAAGATCAGTGATAACATCCACGTTTTATGAAATTATTCCCTCAAACAGGGTGAACATTTTGTTCATTTGTTATTGGGGATTGGAGGATGGAAACCCCTGATTTCCATAGCTGGATTGTGGACAGAAACCTCTATCCAGCATGGAGCAATTTCACACAGGGATTGTGCTCGATCGTCAATGACCTGCTGTTTGGCAGCTTCTACAGCGCCTGTTTGTGTCATTGTTAGGAGGCTTATTGGCACTTGGGGTTTGTAAGCATGTAGGCAGCCTCTTAAGTGCCCATTGCTGTTAATCTGTGGCATTTCCTTTGATAATAATAACCGCTGTAAGTTGAAATTGTCGTTGAAATTAATAAAGAGAAGTTGGGTTGTGGCTGCTGTGTTGATTATTCATATTTAAAGGGAATTCTTATCTGTTTCTGCATATTCTTATGAAAACAATATTTTTGTTTTAGATCTGATGTTGTAATAAATCCAGATATTGTGTCAATTGGCATTAAATCAAGTAGAAATCTCCTGTAGGGGATATAACAGATGGAGTGGTGGATAAAATAGAAATTCAAGCTATGCTGATGCAATGCTTTCTGCAATGTCCTCAACTCAAATCAAGTTGCTGAGCAACAGTTTGGCTGTCCTTTCCTTGGGTTACCTGAGAGGAAGAGGATGTAGAACATCATTGGGTAAGATATGGAGTCCTTGGCTTGTTTTAATGTCTAATTTTAAGGTGAGTGCATGTCTTTTGATGCAACTTAAGTGAACATAAGTTATTTTTAAGTGAACTTAAGTTATTTTAAGTTAGGCATGTCTTTTTAGGCAACTCTCAGTGATGCCTAGCTAAGGGACTTAAGTTGTCCCCTCTTTTATATACTTAAGTGACTTAATTAAAACATGTGACAAAAGCCAAGGTGGGTGTCCAGCTTCAAGAGTTCTTATTGGTGCACATTTTAGGTTTTTATTTTGGAGCCTTGGATTAAGAGGTGGACTATCAAGGGTGGAGATTGATTAATCTTTTCAGAGGTTGTTATAAAACACCCTAAGGGCTCATTTTGACACCATGATGTGATGAAGTTTTCTGCTTATTGCTGCTGTAACTTGGCTTGAGGATTCAAACCCTTGAGTATCCCTGGTTTTGGTGAGACACATGGGCTCTTCCTAATCAGAAGAGTGTGTTTCGGTGGAATAACTCTGGTTTGTGAAACCCTAGCACATTGTAAATTCTGGGTTGCAAGTATTTATCAGGCTGGAGGCCAATTAGAGGAAGATACCAGCATTGAAAATTCAAAATGGCGAACATCTACAACTGTACATTGTCAATTTCTGAGCACCTTTTTGGGATGGCTGTAAAGGAGCAGCTAAATTAGTCTGTTTGCTGGTCTTTTGGGGAGCCTAACACCTGTTTGAGGGATGACTAGGGTTTGGTAAAATTCAGCAATAAATCTGAGGTATTCTTGTGCCTATCTATTTTCTTATCTATAACTCAGAAAAAATTAGGAAAAATTAGGCATTTTTTTTTGTTGTAAATTCTGGATTATTACAAGGGTTGTTTTGTAATAATTTCTAAGCATAATAACAATAAAAATTTTCTACTTTTGGTCCTAAATCTGATTTGAAAACACACAAAAAATTGAGATGTAATATTGTGCAAGTTCATTTTCAGATTTATGCCCTAGTTTGCAGAGGTGTTTTCTTTTATCAGTTGTGCCCTAGTTTGCAGAAATTATTGTCTTGTTTTTAGTTTCCTATTTGGGGATATTACAGTGGTATCAAAGCTGCAAGACTTGGCAGTCTGTTTGGGTTGATTGCATGTGTGGAAAATGTGGTCATAGCGTGGAAAAAGAGAAAGGAATATTGGTGGGTTTAGATCAGTAACCATCATCAAGTGAAGAAGAAGCAAAACAAATGTTTTCAGACATGATAAGGCTGTTGAATGATAACAACCTTTATTTGGGTTAGTTGGCTCATATCACAACATATGGAAGAACTTTGGTGCACATAGAAAGGGAAGAAAGTAGCAAAGTTGCAGAAAGCAAAGAACATTTTACCAGCAAATCCATGGGTTCATCACAATCCAGACCTTTTATGTGCACTTTTATACAAGAAGATAAGGCTAAACAAGAGGAACCTATAGAGGATAATGAGGATGCTAAAATACTAGCAAAATATCAGGCCTTGGGACCAGATTTTCAATCAGCCATCTCTTTTAGGGATTACTTAAAGGTCACCAAGCGCACAAGGCACAAGCATAAACAAAATTATCAAGAGAAGCAGAATTATGGATTGCAAAAGAGGTTGGGACATCTATCCCTACCTAGTTTTGATGGATAATCCAAGTGTACGACTAGAGCTTGGATTCAGAAATTGGACACCTACCTTGCTTTGAACCGGATGAAGGAGATGGAGGCCATCAAATTTGCTACCCTTCACCTTGAAGGAACTGCACATGAGTGGTGGTATCACGGATTGGTGACACAAGGACATGGAGCGATAGTTTCTTATGATTAGTTTTGCACTACATTAATTGGCTCAATTGAGACAGGTTGAGATTTTTTGTTTTTCTTAATGCTTCTTTTTTGTTTTTCTTAATGCTTCTTCCTAGCTCTTTTTTTCTTGCCTCCCTCTCTCTGAGATACTCTTTGATGTAATTCCAGCTAATTTGCTCCCCTTCCCGATGGATGTCCTTGTCGCACGAAGCGCTCCAAAGGTGGAAAGAGTGTAATCGTCATGTGTACTCTGCATCATGTAGCCAATGTCCACCTTGGGCTATGAACCCTTCTCCCAATCGTGCAATGGCAATGAAAGCACGAGCCCTCCAACCCCATTCATCCTTTATGCACTGGTTCAAAGCCGGTGTGCTTCCTCCTTGGTTCCTAGCTCTAGACACCACGATAATAAAAGCAATGCAATGTCGATGTCGGTGTGGTATATATACTTTGCCTTAAAAAACTTGTCACCCAACATAATGCTCACCATTTGGAGAAACACGGGGTCTTCAATTTTGAAGACGTTCCTCATTCTTTCCTCAGAGATATTCCCTCAAAAAGCCATCGTTTGCTTCACCATTTGTACGGAGAAATTCACCTGCATTTTGCTCCGTTTTTTTCGACTACTCTACTCTTCTCACCGAGACGTTACAGAGAGCATGATTTTTTCCAAGACAAAAGTAGGTTAAATCTTGCCTCATACACCTCATTCGTCTTGAATAGGACGATACAATTAATAAGAAGTCCTCAATTTTCTACCCTCGCATGATTATATCTTCCCTCTTGTACATCCACCTCCTTGATATTGATGCTAGGAAGATTGTCCCAATCTCTCATTAAATGTACCACCCACTTGGAGAGCTAGTCTACCACTTTGTTTCCATCACGTCTGACAAGGGAGATTTTGAAATTTTGGAAGAGGTTTATGATGTTTTTGGTTACTTTTATTAATTTGTCTAGCTTCCACCCCCTCACCTCTCCTTTGATTAATGTGTTAATGATTATTTGCGAATCACCCTCTAAGTGCAATCTTGAAACTGAAATTTTGCTTGCTAGGCTCAAAGCGAGTAACGCTACTTTTGCTTCCACCTCATTGTTTGTTCCATCCTTGAGCCTCTATACACTCCATGCTAAGATATTTCCTTGCCTATCCCTAGCTACACATCCTGCTCCTGACAGGCCTGGGTTCTCATTCGATGCTCCATCAAAGTTTATTTTGATCCATCCTTCCTCTAGTGTTGTCCATACCACTTTTTCATCATTTGTGCTAGATGGATTAACCCACAAAGGCCTATTAACGGGCCAAGAAGAAGTGCACTTGTTATCATTGAATGCAACCTGTATTTTATTCAGCACATTTGCTTGCTGTCTAATTTTCACTTGCAGCCAAAGCTTAGTAACTAGATCTTACATCCTGGACTTTGCAGGCATCATTTACCACCTTTTCTAATTAGTGGGGCATATCCCATTGCTCTAAAGCAATCACATTATCAGGAAACAGATCTTCCAGGCTGATAAACCAGGGAGATTCGACGTTTGCAGGCAGTTTGTCTAAGGGTCTCCAGTGGCAATCTCAACCATGGGTAGCAGTTGTGCTTTAAGAGCTTCATTATTCTGTGTTGCTTCAAACTTTCAGGTGTTTGTATGAGTTTTAGTGTGCTTTTGTATTCAGTTTAGTTCCAGATTGTTTAGCAGTTGTGCTTTAAGAGCTTCATTATTCTGTGTTGTTTCAGGTGTTTGTATGAGTTTCAGTGTGCTTTTGTATTCAGTTTAGTTCCAGATTGTTTGCTGCTGTTAGTAGCATATTTCATAATGTATTTTCTGTTGTGAGACACTGAGAAGCTATATTTCATATGTATTTCTTTTGTGAACTCTGTTTGTGATTTGGAGAGTTTGTGTGAGAGTTTCAGTGAGTATTTGGTGTACTTGAGCTCGGGATTTGGAGTCTATGTGTAATGTTTTTGTGGTAGATCTGTGGACTGTTATCTGAGGTAATTTGTGAGGAATATATTGCCAAAATTGTGTTAAAATCATTTGTGTGTTTCCATGGAGATTCAGAGTGTTAAGTGGTATTTTGGTGCAATTTTTGGTATACCCGATTTCACCATTATTTGTTATTTGTAATCTGATATAAAATTGCAGCAAGGGTTATTACACTCATTTACCACCTTTTCTAATTAGCGGGTGCTTATCCCATTGCTCTAAAGCAACTGCATTATCAAGTACATAAAACATGCTATCCCTAAGGACCAGTAACCTCCCATCCCAATCCTTTAAGCCCATTGCCATGTTGGCAAGTTGATCAGCATTTTCTGAAGACTACTGCCACATGAATTGAATCTTCTTTGCACATTTTCCTTATTATATCACCTGGGTTTGCTTGGAAATTGGAAATTGTTTTTTCAATCCTAACCGCCAGTGTTCTTGTTCTCTCCTTTATGGTTTTAGTATATTCTGCAAAGCAACATCTTTGTTCACCTTTCTTGAGCACCAGGTATAAGTTCTTCAATGGAAAGCAACAAAATAATTTTTTTTCATAAGATAGTATAGAAGGCTCATAAGAGCTTTAAGTTTTCAAAGCATTGTTGTCAACTTGTCAATAAGTTCATACGGACCAGACCTAAATGGTTTTTAGTTTTCTAACTTTACCTTTGATGCTTTTTTTTTTACTTAAGTCACACCTTGTCCCTAAAGTTGAACTTGTCCTCAACTCTACTCTTGAGATTCCTTCAAACTCTGGAGAATTTGGAGGTAAATTTGTCTTAATTTTCTCAAAGAAAGTGTCTGCTTGGTAGTTTTCAAGTGCACTTATTTTTAATTCAAAGGGATCTCTTAGTAAAAGAATAAACTAACCAATTGTGTGAAGTTGAGTATGTGCAAATTCGTATTCTGAGTTTATGATGCTCTTCATTTTATCCTGTAAGAGTTGCACCGATATTTTACTGACCACTTGGGTTTGACCATCCAGTTTGGAAATAAAAAGAAGTTGATGTCTTCAAATTTTTATCCATTATCTCAAACAATGTAGTCCAAAACTTTTTGAAGAATCTTGATTCCATATATAAAATAATAAATCCAGGTAAACCAAAATAAACCAAAATGAAGATAAACATTATTGAAAATTATTCGATTTGCTTAATTGCGATTAAGAGTCTTCTTACATGGAATGAGAATACTCATCTTGTTACTAGCCTACAACAACAAACAAATATTCATGTCCTTTCTTTGTTATTTCATTACATAAGAGAAGCCTGAGTATGGAGGCAAAAAGTCTTACAATGTCATTTAGTGTTCTTAGTTGTTTACCGTCTTTATTTGCTTCTATCTACCTTCTACAGTTGTTACAGCTGTTCTAGCTGCCCATTGACATTTTAACTAGTTGTTATCTACTGTTTTACAGCTGTTTCAACTGTTCGCCAGCTTATTTATTTATTTCTCCATCCTCACAGTTGTTTCAGATGCCAACTACTTTATATCTAGCTATTTGTACAACTGTAATGTTCCCAACTCAAATCAAGAGAATTAGCAACACATTGGTTGTCCTTTTTCTTGGATTACCCAATAGGAAGAGACTTAGAGCATCATTGGGTAAAATATTGGAGTCTTTGGCTCGTTCTCAATTTTAATCTTAAGATGTGTGCACATCTTTTTATGCAACTTAAGTTCACTTAAGCTATTTTAAGTTGTTGGCACGTCTTTTTAGGCAAACTTAAATGACTCCTTGCCAAAAGACTTAAGTTGTCTCCCTTTTATGTACTTCAAGTGATTTTTAAAAGCATGTGATGAAAAGCAAGGGGGCGTAGGGTTTCTAGGAGCTTATTGGCTCAGGTTTTAGGGTTTCAATGTGGAGCATTGGATTAAGAGGTGGCAAATCAGGAGCTGAGATTAATTAATTTCTTTGGGAGTTATTATATAACTCTTTAGAAATCTTTTAGAGCTCATTATGTTGTGAGTTTCCTGTTTATTGTTGTTGCAACTTGGCTTAAGTTCTGAAACTCTTGAGTATCCTTGATTTCAAAGAGACGTATGGGCTTCCTCTAGTTTGAAGGGTGTGTTTCGGTGGAAGAGCTTCGGTTTGTGAAACCCTAACATCATCTTTTCTGGGCTGCGATTGTTTATCAGGCTTGGGGGCTGATTTGGAGATAAGATTCAGAGTTCAAGTTCAAATTTTTGTTGACTACATCAATAAACATTCATATTTTTAGACATTCTTGAGAACAACAACAAAGAGGACAAGTTATTAGACCTAGTGCTGGTTTGTTTGGGAGTTTTGATGCCAAATCCAAGGACAGATAGGGTTTGACTCCACCTTTGAGGACTACTAGGGTTTGGAAATAATTTCTGATGTATTTTGTATCAAAAATCTGCATAGTTTATTCTTCTTTATCTTAGTAATATAAGAGAAAAATCATTGTGTTTGTTTCTGGAATTTTTGGGTAGAAATAAAGGAATTTCCTATACTTTTTTGAGGGTTAGTACTTAGTATTACTCAGAAATTTATTTCTTTTAGCAGAAGAATCAGTCTTGCAATCTGATTATAAATTTGGGTTCATTGAAAAAAATCCTATATGCAAATACAGTTTCAGATTTTTTTGTGTCTTGTTTTGGAAATATTGTTGTTATTTCTATTATCCCTCTTTGGGGATATTACTATTAGACGATTTGTCATTGATGTCAAGTTGTCTGCAGACAAAAACAGTAGCACAAAATCAAACACGACCATCATTAGTCATTACAAAATTGTTTTTTTGTTGTGGTGTGTTTGCATATACAAGATATGGGAATAAGGAATGAATACAATACATATCTTCATCATTGATTGTTCTGTATCTGATCGAGACAGATGTGTCCATATTTTTATGCTGTCTGTCATTGGCAATAACATCTGAATAACATCGGCATTACATGTGAAGAGTATCAGAGCTGCAAGACTTGGCATCCTATTTGGGTTGGTTGTATTAATGGAAAAGGTGGTTATAACTTGGAAAAACAGAAGGAAATAATGGCAGACAACAATCAACCACCATCATCGAGAGAAGAGGAGGCAAAACAAATGTCTGCATAAATGTTAAGACAGCTGCAAATTAACAATCTTTAGTTAAGCTAGATGGCTCAAAACATGACAAATGGAAGAAATTTGGTTTGTATAGAAAGAGAGGAAGGTAGCAAAGCAACAGAAAACAATGAACATGCTACCAGAAAATCCATTGGTTCATCACAATCCAGACCTTTCATGCTTACCTTTATACAAGAGGATGAAGTACACGCAAGAGGAACCCATGGAGGATGATGAGGATGCTGAGATTTTGGCTAAGTATCAAGATTTTGGGGGAAGATTTTCAATCAGCTATCTCTTTTAAAGACTCCTTGGAGGTCACCAAATGCACAAAGCCAAAGCAGAAACAATGGAATCAAGGGAAGAAAAATAATGGGCTGCATAAGAGTTTAGGATGACTATACTTACCTAGTTTTGATGGATCATCCAAGTGTACAACTAGAGCTTGTATTTAGAAATTGGATACTTATCTTGCCTTGAATTAGATGAAGAAGATTGAGGTCATCAAATTTGCTAATCTTCACCTTGAAGGAGTTGCACATGAGTGGTGGTATCATGGTTTAGTGACACAAGGACATGGTGCAATAGTTTCTTACGATCAATTTTGCACTACATTGATAGAACAGTTTGGCTGCAAGGATTCAGAGGCACACTCCGGAGAGTTGGCTTAGTTGAGACAGGTTGGGACACTTAATGCATACGTTTCAGAATTTCAGTGATTGTGAGTTATGGTTTATGATGTGACCAAGAAAAGTTTGATTTCTTGGTTCATAGAGGGTTTGTCAAAACCTCTTAGAGGTTGGGTCAAAGCTTTTGATCTGCCATTCTTGCAGGACACTATTAAGCATGCAAGGAATATGGAGCTATCTACACCACAAGCTAGGTTTCCTAGAAAGTTTCCGCAGAGACCCTTGTCACAAAATTTGTTGTAGAGGAACAAAAAGAAACTAGAAAATGCTAGACTAGTGGGTGAAATGTCTAAGTTAGTGGTGCATTTCGTGATTCACTGGACAAGTTGAGATGAAAGAGACTTTCCTTTGATTGTCGTCAGCCTTGGACACCTGGACATAAGTGTAAAAGTTGGGGCAAGGCCCACTGGATTGAAGTCTCCGAGGAACCTAGTGATGATGAATTGGAGGTAGTGATGATGAATTGGAGGAGATACAGGTTCATGATGGGCAGCATGAGCAGATGGATGGGGAGACAAGCACAAATGAGCATTGGAATGATTTGGCATAGATGGAGGTGCTATTGCAACTCTCACTACCACTCCTCATTATAACGCCTTAAAAATGAAGGGTGTTGTGTAGGGACAAAAAGTTGTACTGATTGATAATGGGGCTACCCACACCTTAATGGATTCATCCTATGTGAAGAAGTGGGGTTTGAATGTTGAGGAGCACAATGGTTTCTGTGTGCGAACAATGAATGGCATGTTGCGTTGTGTTAATCTTGTTCCACAATTGAGCGTGACCTTGTGTAATTATACCCTTATTGATGTTTTTTATGTGATTGACATTAAGGAGGCTAATGTTGTGTTGGGTGTTCAATGGTTGCATACTATAAGTCAATATCTCACCGACTTTAAAACTATGCAATTGAGTTTTACAACAGATGGTCGGAAGGTGGTATTACAGGGCCTATCTTTAGATGTGCCTAGAGTCATTTCAGCCAAGAGGATGGAGATAATTTTTTGGCATTTAGGGGATGAGTGAGAAGTGTAATGTTTCATTTCAGATAAGTCTATCGATACAGGACAACATGGGTATCATGTTGACATGTAGGGCTTGTTGGACAAGCATGGTGTGGTATTTTCAAATCTACTACATGGACTACCTCTAGATTAGGGATTTGAGCATGTTATTGAGCTTGTGGATAACAAGCCAGTTGTTATGGATTCCTAGTGTCATCCTAAATGATTCAAGGATGAGATTGAGAAGACTATTCGGGAGCTACTGAATGCAAAACATATACAACCTAGTTCTAGTCGCTTCACTCCTTCTGTTGTCTTGGTGAAGAAGAAGGATGGTACTATGAGGATGTGCATTGATTATCATGTACTAAATAAGAAGACCATCGAGAACAAGTATCCTATCCCATGTATTGATGAGTTGATGGATGAGCTACATGGAGTGGTCTACTTCTCCAAAATTGATCTTTGTTCAGGATACCATCAAATTTGGGTTTGGGAGCATGATGTGCACAAAACAACTTTTAGGTGCCACTATGGACATTTCGATTATTTGGTGATGCCCTTTGGGTAACAGAATGCTCCAGCTACTTTTCAATCTTGCATGAACCATGTATTCAACAAGCAGTTGTAGAAATTTGCATTGGTTTTCTTTGATGACATCTTAATATACAACAGGATGTGGGGAGAGCATATTCGACATCTTGATGAGGTGTTAAGTATCTTAGCGGCTAACTCCCTTTATGTGAAAGTCTCTAAGTGTGAGTTCGGTATGACCGAGCTATTGTATTTGGGATGTGTCATTGGGAATGGCGAAGTGAAGGCACATAAGGAAAAGATTCAACCTGTACTTGATTGGCTACCACCAAAGAGCGTGTCCCAATTGAGGGGCTTCATTGGTTTATGCACATACTATAGACGGTTTATGAAGGTATTTTGTTGATTAATCACTTCTTTGATAGATTTGACCAAGAATGATGCTTTTATTTGGATGGATGATACTTCAAAGAATCATGAATCATCTTAAAAAGGTAATGAGTAGCTGTCTTGTTTTGACTTTACTGGACCTTTAAACCTTTGGTGCTTGAGTGTGATGCATCTGGTATTAGGATTGGAGCAGTTTTGATGGAAGACAAGCATCTAATTGTTATGAGAGCCGAAAGTTGAATGAGGTTGAAAGGAGGTTCATTACATATGACAAGGAAATGTTGGCAATCATGCAAGCGCTTGAAAAGTTTTTGTTAGTATCTTGTGGGCAGCAAGATCACAATGAGGACTGATCATAATAGCCTCAAGTATTTCATAGAGAAAAAGGGAATGGCTTAAACCACACACACTAAGCTTACATTTCTAGGCTTAAAAGTGTCTCAAGAGTTGGCTGACATTTTCTAGGCTTAATATGTTGCTTATTGTGTGTGGTCACACTAAGAATACACTTCCGGGCTTAAAAGTGTTAAACACTTAGAGTTGACTAACATTCTCTAGGCTTAATATGTTGCTTAGTTTGTGTGGTTTAAGGCTGGCCAAGAAAAAGGGATTAAACGAGAGACAGCAATGTTGGGTGAGTAAGCTACAAGGGCATGATTTTGACATTGAATTTGTCAAAGGAAAAAGTAATGTTGTTGCTGATGCATTAATTAGAAATCCTTCATTTTGCTCACTTTCAGAAATTTCAGCTTCTTGGAAGGATCACATGCTAGCAGAATACTCAAAGAATCAAAATGTTTGTGATATTCTAGATGATAAAATCGATGATGAAAGGTATAAACTGTTGAATGACATCATCTATTATAAGGATAGAATCTATTTAATATTGGAAAGTAAGCTCAAACATAAGGTTCTTATTGCTGTTGATAAGTTCCATGGTTTCAAGACTCATGGACTCGCCATGGATTTGCGAGTCCATGGGAGCTACGAGTCGACTCGCCAAGGACTTGCGAGGCGAGTCCTGGTGAGTGACTTGCGAGTCTTTTGCTCGGACTCGCACGAGTCTTTTGCTCGGACTCGTGTAGCCCAGAAAACACGCCATTTAAGCATAAAACTCAGGTTTTAAAAATTTTTTCCCCTCATTTGGCATTTATGCTTGGTTATAACAGGTTTGTAGAGTGTGAAGGAGGAGAGGAAAGAAGATAAAATCAGCAAAAAAAAGATCTAGGTAAGGATTTTTCCTCTTTTTTTTTCATTTGAATAATTTCCATGTTTTGAAATTCCAAAAAATCTTGAAAAACAAGGGGACATGCTACCAATTTTTTTTTTTTTTCCTTTCCTAAGTTTTCATTTCTTGTTTTTTGTTGTTATTTTTCCCAAATGATTCATTGTCTTTTTTTTTGTTGATTTTCCATAAAACCCTGCTGATTTTTTTATTTTTTCATGTTAAATCAGCAATGGCAAGCTCAACTCCAAGGGCAACCCCAAGGTCAGGAAGACAAAGAGATAAAGCATGGAAATATGGGATTCTAGGAAGCAAAAAGGGAGAGGTCACTTGCACCGAATGTACAAAATGGATGATGGGTGGAATCAATAGATTAAAATACCACCTTGCACAAATACCTAGATATGGTGTGGAGGTATGCCCCAAATCAACTCCTGAGATTATTAGAGAGATGAAGGCCCTTCTTGCTGAGAATGATATGCAAAAGGAAGAAAGGCAAAAAAAAAGAAGCCATGGCAGCTGCAATGAATCCCACATTGTCCACTTCGGGTCCCATTGGTCACACTCGTGGTCGTCAGTCACTTTCATCTTTTGGTGACAATGAGGGTGAGGCTAGTGGCACTCCTGTTAGATCAGACCCTAATTTTTTTGTACCACGCAATGTTCTAGGTGCACAACCTTCACTTGAAGGTACATGATTGAATAGAGAGAAGCATGAACAAGCAACGATAGTAGCATCGAACTTTTGGTTTTACAATAATCTACCTTTCAATGCAGCAAAAAATGTGTATTGGGAAGGTTTGGTTAATGCATTAACAGTTACGGGTAAGGGGTGTAAGGCCCCAACAAGTCATGACTTCAGTGGGCCATTGCTAGAGAAAGCTGTAAAAAATACACAAGTTGTGGTTGATGATCAGAAAAGGTATTGGAAGAGAAAAAGATGTAGCATTTTATTTGATGGATGGATAGATGGACGAAATAGGACTCTTCTCAACTTCTTGGTGGCTTCAAATGGTGCAATGGTATTCCTAAAGTCTATTGATGCCTTAAATGAAATAAAAAATGCATAGGCTTTGTGTAATCTGTTGAATGGGGTGGTTCAGGAAGTTGGAGTTGAGAATGTTGTCCAAACTATCATGGACAACGCAGCTGCATATGTATTTGTAGGTAGAATGCTTATGGAGAGGCATCCTATGATCACATGGAGTCCTTGTGCTGCACATTGCTTGGACTTGATGCTAAAGGACATTGGGAAGATTGGATGGGTGAAAAAGGTGGTTGAAGATGCAAGAAGTGTCACCAAATTCATCTACAACCATACTTGGGTGCTTGCTTTGATGAGAAAACACACAAATGGCAAGGACCTTGTGCGACTTGGAGTGACACGATTCGCTAGCCACTTCGTCACTTTGCAGAGCATTCTTAGTGCCATTCCTCATCTTAAGCATATGCTTGTGTCTGATGCTTGGTTGGGGTTTGCATACTCCAAAAGACCTGAAGCAGAGAAGATTGTGAGCATTGCTTTTGATGAAGGGTTCACCAAAAGTGGAGAGGAGTTGACTACGCTAAGTAACAAACACAAAAGGAAACTTTATACAATCTTGTCTATTTGCTGATTTTATTTTTTAGGGGTTAATTTTGTACTAATTTAAAATTTGTTTTCATTTTTTTAGGTGACAAAACCTTTGGTAAGGGTTCTTCGTATGGTGGATGGAGAGGGCATGCCAATGGGTTTCATTTATGAGGCCATGGATAGGGCCAAAGAGCCATTTCACATTACTATCGTGGAAATACAAGAAAATGTGAAATCCTTTGGCGCATGATTGATCATAGGTGGACAAATCAACTCCACCAACCGATAAATGCCTTTGCCTACTTTTTGAACCTGAAATTCTACTTCTCTGATTCATTTAGGGCTGATGAGGAGGCCATGACAGGTGTTATTGCATGCATGGATAAGATGGCACCTGATCCTGAGTTGAGAGACAAGGTTCTTGATGAGTTGGAGGTGAGATTTGACATTTGCAATTGTTCTATCTTTATTTATGAATTCGGAAATGTTCATTATTGAATTTGAGTTTGACACTTTAACTATCTATTTATGAATTTGGAAATGTTCATTGTTCAAGATCTACAAGAGTGCAGAGGGGAGACTCTTTTCATCCTAACTAGCAATTGATAGGAGATGAAAACAACAACCAGGTAAAAAATTTAGTAATTTAGTTCAATAGTGCAAGAAAAAAACTACAAACTTGATTGTTACATTTTTTTCTCAATTCTAATTTCTAATATTTCTAAATGTTTTTTGTAGATTTATGGTGGGAGAATTATGGTGCTAGCATGCCTAATCTTCAAAAGATAGCCGTCCGTGTTTTGTCTCAGCCATGCAGTGCTTCTGGGTGTGAATGGAATTGGAGTGTATTTGAGAGCATTCACACAAAGAAGAGAAATAGACTGACACAAAAATGCCTCAATGATCTTGTCTTCGTTCGGTACAACCTTCGCCTTCGAGTTAGACAGGTGGAGGGTGTTTCACATGAGGCCATTGACTTGGATGAAATTGATCCATATGGTGATTGGACCGTGAATGAACAAAATGATGGTGACGATGTCCTCCTTACTGAAGAAGAAATTGCAGAAATAGAGAGAGGAGCAGCACAAGAAGCAGAAGGAGCAAGATTGGATGAAATGGAGGATGGAGATGAGGACGAGGATGAGGACTTTGATTTTGAAGAAAAATCATCTCACCATTTAGATACCACAACACCCACTGCTACCACTTCTAACTCAAGGCCTGAAAAATTGAGCTATATCAGGAGAAATACAAAGAGGAAGATGTAGTCTTCTCTTTAGTTTGTTCATTGTTGTTTTTCGCATTTGGAGTTGGACATATCATTATATGTAATTTTGTAAACATTTATAAACTTATGCTGCTATTATACATTTTAGAGTTGAAACTATGAGTATGAATGATGAAATTTCAAATATTGTGTGTTTGTAGATCATATGACATGTGTAATGTTTCAATTATGGCTCTTATGTTCTCTAAATGCATTAATTTCTTTATGTTTTTTTTGTAAAACTATGGTTTTTTTTTTTGTCGAGTCCTTGTCGAGTCTTTCACGAGTCTTTCACGAGTTTGAGTCCAAGTCCAAATTTTTGGTTTGCCGAGTCCGTGGCAAGTCCGATTTTTAAAACTTTGTCGATAACAATCAACTCGCTGGTCATCTTGGCGATTTGAAGACATATAGGTACACTGAGCACCAACTCAACAAGAGACAACAATCTCTTTGAATGAGAGGCACCAACCTTTGATCTCTCAAAGTAGAAGGCACCAACCTTTGAAATGCAATAAAATAATATGTTTGCGACTTCTTGTTGGATCTGCCCTAAATAACTTTCAATAGCCCACATCTTCATCAAAAAATGCCTCAAAACTCTTCTCTCAAATCTGCAAAATAAATCTTCATACAAATCTGCACTAAACACTCTCCAAGTCTTCACAACATACACCTTCAAATCTTGCATAATGTCACTATATAATCTTCACAAAAATGAGATCAATTTAATCTTATAAATCTGCTAACATAAGTAATGTAGATCTGGAGTAATATTCTCTTAACTCTGCTTCTCATACATCTGAAAAATCTCTGCTTGAGTGATATGTCTTTTTGTCCACCAAAAGACCTCTAATTAAACTCCACACTATGCCTCTTCATTCAACGGTCATGCCTCCTCAATGAAGTTGGCCAGCAGCATTTAAAATATATTTTATATCAATTTATTTCTCTTCAACAAGGTAAGCCTAGGCTCTAGGGAGGTTTCCCTCTTGGGGAGCCTTCAAAACATAATTTAAGAGCCTTTCAAAAGGGGTGACTACTATGAGGGGGTCATCCCAAAATACAATATTTGCATTTTTTATTTAGTCATTTCAACTTGGACGATGCACTTTGATGATTAAATTTTCTTTCTTGATTAACGAAATCGCAATTTTGGTGCCATAAATTTGGCACACTACCTTCATCAGTTATGCCACTAATTTTGCCCTTTGACATCAATGGCAATAATCCAACACAACTTCCATCTAAATTGTGCAACTAAAGCAAAAATCATTCTAATTGTTTTAATGTTTGGTGTGGGAGCAAATGTTTCCTCATAGTCAATCCCTTCTTTTTGGGCATAAGATTTAGCTACACATTAGTGTTATATTTATCTATACTACCATATGCCTTATATTTAGTTATGAATACCCATTTACACCCAATTGCTTTCTTACTGGGTGGTAGTTCAAAAAGCTTCCAAGTCTTGTTTTTCATTAAAGATTGATACTTTGCATCCATAGCCCTTTTCCAAGGCTTTGATTCTAGTGCTTCCTAAACATTAGGTGGTTCTAAATTATCAACTATTGAATTCATCAATCCTAGATTTACTTCATTGCGATCCATGGTGCGAGTCCTCGGTTCTGAAGTGGAGTGTCTAGAACTCCATCTAGCTTTGCATCGTGAATGGTACTAGTATACTGCTTAGGCAAAGGTCTTGTGACATTTGTGGGTTTAGATCGATTATCAACATTCCCGTCCAAATTGAAAATAGGAGCACTATCTAGAGTAGGTGATAATGTGGGATAATATAATTCACTCTTCTCATAAAAAATACATCTCTACTGATATATGTTGTGCCTTGCACACACTCCCTATTGCCGACACAGACCCCCTTTCCTGGTTTGCCTTGTTGAGGCCGTGAGTAGGATTTTGTTAGATTTGCAGAGAAAGGAGCAGAGAGAGAGAGAATGTAGTATCCTAGAGCACAATGAAGGGCTTGTTAGAATAATATTTATTTACTTTGTTAATGGTCAATAATATTGGGCTTTGACTTGACTGACTGCCTCCATGCATAATTAGCAGGTGAATTCTGAATGTGGAGTGCGATAAATTCTGCACCACCAAGGTGACAGTAGGATAATTTAACGGTCGATGTGTTTTGTTGGGAGCACAAGGGTCCTCACGTTTGCAACAAGTTGGTTTGCAACGATTCTCAAACTGGGGAATAAAAACAAATGAGCAGGGTTAGGAGACCTAAAATTAACAAGACTGGTGTGTGGGTAGATAGATTCGACATAACCAATCCTTGCTTGGCCAGAATAACTCACAACCTCACAAGAACGATGCATCTTCAAGGGGACCTAGAAGATTTTCAGACTGTAGGTACATGGCTAAGCACCCAATTTTGGCGCAGCTCAGATAGACACCTGCAATTGAACTAAACACAATTTTAAAGGCTCAGACTAACCATACACAAGGATACACAATCAACATATCCTCAATGGTATGAGCCTGAATCCATCAAATACCTGCACACCAAAAGGATTTATCTAATTTGCTGAAGGAAACCATGCAAACAGAATAAAATCAAGATGATAAACACCAAATCAATGTCCATTATATTGATTCTAGCTACTATTACAACAATTTCTGCAACATTTCTACTCTATTCCTAACTACTAAATTCTAACCTTCTAACAATCTAACCTATTCTAATTGTCTACCAAAACTCTAAACCTTTACAATGAGAGGCATCCTGCCTTTTATAGATTTTACAATGTGAATCGATGGCCAGAATTGACCACATCCAAGGGCCCTAATTTGCCTTCTAGAACTTGGCAGCTTTAACCCATGCCTAGTTTTAATCCTCAGTTATCCTCCCAACCACTTTCTCAACTACCTACCACTATTTGGCATTAATTCGGCCAATCATGTAGTTGGAAATAACTGACCTGTGTCCCCTCACTTTAAATACATTAGAGGGGGCCCACAGGTAGTCATGTACATTAAACAATTTCAGTTTTGCAACAGATTTTTTGGAATTAATTCCAGCTGTGCATTTCTGAGAATGCATAGACATGTAACATTCTAAGTGTTCTTTGTCTTCGGTCTTGCTGGGGGACTTCAACTTTGCAGTTTAGTGGTGGCGCGTTTCCCCGTGATTGTCGTTTTCATCTTGCGCTCTGCATTTTGCTTTCCTGGCTTTGATCGTGATTATGTCTCCAATTTGCGTTTTAAGTTGCCACTTTAACTCTTCCCGACGACGTCGGTCTGCAAACAATCAATTTTGACTTGAATTAGTTAGTTTGAAAAATTAAATAAATTAATTTAACAAAAATATTAAATTCTATCTTTAAATGCCCCTCTTCTCCAATATGAAGTTCGGTCCTTGCTCTTGATTCGCTCTCTTACTTAGATGAAATTTGGGCCTTCTACAGGTTTTGAGCGATTTAAAATTTTAAGTGAAAAGGGGGCCTCCCTTGCAATTTCAGGTCTAAGGGGCCTTTTGAGAGACTTTATTTCAATGTTTTCTTGCCTCCTTAGTCAAATTTCATACCCTTGAAGTTAAATGCAAGATTTTTCTTTTCAAGTTTAAAATGAATCCCCTTCAAATTTCAGGATTTCTAGCCTAAACGTGAGATTTTAGCTCAAGTCGAAGTGCCTTCGCTTGTGATTTTCGGCTGAATTTGGTCATTTGCAAGACTTTTTCTTAATGTTTATTTGCCTTTTTACCAAATTTCGGGCCTGAAAGGCCTTTCAAGAGATTTGCTTTTCAAGTTGAAATGCTTTGCACCTTAGTTTTCGGCCGATAGAGGTGAAACTTGAGATTTTATTTTAAATACTCATTTACCTCCCTTTTGTTTTTCAGCCGAATTTGGTCCTTTGAGAGATGTTAATTTTTAATTTAAATGTCTCTCTTGCAACAAAATTCGAACCTTTTCCCCTAAGTGAGAGATTTTAAAGAACCCCAAATGCCTACCCTGCTTTATTGAAATTCGGGCCTATGGTGGGAGTGTGCGATTTTATTAATTGGCCAACTTTAAACTTTAGATCGCTCCCCTTAGTTACATTTCTATGGGCGAAATTGGAGGGGCAAATATCGGGCCTCAATGGTGATTTCAAACCTTGAAACAAATTTGGCATCCTATGGTTTTTGCGCGCCCTTTCTCCTTCTTTGCTATAAAAGTCGGCCATTTAAATCAAGATGCGCAACTTAGGGTTTGATAAATTTTCAGCCATTTCACTGTAATTGCACAATTTTGGCTCCTTAGCTTTAAATGCCCATTTTCTTTGCTTCAAAACTCGGGTATTTTGCTAGGGAAGGGCGGTTTTGGTGATTATCGGGCTTATTGGGGTTTATGCACGATCTTGTGTTTTGCAAAATTTGCGATTTTGTTTGGATTTGCAAACTTCGGCATTTTCCATGAAATCGCATGATTTGTTCCTTAAGTTTTAGACCCTTTTGAAGGTTAAAATACGACTTGCTCTTTGGTTTTTCGGACCAAGAAGCCGTTTTGTGTGATTTTAAACTCATATTGAACGCCCTTTCTCAACGATTTCGGGCTTGTGAAGAGGACGTGCGATTTTGGGAAGCCTCCACAATTGGCTAAATGAAATGCTTTACTCGATTTGAACCTTAGAATTTTCGGCCATGAAGCCGATTTTGTGAAATTCACGAATTTCAGGAGTTTTGAACGATTTTATTACTTTCAGCGGGGTTTGAAATTTTAGACGTTCTTCTCAATTCGGCCTGAAAGATCATATTGGGAGCCTTATCTTGCATTTCAGCCTTAGAGGCCGATTTTGAGCTTTTAGTTGCATTTCGTCGAACCCTTGCTGGACGAAATTCGAGATTCACAGGGCGCTTGGAAAGAACTCGAAGCATTACTTCCTCTCTCTACGCAAAGCAATGGGCATAATCCAAAAAAATCGGGGGTCCCCTGTCATAGACGGGGATGTGGTGCAAAATGCACAACAGGACCCAAGTGTTGGAATTGGCTATGGAATTTTCCACAACAAAAGAGTCAAATTTTGACTAAGTGTTGGAAAGGAAACAGGAAGAATGAAGAGGAATAAAGAGGAAAAATAAAATCCTTGTCCAAGGATGGAGTCTGCCAAACTTAGCACAAGTCAAATTTAGAATTGAAGGCAAATCCACAAGCAAAGTTCGTCCGAGCATGGAGATGGCCAAAATTTGGCTAGAAGTTGAAAGGTCCGCATGAAGGTGTCACAAAATAAAATTTAATAGCCAAACTTTGGCTAAGTATGGGGAATACTTCACAAAGAAAATTCTAAATTCCTCCATTGTGGCGAAGGCACAAAAGAATTTCAAGGCATCAAGAAAGAAAGAAATTTCAGACTTGTTGGAGGATTTCATTGAGGCAACTAGGGCAACTTCTTGAAGGATTTCATCTTCTAAAGAATTGAAGACAAGCTCCCAATCAGAATCAGATGGTGACAAGAAGAGTATTCCAAACAAATTTTCATACTTAGGCAATTTCTCTACACAAATTGGAGAATTCAGAGGAATACCATCAGTTCAGTTCAAGCAGGAGGAATTTCAAAGCAATTAGGAAAGAAAATTTTATCAACTCAAGTCCAGATATTTGCTCCAAGAGGAGATTTGCAGACCTCAAAGGTTCAAATGTAGGCGAGAAGAAGAGATCAAAATCTTGAAAGGAATCTAAGACAAAGCTAGGAAGAAACAAGCGCAAAGGACAATGTCGTCAGCAAGGAAAGATATTCTTAGGCAAGCACGTGGAAGAAAAATAAAGTGATCAATGAGGACATCCAACACGCTAAGGTGGTGCCTCATCATCTTCCAACCAATCAAATTGTTCCAAGTCAACATGTCCAAGTTCAATGAACCTAACTTATCCACAAAAGCTTCTAGAAGGCATACATCACAATGCAACAACTTTCTATTTTATTATTAGTTTATATTTAGCAGGACAAGTGTCCCCAAATGTAATTTTCTCATTGCTTGAGGGGTAGTTAGCTGTAACAAACCCTAATTAGGGTTTTATTTTGTAATCTCGGCTATTGTTTCAAAATCAATCCTGGCCATTGAATTGTAATTGAAGAGCCTATAAATTGAGCCTACCCCTCATTTGTAAAACATGGGAGCATGTTGCAAAACATGTTGAGATAAGTAAATTGTTGTTTACGACTGCCAAAGTAGTAAGTAATGCATTGTTCAAATTGATGGTGATTACTTCTCTTATTTTGGATTTTGCATGGTTCTTATCCCTCATCTTAGTTTAGATTTTATTTCATGTATGTTAGACGAATGCAAGATCTGATAAGTATTGCTTTATGGTGAATCTTCTGCTCATACTTTTGATGAACAGATGATTTTTGTTCATTGTGTAAAGATAGTTTGAGCCTACTTTGTGGATGCTTAACTTTTGTTTGGATGAATATTGTTCAATTTGATGGTAGTTATTCACGGCATGAAAATCATAAGCACACCCCTTGAAGATTGCACCAACTTTGTGTAGTTGTCCTAGCGCGGCGAAGCAAAGCGTGGTTATTGGTTTCACCTAGTCAATACCGTCTCTTGAATTTAGGAGTAGATTAGAACTTCTAAACCCTTATCTCCTTTTCAATTTTCTTGAAGTCCATGATCCAAGACCCAAACTATAGAGCTTTATTGTCTAGACCTTCATTGTGAATTGAACTAGCCAAGCGTAAGTCACCCTTGTATTTCAACATACATAACCAAGGAAGCTATCCAGCATAAAGTCGCCCATTCACACGTATAAACCTTGGAGTCGCTGTGTGGTCTTTCTCGCAATCTTGGCATACGTAGTGATTTTGTTCAAGAGAGGGTAGAGTGTCCTTGACATTTTGTTTTAATGTTCAGTGAATGATAAAACATACACCAACACATCCTACTGATAGCCAAGTTAGCACAACTGATATTAACACATCAAGATGATGCAATCTTCAAATAAAATGCAAGTAGCATGCCAAGAACTAGGGTAATCTTCAAAATGATGTGCATGTCAACTAGGGATATACACTACTCATAGGATGCGGTGTGTTCTATAGCTCCATAAGGCAGCTGCTATTTTAACATCCAGTTTGTTGCATTTTCATTGCACATTTTTGTGAGAAAAGGGCCCAATATTTTGTTAAAATCCTTATTGGCTACATTTGCTTAGATGTCGAGCAATGATATATATCAATGACTTGTCCATATTAGAATAATATCTTTCTCTTTGTGTTATTAATGGTCATTTAAGTTGTTTCTAATTTTGCCTCTAGTTAATGATTGTTTCTTTTAGAAACATCGTCTTTGTAACTCTATTTAAAGGAGCTTTGTATCCTCGATTAATTGAACAACATCGATTCTTTGAAATCCATATGCTTTTGCATCTGTATTATGGTATCAGAGCCTTGGTTATTTTCGAAATAATTTTTCAATAACAGTTTTTTTTGAAAAATTTCTTTGTTTATTCGAAATTGCTACTTTGGCAGTTCGTTTTGGCTGCAACTATTAGGGTTTTCTGGCTATTTTCTGCCCTCTCCTGTGACCCGTCTCTCTTGCATTTCGTGCAACCACGTGATGCAATTTTTTTCCCGCTTGCAAATTTTTCAGCCATTTTTTGGATGGAAATCTGCATTTTTGACTAGGGTTTTTTTCCCTTCAGATCAAGTCGATTTTTTTTTCTGATTGCAGATTCTTGGTGGGTTTTTCGAGATCTCAACTAGGTCGTCAGAATTTTCTGGGTGCCTCAATTTTCAAGCTAGCGGATCCAGATTCCGACAGCAGATTCGTTCTGGGTTTTTCGCAAGGATTTCTGGGTTGTCTTCAGATTTTTTTGGGTCAGCCGAAATTTTTTTCTTGAAATTCATGCCCGCGGTACTTCATTTTTTTTAAGTCTGTACTTGCATCTGCTTTTGTTTTTGCATTGGGATTCAAATTTTTGAATTCCGTGCCAGCGCCTCTTCTCAGTTTTTCGTTTTTCGTGAAACGTGCAAGATGGTGTCATTGACCAACTTGATGTTGGAAGGCAGTCAGGTTTTGTGCACTTAGCATCTTCTCAGTACCTCGTTTTTCGGGCCTCGAAAAACATGAAGATGGCTTATGGGCATCGATGTTTGTTTCGGTTTTTAATATTTTTTTACCTAAAAAAAATTCTGTGGTTTTTAATAATTTTGTCCTAAAAAATTATCTGTGGGTTTTTAAATATTTTTTGTCCTTGTAAAAAAAAATCATGAGGGTTTATGATTTTTTCCTCAAAAATTGTACTTTGCTGCAGTCTGTTTTTCATCGCACCTGGAGTTGTTGTGCGAACATCTACAGTAGTCTCTTATTTGCAGTCTATTTTCGACATTTTGCTCATCTGCAATAGTTTGGAGGGTTTGCCGATTTTTTCCTCAAAATTGTGACAACTGTTCTTGGTGTGTCTCTGGTTACAAGGAGGGACAGTTCTCCAACATTAGGTTGGACGGTTGGTGTTGTTTTGGGTATCTCCAGAAGTTCTGCAGTTTCTGGGAGGGTCGGTGGCAGACTCATCTCAAGTGGTAGAGTTAGTGGCAGACTCTCGTCTTCTATTGTAGCGTGTTCTGAGAAGAAGGGGGCAACCTTCTCTATTATTTCTCTTGGTAGTTAGAACGATGACCATTAAGGGAGGGTATTAGATTAATATCTTTCTCTTTGTGTTATTAATGGTCATTTAAGTTGTTTCTAATTTTGCCTCTAGTTAACGATTGTTTCTTTTAGAAACATCGTCTTTGTAACTCTATTTAAAGGAGCTTTGTATCCTCGATTAATTGAACAACATTGATTCTTTGAAATCCATATGCTTTTGCATCTGTATTAGTCCATGGATAAACTCCTAAATGTAGTATTCTGAATTTTTATGTGCCTGGTTTGCTGATGATGGATTGGGTTTCATGAGATCTGGATGGGGCTCTGATTGTCACAAAATATGATTGATGACCATTTGAATTGGATACCAAACTTAGTGAGAATATGTTGAAACCTGTTGATGTGTCTAAAATCGCTGGATTGCGACTTCATCCGGCCAACGCAGAATGGAATGTACTCGCCAAGTATCCTATCCTCTCTTGAGATAAGGAAATCCCTAATGCTGTTTTTCGTTTGATCAAAGGGGAGGACCTCAAGGTTTCGATTGTCAGGTCTTGACTGTGGGATTGCTCAGTTGTTTGATGTGTTTTGCTGGAAACACAAAGGGGACTTACGGTGATATGGATAATTGCTGGATGAGTTCCCTAAACTTTGACAGTCTCGTATCGATTGGTTTCAGTTGCATGATACTATTTCAGCAGGATTGCGGATTCTTCTTGGTAAAAAAAAGGGGAAAAAGAGGGATAGGGGAAGAGAGGTATAGAAAGTCTAAATTATTTAACTAAGATAGCATATTAAGAAAACAGACAAACACCTCCAAATAACTAGATTAAACATTATCAGCCATTTAAGCACAATATTTGTATGAATCTAGTGTGATCTTCAAGGAAAATATGAGTTTTCATGCTATTAAACACAACATCAGAACTTTAACATTCATTCACTGAGTATTCAATAACCGAACCAAGCATATGAAAGGTTCAGAAACCATGCAGAAGGAAAGACAATCAGTCAGTCCCTAATGGTATGAACAACGAGGATTCTATCGGATGTTTATCTAGAAACTGCTATGAAAATGAAAGAAACATAACTGAGTAATTCAAATTAGTGAAGAAGGAGACCATGCACTCACAATGAAATTTGAAACAGTCTTAACTTTGCATTAAATCTCATAAATTTCGCCAGAGCTTCAGCAACAATCCATGAACTTCTTACAAAATGAGGGAAAACTAGCCCCTTTAAATAGGCTTGAAAAATAGATGAATGGCCAAGATCTAATCTAAACAAGCGGCCCAGATTTATCCTTACAAAAGGTACCCATACCCATAAATGGAGGGCAAATATCAGCAACCACCCCAAAGGGAGTAATAACTACCTAAAAAGGTAATTAAAACTTATCCAAAATAATTTAAAAAGTGCACATACACATAGATTTAAGTTTACAGTTGACTTGGAAGTCAAATATGACCCTTTGGCCAAAAAGTGCACTTTTCAAAATTTGAAAAAAAGAAAAAAAGCACTTTAGGAAAGCACTTTCTCCTTTCCAGCTCTATATTGCTCGGTGATGAACTCGACTTCGTCGTGCAGATACTCTCCCCAAATATCCCGATCAGTTGCACGCTCTACCCGAATGTAGTACTGAAATCTTAGGCATAACTTGAATAATTCGGTCATCGGCGGCATAGGTGGGTTGAACATTTTGTAATGGATACCTTGTAGGAGGCTATCCAAATTCTCCAGCTCCTCTCTCCAGTATGACTTGTGATTTTCAAAACATGATATGTCTGCTTGAAGCTCAGAAGCAAAATCTAGATCCTCTATGGAGTATGCGACCTTGGGATTGAGCCGGTCCTCCCACTGCGGTTGTATCTCACTATCCTCCATACTATTTTTCCAACCAGGAACCATGGATTTGAAGATCCTTTCACCAAGATCCTTCACATTTGATAAAGTGTCATCGCACTTATCATGCATTTTATTGATATTATCCCTCATGTCGTCCTTCATGCTGAGGGTCCAATACCAGTCTTTGAAGGTACTGGCACTATAAGGATTTAGGATAGTATCAGCAGTAGGGATTTGAGAACAGGTCCAGAATAGAGCCCTAATGAGGGGCAATGTCTTGGCCATCGTCTCATGAGTGCTATAGCATTCTTTCTTCAGCTTACACATTTTGATAATAATGGCTTCCCTATGGAGGGCCATTTCGCACAGATCCTTGAAGATTTGCTCTCCTCTTTCTTTAATGCCTTGCATCCATTCCTTGATGGCCTTCGCAGTATCCCATACTCCTTCAAATTCTGTCGTGGTCCTCTGTGCCAATGTTGTCGAGGGAATGTGGGATTCGAAAGCATTATGCAATGGTCTTAGGCTAAGTTACCGGTTCTTTGGGTTTTGGCTAAGTTACAGGGAACTCGGCCACCTGGGAAGGACCCAGGTGGAACCCAGGAGGACCCGGGTGAACCCAGGCCCGTGGGTTCCCAAAAACGGGGCCCACAGGTCAAAAAACAATAAAAACCAATAAAAAAGTACTTTAAAAAATAGTTAATTAATAATTAAACCCTAATTCGCCCCTTTATGATGCATTTCATGCATCAAAACATTCATTCAACTCATTCTATTTGCATTTTTGAAGATTTTTTCTCTAAAGCTGGGTTTCTTAGTTTTTGCATTTTTCTTCAAAGGTAGAGACTATGAAGATGTGAGACATGCATAAAGGGCATAGGAATCACTGGAGAAGGAAGATTTAGCCATCAAAGGTGAGTGAATCTGAATTTTTTTAAGTTTTTTTCAAATTTTTTAATTTTTTTTAAAGTTTTTCTAAAAATTTTTAAATAAGTTTTGTATATTTTTTTATACTTTTTATGCATAGTATGGGGTTATAATGCCGAAATTTTATCATTTTTTTTCAATAATGTTGTGTTTTCTCTTTTTATTTTAGGTGCATTATTCATATAATCATACATAATGGCTGAAATTGGAAGTGCAAGTGCAAGCTCTAGTTCAATTGCCCATGCCCAAATTGAAAATAACGCCTTTAAAATTGATCAAGATTCACCACTTTGGCATTATATAACAATGATCAAGCAAGTGTCTGGAGGTGGGGGTTTTGTTTGGAAGTGTAACCATTGTGGCACTGAGTATACCAGCTCATACTATCGAGTGAAAGGCCACCTTTGTTTCATCCCCGGGCGTGGAATAAAATTTTATAAGGGATCAGATGGCAAGGGGCTGCCAAAAGCTCTAGTTTTGGAATATATTAGAGAACAAGAGGAAGCTGATAGGAGAAGTGGCAAAGCAAAGATTGATCATCCTCTTGTCCAGTCAAGCTCGAAGACTATGAGGCCTTCTAGTAGTATTGGCTCCACAAGACCAGCCGGATCGCATCCTTTCATGCCAAAACCACCAGTTGCTCCACTAGAGGATCAAAATGTTGTGGCTTCACGGAAAAGAGGCCCATTGGATACTGCCTTCAAAAATGAAATGAGAGAGATTGCAAATCAGAGCATTGGGCGTTGCATTTATGGCAATTGGCTTCCTTTCAACCTTGTTAGATCACCTTACTTTCAGGACATGGTACATACCCTTTGCAACACACCTTCTGATTATGTTTGTCCAGGGTATGAAAAGGTGAGAACCACCTTATTGGCAAAGGAGAAAGCATCCGTAGAGTCACTGTTGAAAGTCATCAAAGATACATGGCCGGAAACAGGTTTGACCATCGTTTCTGATGGATGGAAAGATTGTAAAAATAGGCCATTGATCAATGTTATAGCAGTGTGCCCTAAAGGGGCAATGTTTTTGAAAGCGGTGGATTGTGAGGGGCAAGTGAAAGATGCAACTTTCATTGCCAATATCCTCATAGAATGCATTGACATGGTGGGGCCTCAAAATGTTGTCCAAGTCATAACGGACAATGCTAAAAATTGTAGGGCAGCAGGTACTATAGTGGAGGCTACATACGGTCACATCTTTTGGACACCATGTGCAGTCCACTCACTCAATTTAATCATGCAAAAGATTGGCACACAAATTGATTGGGTGAAAAAACTGTATGAGGAGGGCAAGGAGATTCAAATGTTTGTGACTAATCATCATGTGTCACAAGCCATTTTTAGGACCTTCTCCAAGTTGGAGTTGTTGAAGGTAATTACTAATTTAAATTTTTAATTTTATTTTTTAATTTTTTATAATTGATATATGTTGTGTATTTGTTTATTTCATGCATAGTTGAACTACTCGCGACTCGGCTCGACTCGCCAAGCCCCTGAGAAAAAAACTCGGCGAAAACTCGGGAAAAACTCGGAAAAACTCGGCGAAAAACTCGGCAACGTAAAAACACGCTTAATTTTAATAAAAAATGCATTTTTTTTGCAAAATTCAATGAGAAGATGCATCCAATGAGTCAATAAATGATAACACAAAAGAAACAAGCTGATTCTAGATATATTTGATTGCAAAGTGTCTACAAAATCGCATCCTCATGAGAAATGCTGATGGCTGGAAGCAAAATAGTAAATAGTTTTTGTAAAACCAAAAGTAAATACAACTTCCTCTCCCCAGCTCTAGCTAAAACTACTTTCAAACTTTCATCATATTTGAAATTTCATCATTCATACTCATAGTTTCAAACTTTCAACTCAAAGTTGGGGTCAAGGGGCATCGCCGAAGGATCTTGAAATTTGACTGAAATTTGACTAAGTCTGGAAAATTGAAGAATCCTCCAAAAACTAGATTTTGCATTATAACTCCTGGAGGTCCGAAACCACTCTCAAACATCCTGACAGTATATATGGAATCACTTATACTTAAATGTTATATTCCATATATGAATCCTGACGGACAGACCAAAAAACTCGGCGATTACTTGAGGGCATAGTGGGCTCTCAGGGTGGCCCTTCCAAGTGAGTTTCCCCCTTCTCAGCCCAAAACCATATAGAAAAACAAAAAATGCATGTATTTTTGGCCGTTTTTTGTTGTTATGCTAACTCAGGCGAGTTTTTCTTTAAAACTCGCCGAGTTTTTGACAAAAACTCGCCAAAAACTCGGCGAGTTTTCCTGGCGAGTAGAAGTCATTACTACTCGCCAGGTCCAAAAACTCGGCGAGTTTTTGTCACTCGCCGAGTTTTCGGCGAGTGTGCCATCTATGATTTCATGTTAGGTAGCTGAAACATGATTTGCATCTCACACACTCGTATTAAGACGACTTGTGAAGGTGCGAGAGGCCTTGAGTTCTATGGTCATCAACGGATTGTGGAGTGTATGGAAGCAGGCCCAGACAGAAAGAGCTCTAAAAGTAAGAGCATTGATCCCTGATGAGAAATGGTGGGATACTGTGGAATATGTTTTGAATTTCACTGAGCCCATCATGAGCATGATTAGGTATGCTGATACTGATCGCCCATGTTTGGGTGAGATTTATGATGGCATGGATTGCATGGTGGAGAAAATAAGAGAAGTAATAAAAAGAAAAGTAAATGACCCAATGGAAACATTTTTCAAGGTTGTGCAGAATATTATTGTTGACCGTTGGAGCAAGATGACCAATCCCTTACATCTCTTAGCATTTGCTTTGACACCAAAATTTTATAGTGCAAAGATGCTTGCAACACCAAGGAGGGTACCACCATATAGAGATGCAGAGGTTGCTTCTGGCTATAGAGCTGCCTTTAAAAAGATATATCAAGATGAGGAGACAAGAAATGTTGTCATGAAGGAGTTTGGCCAATTTGTATCCACAAAAAATCATGATGTTGTAGCTCTCAATGCTAGAAATGGGATGGATGCTGATGAGTGGTGGTATGTACATGGTCAAGGCTCCGTTTACTTGCAGCCTCTTGCAATTAAACTTCTCTCCCAAGTATGTATCTTTTTATTTTTTATAGTTTTCCAATTCCATTTGATGCTATCATATTTTTATTTTATAATTTATAAATTTCTAATAATGTTTTAACTTTTAACAGGTTGCAAGTTCTTCTTCAGCTGAGCGGAATTGGAGTACATACTTCTTCATCCACTCAGTCAAACGTAATCATTTGGGTGCAAAGAGAGCTGAGGATTTGGTCTACGTACACCCCAACCTTCGTTTGTTGTCACATAAGGACCTTGAATATAATGTGGGTGCAACAAGGAATTGGGATCTAGCCCCTGACTGTGCTGATTAAGATGCTACAGTTGCACAACTTGCCCAAGTCTCTATAGACGAGGCAACTATGGAACTTGAGAGAGACTTGGCTAGTGGGTGTGACATTCCATTCAATAGTGGTTCAATTGATGCTAGATTTGAACCACTTGATGACCTTGGGCTTGGGTTGGATGGTTCAGATGAAGATGAATATGGAATTTAAATCCCATAGATGGCTTGTAATTTGAATTTTTATTGTCATGACATATTCACATTTTGAAACTTGAATATTATCTTTTTTGCAAATTATGAATATGATATTAGACTTTAGTTATTAGTTTATTGATAACATTTGCGATATATGGATATTTATTGGCATTGGCAATTATGGATTTATGATTTATGATTTATGATTTATGTATGGAAAGTCACATTGTATATTTTATTTTTGTATGGATATATATAATATATGTATATATATAAATTTATAATTAATATATGTATATATGTACGGATGAACCCGTACCCGTACCCAAGAATTTTTTTTTTTGCCGAACTCGCGAATTCCGTACCCAAACCCGAACCCGAATCCGAACCCGAACCCGAACCGGTAACTTAGGTCTCAAGAGTTGATCAATGTACCCCTCTGCTTGTTCAGCACAAGCTCGATACATGTTCTTTTCAGCTGTTATTTCTTCAAGTTGCCTGAGCATGTTCTGTACTGAATCCTTGAATTCCTCCTTTTCCTGTTCCTTAGTGGCTCGTCCAATGGGGACAATCGTGATGCTATAATCAGCCAGTGTAATCTGATCTGCTGGCTTGTCTACAGGCGGGGTGGCGATATGAAGGGTACGTTTCCTTTGCTCATCTTTGGTTATTCTAGAATATGCCTTGGGCTTTTTCTTCCCCTTGGGCTTAGCTTGGTCTATACGTGAGAAGATGTCCTCCAAATTGATGGGTGGCTTGGTGGTGGCCTTGCGTTGAGCTCGGGCAATTAACCATTCTTGAGGTACAGTTTGGGCTGATGCTATGGTTAAATTGGCACTTCGTTCTTTGATGTTTTCAGCCCGCTCATCGCATATTTGATGCTAAGTGTCAAGTTCCTTGCTCGCAGCCGAATTCTCTCCTTCATTGAATAATTGCCTAGTATTTTCATGTGATGGTTGTTCCTCAGTCTTTTTAGGCTCGTGGGTTTCATCTGTCCTTTGCTCTCCTTCAACAGTGGAGTCATCCTTGGTAGTATTATGGAGCTGCAATTCATGGCGGCTCTGCTGGGTGGTTCATGCAACTCAATCCCCTGAGTGGATGGAATCTCTCCTTCCTCAACTTGGTTATCAGGTTTGGCTGGTTCAATGGCTCTTAGCTCGACATTTAGCATGTCGGGTGCAGGAGGATCATCAACTCCAGATGCGTCAATATCACTCTGGGAAGGCGAAGCAAGTATATAATCCAGTTCAACTACATCATCAGACGATCTGGGGTCTTTTGATGATGAAGTGACCTCTGGTCTCCTAATAGGGATCTTTTCCCTTCTTGTTCTTTTGGATGTCCGAGTTCCTCTGCTAGCCTTAGCCTTCTTTCTTTTCTCAGGCTTTTCGATCTCTTCTTTAGGTGCACTGGAAGTTCCCTCATCTTTGGAGGACTGAGAATCAAGGTTACCCATCAAGTGGTAGGTGAACTGGACTCCCTTGTGTATCAGTCGCTCAATTTGCTGGAGCAACCACTGGTCAGAATATCTTCCTGGGGCTGCCATAACCGCCTCAAAATCAGTGATTGGATCCTGCGACCAATCGATGCCTGGCAAAAGATGTCTTACCGCCTCAAATTCCCAGACTTGTAGGCAATTTCCTGAATCTGTTAGTTGATCTGGGACCTGACGGTATTCATAGAGTCGCATTTGCTGCACACTCAGCCTCAAATATTTGCGCCTCCGGACCTCATAGTCATCAGAGCAGTTCTTCCAGTAATCTTCAAATGATTCTTTTGCTTTGTATTGCCTGCCATAGGCCCTCTTTGCTAGATTGTCGTGATCGAAGCATTTCCTTGGAAAATGCTCTTGTAGGCCGTAGGAGGCTAGCTCTGCAAAGGATTCCTCTGCCTGGGATGGGTTCTTTAGATGGACATCCTGGTTGCCTATGATCATAGGGAACGCGAATCCAGACTGCTTCCTGTCTCTGAGTAAGCTGCTTGCCGAACGTGACTGCCTTGCAACCTCCAGGAGAACTATCTTGTCGGCTGGGTACCACGGAAGTCGGAAAGGAGCACCCTCAAAGCTAGCTATCCGAATGTAGGAGAACCTTGGGAACTGGATGAACCAAGCCCCATACCTCTATACTAGAATAGTAGCTTGCTCTGAGAGTCTTATGTGTAGTCCTCCCTGCATCAGCCTGACCAGGCGCATTGTGAAGGCGTCATTGACACGCTCGTACTGACCAACTACATAGGCAGGGCTGTTCTTCTCTCTTTGAGCTATGTCTTGATAGTGTAGCTGTGGATAACAATCGTATACCTTCACCTGATCAGGTCCATTCCCAATTTCACCTTTCATGATCAAACCCAGCAGGGGCTGGTTTCTGGTGAACATGTAGTCCAAATAGGAGTTCATAGTGAAGTACTTCTTCGTCTCAAGTTCTATCAGCTGAGTGTGGATGTTGTCGCTTATGATCTGGGCCCAATCAAACTTGGATTTCCCAGTGAAGACCTGTTCTGTGAAGTAAAACATCCATTCTTCAAAGTAATTGGATTGGGGAAGTCCCATAATCTTGCTGAGCAATGTGACCATGTCCCCATGCTCGTTGTGAAAGTCGATTCTAGGGGTCTGTTTCCCAATCCTGATAATTGGAGGTCTTCTCTCTTTGTACCACTCTTCATTTATTAGTGTTTTGCATTTGGCAGGGTTTACATCATACGCCGCCTGCGCTTCATCCACAGTTGTTGCTATGGGGTTGTTCGGGAAGGGAATGTCAAATGCGTCGCCAATGGCCTTAGGAGTGAAGTTAGCGAGGACCATGTTCTCGAGGAGCACCAATCTGGAGCTTGGTTGGTAATGCCGGGCAGCCTCTACAACTAACTCGTAGTTTTGTATTGCCGGGGGGAATCTTGCTGCCTGGGCAATGCCACTTTCCATCATCCGCCTAGGCCTGCCATAGGCGTTAGGGGAGAAAACACGCTTTTTGAAATCTTGAATATCAATATGGCCTAGGTTAGTATCACCGACATTCTTCCAGACAGTCTGAACTTTCGATTCTCTCAGTCCCCCTCTTTAATACTGATACTTCATCCTTTCGACTCTGCGAGGGATGTTTGGCTTGGATGCTCGTGATGTCTCGGCTGTAGTAGGTGCCTTTGATGATTCTACCGCTGATTTAGGCATTTATCCTGCACAGTCGGACGTGGATTACGAGGCGATATAAAGGGAGCGAAGCGAGTTAGATAAAGGATATGCCAACATACAAGGATCAATTTGAAAACTGAATTTAATGAACAACATGACACTTTAGCTAAAAGCCTAATTGATTTAAACATGAATATTTATGAGGCTTTTCGATTGCGAATTTATACTTAGGCATTTTTAGGATCAATTTTCAAAATGGATGATGCTTTAAAATTTTCCAAAGTCTGAAAATGCGTTTCGGTTAATTTCTAGGAATAAATTCTGATTTAAATGCCTTGTGCAACTTCTTATAAACGGAAAAAAATGCGGTTTTTGATTTAGTCAATTTAATTCATTTTGCACATACATCTATCCGATTTTGCATATATTTCGAATGATTTTGAGAGAGGCGGAGCGAACTTACCTAGCGAAAATGAATGGTGTGAATTCGCACAACTTGCCTTGCAAGAATGAATTCCGAATTTTAAATGGGAGAGTCTGCAATTTGAATTTTAACGGTTAACTCCCTATTCTGGATTCTCGCGCCTTAAATCTGGGGAGAGAAGTGCAAACTTAAACACTTTAGACACAGTGATTCTTACCTTGATGATTTTCGGAGAATGGGGGGGTTTTGAAGCACTTTCACTTTGCGATTTGAATGGTGAACTTTGGGGTTGTTTGCAATGCTTCAAACTTTCACCTCGCGTTTTACCTTATGGCGATGAAAATGGGGGGGGGGGTTTATGGCGATTTTGCACTTACAAAGAAATGAAACCCCGCGATCCTATCCCTAGGCTAGGCGTATTTCGGCGGAAAGGAGGCAATTGCAAAGGGCTAATAACTTACAAACTTCGTGATCTCCGCTTTCAACTTTGGCGTTTTTTTTTTAAATAAAAAAAAGGTTCTACTCTCCTTCAACAAACCTCCTCCCTATTGAACACCTTGTCGAGCCTGGGCGTTTTGCTCCTTATAATAAATCGTGCCTTTTGCCCATACTTCGGGACTCTGGATGCTTTTGCAAACTCGTATAGCTTTTGCGATTTCCTTAGGGATGTTGAACTTCGGCGAATGAGGGAAAGTTTGCAAATTTTACCTTCAAACCTATTTCGCGATTCTCCCATAGGTTGCGAACTTCGGCGTTTTGGCATTTTGAAAATCCATTATACCATTTCGCAATTTACGCCTTAGTCGCAGACTCCGGGAATTAGAGGCTCCTTGAAAAGTTTAAAACTTTGCCATTTACCCTTGTCATGCGAATTTCGGGGTTTTGGTGGAGTTTGCGAGCTTTTAAAACTTTTTAACTTTCGCCCTTTATGTTTACCCTATAATGCAATTTCAGCATTTGGGTGGGGTTTGTAAACTTTGGCGTTTTTTTCGCACTTTTCCTCTACTTCGGCATTTTATAGCGTTTTGCAAAGTTCCTCCCCTATCCCTCTTTTTCCCCTTTTTTTAACCAAGAAGAATCTGCAGTCCTGCTGAAATAGTATCATGCAACTAAAACCAATCGATATGAGACTGTCAAAGTTTAGGGAACTCATCCAGCAATTATCCATATCACCGTAAGTCCCCTTTGTGTTTCTAGCAAAACACATCAAACCACTGAGCAATCCCGCAATCAAGACCCGACAATCGAAACCTTGAGGTCGTCCCCTTTGATCAAACGAAAAACAACATTAGGGATTTCCTTATCTCAAGAGAGGATAGGATACTCAGCGAGTACATTCTATTCTGCGTTGGCCGGATGAAGTGGCAAGTCCAGCGATTTTAGACACGTCAACAAAACCAAATGCCATTAGTGGCAACATTAATAGTTCCCCAATACTCAGCCTCAATGGAAGACAGAGTAATAGTAAACTAGTTCTTACTTGATCAACAAATAGGACTGGAACCAATTGAGATGCTGTAACCTAAAGTGAACATGTAATGTTTTGAGAATTACCTGCCCATGAATTTGTATACCCCACCAAGTCAATACTAATGCCCATTGTGTAATAAATTGCAATACTATGAGTACTTTAATGTAATGAAGAATCTACTTGGTTGCCTTCTAGTGCAACTCATAGAGCTTTTGTAGACCATGCCCACAACATACGAAATATTAAGCCTCATGTGAGTCAAATAAATGAGGCTTTCTCAATAAGATGTCAATATAAAGTACCATCAATTGGAATAGACTTGCACTAAGCCATGTGAAACTGCCAGAGCAAATGTTAAGCATACTTGGGCTATGCAATGGTGATCTGGAAAGTAGACTAAGATATCTCAATCTTGAGAAAGTAATGCTATAGGCCCAAGTTTATTATAAAAAATCTGTCATGAATGGCAATCTTCAGTATTGGAATGGATGAACTCCCTATGTTCAATTGTCCATCAACATAGAGAACCAAAAAAAGGAGTGAATCATTTATTACAAAATGTAGACATTCAGATCTGAATAGAAATGAGAAAACCCAACCATTAGGAGGAAGAAATTCATCTTGGCATGCCAAGCCTAAGAGGCATGTTTCAGGCCATATATAGATTTCTTAAGTTAGTAAACCAACGAAGAAACTCGTAGGAAACCCTATGGTTGCTCTGTGTATACTTCCTCAAGGTCTCACATATTTTTGGTGAACCTCCCAATGATTTGCTACAGTGATAGCAAGTGTGAGTTGAATAAATTCATCTTTGCAACATATGGAAAGGTCTCAAAGTAATAAACACCAATACTGTAAGAAAAAAACCTTTGCAACCAAGTGTGCTTTCTAAAAATTTTGTTTGATAGATCCATTTGCATCCATACATGTTTTCTCCCTTAGTAAGATAGACAAGATCCAAGTATGGTTCCTAATCAAGGAACTATACCTCCCTTGCATAGAAACATCCCATTGAGGAATGTTAGATGCTTTTCGTAAAGACCATGGATTAGATTGCAAGATATTCTCTCCAAGAGAATGAAGTATGATGCATATCTAGTCTCCATAGGCTTAAAAAATTTCTGCTTAGAGAAGATCCTAAAGAGTGCATGTGAAGTATAATGATTTCATATAAACATTTGTACATCATTAACCACATCTTTGAACCATCTAATTTTTCCCATGTCTTTGAGTGCATTATTCATTGTATGCACACAACGAGTCCACCAAATATGCGTGTAGGCTACCTCAATCAATTTACTTGTAGCTTTGCATTTGTCACTACTTGCACCACATTCTTAGGCCCAATCTCGTCAATATAATCTCTAAGTATTTGGAACTGAAATTCAACATCCTGGCGATGCCTTGAACAATCAATAAACCTAAGGAAGTAATGACCCTTTGTACATGTGACATGATGTTGATGAGTGGACAATCTATTATATTTGTCCACCCATCCATGATTATTCTACATTCACTAGTGACCTAGGCACGTTTCATTTTCTCCATTTGAATAGTAATTTTGGAATAGTTTTTTTCCAATATTGTTGTCGTCAATTATGTCTCTTGTAGTGACACATATGATGGTCTTGCTTTGATTATTTTACCACAACCTCCTTATAATAAGGAGAGCTAGTCACACAGAATGGAATGCCATTGACAAAGAAGAATTTGCTAATAGCATCATTTGTCTCATGTTTGTTTGCATTGAATATTTTTGCCATTCTGTTTGCAACATCACTGGTGGTCGTTGTACTTTTCCCTTTAGGCTCTAATGTAGCTAATCTTGAACTAGATGGAAAAGCATAAGTAGATCGAGCTGAAATTCGTGGATTTGGGATATTCCTAGTATTACTAGGAGTAGGAGTTGTTGCTCTCAATGATAAAGTGGTAGGGACAAGACTTTGGTCACCAGAACAAGACCACAATTTATTTATTTCAATTCTTTTTTCAAGTGATTATCCACACAAACTCCGACATTCTTTCTAGTAGCATAGAGGAGGTTGCATTAACTAATGTGATGTTGCCTTGAAACTTAAGTTGCAAAAGTGACATTTCCAAAGCCTAGTTCTCTTTGTTGATGAAATAGGTTTTGATTGCAATTTACTAGTACCTTGTTTTAAAGGTGACTTCTTATCAAAAGGCCCCTTGGCAAAATCCTCTAACAATTTGGAAGGCAACTAAAATGTGCACTGCTAATAGAATTAGTTGCGTCAAAGACCCCTCATTCATACTTAGCGATTTGATTGAACCCCCATAGACTTGGTGTTCCACTTCATCCCTCCGTTGTGAGAAGAACTCATGGTGGCATTGCAAGAAACAAAATTTACGGTTACCATACATGTCTTAATGTCATTAAATTACTAAATAATAAATTATGCATAGGCTCAAGATACAAGGATTTTCTTTTTGTTTTTCTTACTCTAGTTTGCACAAAATGCAAAAGCAGAGCATAAACAAAAATATGAGTTCTTTTCTTCAGCCTTCATTGAACAAGTATTCCTTTCTTATTTTTCTTACTTCAGGTTGCACAAAGCAAAGGATACACAAAAGAAGAAATCCTCATTTGACTTGTAAAACTAAATTTTTGTTGTTAAATTTCTCATAAAAAAATTGTGTAAATTTGCAAAAGAAACATAACTCCTAAACAGTAAAATATTGTTATTAAATTAGAAATTTTAAAATTTGATCATGATTCATTATTCAATGGTTCATTTGTGAAACTAAAACATTAAATTTAAATTGAAATTTGTAACAATGTAAACACCTAATTAACTACTATATTTGTCAACTAATACTAGTTATTTAGTAATTAGTTACTATATTGAACAATGAAAAAAATGAAAACAAAAGACAATTATGAAGGAAACCTACCTTAAAGCTTGAATAATGCTTTGAAACCTTTAATTCAACGATGGATTGATGTCACTCTTTACACTTGCTCTTCCTCTTACTGTTCCTCAATCCTATTCCCTTGCAATCCTTTTCACCCGTGTAGCTTGATATTGCAACTTTCAACTTTTATGGTGAAACTTGGAAATGATTTAAAATGAGACTTAAATGCCTGATTATTGATTTTTTGTGAGAGTTTAGGGTTTGGTTGGGGTCTGTAGGCCACTAGGGTTAGGGTTTGGGACACAATTCTAAAATACATTTTGATTTGAAAAAAAGGAACTTATTATTCCGTTGGGGATGGTTGGAAGTCCTTGGGATGGTTAGGAGTTTCTTGGGGGTCCCTTGGACATCTCGGGGATGTCGAGTCCTCAAGTTGTCTCCAAATCTGGAGTATGTCCTGGAATGTCCTCAAGTCCTGGTTGGTAGTTGTGGGATGGTGGGGAATGCCCTCTCCAAGTCCCCACATCCCAAGAATAGGGGGGATTTTTGTGGGGTATGCGTCCCCATGGAACATTGTATCAAATGTCCTTTAGATGCTAAATTTTCCTACACAAAAAAAGATTGATTGGTGATAACGAAAAAGGGGATTTGAGGGTGGGGGACACATCTGTAATGTCCCTTGTCAATTAAAATATCCGATCTAAAAAGTGAAAATTCTTTAAAGACTTCTTTATTAAAAACTTGCAAACAACATAAACAAGCAAATTGGCTAAGCAGAAATAAACCCTCAAAACCTTCATGAAACTAATATTAAATGATTATAACAGATTTGAATCATGAAAATACATCATTTTTGCTGTCTTATACTGCAGCAAACAGCAAATTACATCTGCTGCAACTCCTTACAAAGCAGGAAGCAAAATGAAGCCCAAACAGACATTGAACTCTACCCAACTTGCAAAGAAACTCACTAAACTCCACATCAAATTTATTTATGATAAAATAACAGCGAATTTAATGAAATAGCAGTAAAGCCACGTCCACAAAGCTGCCATAAACTTCTACAACAAATAGAATGCTCAAACCCCAAAATATTACACTTCTAACGACTGGAATTGTAATGTCCCCTTTTTGGGATGATATGGTTTATGATTGGATTAGCCTATTATTGGCACTCGTAGGCTAAGACTGACGGTGAGAGGGTCCCAATTGGCAATGCAGGAGGCTTATTCCCATTCCGGAAGTCAGAAGTGTTAAGGAATGCTCTTCGTTTGGTTCAATTTGGCACAATTACTATTTATAGTAAGTGACTATTTCAGGAAAGTCAGGGTTACGAATTATAGCAGGGCACCTGAACATGCTATGATTGCAATGCACAGTTGGTTTGATTAGATAATGAGGCATTTACTATTTATAGTAAATCAATGGTTGTTAGAGAGGGATCCTTACTATCTTTAGTAAGGCAGTTGGATGCGTAGTGGGAACAATGGTTGACCTCTAGGTTAGGACGGGACAAAGAGATAATGAGTAATTAATGAGATATTAAAATTATAATGGCATTTAATGATATTATTTGTTAATGATTATATTATAAAGTTATTTAACTTTACAAAATGTCATTAAGAGTGTGGGGCCATTATACCATTAAATGACTCTCTGATATGTTGACATAAGGTGGGGGTTAAAATGTATTTAAGTCATTTTCATAAAGTGACTTTATAAATTGACAATATAAAGTCACTTTAATTCATAAAGGTCTCCAGCTTGTTCGAGAAGCTACTTCATAAGGAGGAATTAAAAGTAAAGAATGTTTTATCCCACGTTGCTAAAAGTACAAGCATTCACCGACTTGAGAACCTATATGAGCAAGGCTATCCTTTCATTTGAGGCAAGTTATGAGAATTGGATATTGAAATTATTTCTCCAATGTTGCTGGAAATCAGTGACTGGATATTCTAAAGAGGAAAACCCTTGGAATTAGTGAAGGCTGGATGGAAACCCATTCCTTCAAGATTGGTGAATTTAAATAGAGTTCACATCTGGATTAATAGTGGGATTTTTGGAATCGAATAAGCAGACAAAGGGCTACCTCTTGCAGTCAAGGTGTCCATCTATTGCTGGCAGTAGTCCATGATACAAAATGAGAACTGGACGTCCATCTACAGGCAGAGTTCTATCTTCTTCTCATTTGCATTTTGACAAGGATTGTTTCTTTGCTGGACATTGGCATTAGAGGAGTTTAGAAGCAGCGATTAGGAAGAGGCAAAAATCAGAACATAAAGTCATATATGTATAGGTGCATTTGTTTCACCAGCAGTCTATGCATTCATCATTACATTTCCCCTGTCTGAAGCGAATCGTTTGACAAGGATTATTTCTTTGCTGGACATTGGCATTAGAGGAGTTTAGAAGCAGCGATTAGGAAGAGGCAAAAATCAGAACATAAAGTCATATATGTATAGGTGCATTTGTTTCACCAGCAGTCTATGCATTCATCATTACATTTCCCGTCTGAAGCGAATCGTTTGACTGGTTAAACATTTATGAAGTGAAGTGGTATTGAAATCTGGACACATAAATGACTGTTATATGTTAGTAGTTGATGATAAGTCTGCTCTTACATGGAAGTCTGAATATGTTGCTAGTCTGCAATATGTTTGTCAAAATGTCACAATAAAGTACAAGGTTCTGAAATTAGTTTTCTTGCCAATTATTTGTGATAATGCTGATGTAAGGTTGGATAATTGGTGAAGCTTACTTGGACTTAGGTGTTTGGATTTATGCTTTTGCAATACAAGTAATTATGTTTGATTTCTATTATCACACTAATGTTTGACAGAATTCCTATGAAAGGCATTTGTATTTTGTAATGTGTTTTTGCCTCAAGAACTCAGGAAATCTCTGAGCAGACCTTGAATACCAACTGTTTGACGAAACGTCTATGAGACCAAACTGAAAATTTTGACAGAATAGTTGGAACTCGCAGGGGTTCCTACAGAAATCCTCCTGCAAACAAACTGCAAATAATCTGAAGAAATCACAAACTGTTCAGCACATGTAATCTCTGTATGAGATTACTCTCTAGTAATCTTCTGATTCCCACCCTTAGATCCCCTAGTAATCCTCTGACTCTTGTCCTTAGATCACTTGGAAACTTTGAACATCCCGTCTCTCCATTTGTTTGACAACCATTGAAGAACAAGCAAAGCTTGGTTACATTCTGCAAAATGTGAATAAATTGCAAAAGCCCCCATTTCTCAATATATGAAATCCAAACTCAAACCAAAATGGGTGCTGAAATCCAATGCCAAGATTGGAAGGAATCTTGCATGTGAAGGAAATATTAATATGCATTTTATGGCAACTGCAATAAGAATCATTACAAAGCCACTAGATGCAAAAGATACCCAAAGATGCCAAGGAAACTTTTCAAAAGCCCATGTCTACCATATGAGGATATTAATGTAATATTTATTTGTTCAAGATATAAGAATTGCATCAAAACAAATAAAGTATTAAATTAATATTATTTTTCTTCGACTGTCTTGAGACCCCAACTTACTATTTTTGGACAATGGGACTTACTGTATTTAGTAAATTGCTATTTTTGAAAAAAAGGGACATGACAGCATCCCGGTGGAATATTGTATTAAATGTCCTTCAGAAGTTAAATCTTCCTACACAAACAAAGATAGATTGATGATAACTTTTTCTTTCCTTGTCTTCTTGTATTAGTTGTGGTTGACCAATCCTCCGCTTATAGGCTTTGATATCCCCTTTGCACATTTTAGGATATTCAGTCAGACCTATTATGGGCTTCCTCTAAGCTGTGAGAGGGTCACTGACCAAGGTCTCTTTGTTCAGATATTTGTTCTGTAGACATTATAAGATCCCGTGTTAGCTTTTTCAGTCATTGATGGGGATGTTGGTACTCCATCCTATACAAATTAGAACCAAACTTCGTCCCATCTTTAAGTTTTTCATTTCCTATTTTCAGAGATTGCTAAAAGGTGGATTGCTGAATTCATCCTGGGAGTAGGCAGCTCATGGTCCTCAACTCAAAGGATAACCTACTTAAGTGGGAAGCTCTATGGCTACAACTGTAAGAGAATTGTATGGATGGTTACACGTTAAGCCAACAATTCCAATGATGGTAATCGTATTTGGCCAAAGAAGTAGAAATCAGGATAAAATCTCAATTAATTGTTAACTGGAAGCTGAGGCAAATTATATTGCCTATTTTTAAAAAAAATTGGGCACAATTTTAAAACAATTTCATGAGAGATAATAGGTTTCTTCTTTTTTGTCTATAAATACTTAAATTTTTTCAAATTTTATTACAGCGTTTTCTCAAGCATAGTTACACTGCAAAGTTTCAAACTTGTATGTTGAAAATTGGGCACAATTTTTGAGAAGTCCTTAATCCTGATTTATTGAAATGTTTAATGTCTGCTGACTTGTCCTTATAACCCTTATAATCCTGTTTAATGTCTGTTGAGTTGTCCTTCTAAATTTGAATCACCATGAACTGCCTCATCATTTTCATAGCAGATAGACTATCTAGGATATTGCTGCCGTGAAATCTATAAAATTGTAAACAGTGCAGGCTAGTTTGCATATTTACTGATTTAAACACTATCAGTGAAAACTTGAAGCATGCTAGGATAATCATATCATAGACATCAGTATTGTCAAGGTGGTTTGATAGTTTTCTTTTGTTGGATCATATCCGGGTTTAGCCCTCATGAGGTATAATGCCAATGTCATGCCCCCGCCAAGTTTAAGATCACAGGACTTACAGAGACCGGATTGCAGATTTTATTGGATCACAGTCCTTGGAAGTGTAATAGAGGCAATGTAAATATGGAGGCACCAAGATTCCCAGCAATTCCTAAAATAATAAAAGCATTTAAATAAAATAAAATTAAGAGTATCATTGGCAGCAATTCCTAAAGGCATTCAATTTAAAATTAAATCAAGAGTTCAAGACAGCGATTAAGAATGAAAGGTTGGAGGGTTGTGACTCTCTCAATAATAAGATAAAAAGGGGAGATAATTCCTTGGGAAGAGAGGATCATAGAAGCATCGTTCAAGCATTCACTTATCAGTTCATCAAGAAATATCAATCAGCAAATATCAATCAAGCAATCAATCTTGACTTTGAGGAAGTGACTTGCAAATAGGGAGGACAAAAACCTTTCCAAGTTCACGAGAGGTTAAGGACGAAAACCCTTATTGCTCTTATCAAGTTTGGATGAAATCCCAAATCTTGATCAAGGAGGACAAAAACCCTCCAAGGTGGACTAAGTTTTTAAGGATGAAAACTGTTGAACACTCTTGGCAATCTAAGGACAAAAACCCTTGATATTGCCAGTGGTGAGTTAGGGATGAAACCCTCTAATTCGACAGATTTGAAAGCATTTCAAGATATGATTTTTTTAGAATTAGCTCATGATTTATTGATCTGAATATTATAATAAATTCATAATTTTTGACAAAGACATTATTATTTCAAGGATTATTGTTTTAAGCAAAAATCAGCAATATCCTAAAAAAGGGACACTACAGCCAATGTCTTTGATCATCTTTCTGTGCTTGGCTTTTTTTGTATCAGCCAAATGAGGTTTGTACCTCGCTTTTAGTTTAATATAATATTTACCTTTTTTTTGGGAAAAGAGGAGGGAAAAACTGATTGAAATTTCTGAGTCACATTGATCTTGTTTGGTTATTTGTGAACATTAATATATTTCCTTTTCTTTTTTTTCTTGTTTCTGTGTTGTCTATTACCTAATTATTCCATATTATAACAGGATGATGTCAAGGACTGGAGCATTGATATACTCACAGATGCATTTACAAGAGCTGAGGAGAATATTCAACACAATTTAAGAGGCAATCGCTAATCAGTTCATTACACAGGCAACGAATTTTGAAGCAATGCATGGTTTAGAACAGCTACGTGCATAAACCAATAGAACAAAAAGTAAGCAGTGTAACATTGTAAATGTAAGTTGGCTTGATGGATGTTCACTTGCTTGTATCTCAAATAAATTTCCTGGTAGGAATTAGTAATTACTTTCTGGGAACCTTTTTTAAGTTGTTCCCTAGAAACTCTTGCTCAAATTTTGTCTAATTTTATGTTTTTTACTTTTATTGGTCCCTCTGATTTGTTTTTCACTACATCTTACAAATCTCACCATGTTCTCATGTTTCTGCAAAATTTCTAATGGATCAATAAAGTTATTTTTCATTAATACTGCCAAGATTTGGATTCTAGCATGTGATTATTGTCAGTCTTTTTCATTTTCATAATAATCAAAATGTGTTGAATTCCACAATTAGAGCCACTGCTATATATTCTTTATATGATTTGGTCACATTTGGATCATTTGTCTTATGCATCAGTCAAAGCATCCAATATGTCTTTGTCTTATTCTTTTTTAGTAAGTTGGTTCCCAAAAAAAAGGTTAGGAACTTGCCCTTGTCTTGTCTTTGATAAGTTTTGTAATAAGGCTACGTTTCCTTCACATGATGTCTGGTTATCGATGGCATGTATTTATTTCTGGCCAACTTACCTGAGATTGTAGGTTGGTTCCCAAAAAAAAGGTTAGGAACTTTCCCTCGACTTGTCTCTGATAAGTTTTGTAATAAAGCTACATTTAGTAGGTTGGTTCTCAAAAAAAAGTTTAGGAACTTGCCCTCGACTAGTCTTTGATAAGTTTGTAATAAAGCTACGTTTCCTTAACATGATGACTGGTTATTGATGGCACGTATTTATTTCTGGCCAACTTACCAGAGATTGTTGATTTGGAAAACATAAATTTTCCAATACCGTGTAAACTGTTTTGTTGTGAGCTGTGAAACCAAGTTACAACTGTCTCCTTTTAGATCCTTCGTGACCATTGTATTGTTTTAATCGTTTGCATATAGAGTGTCTGAACGAATATTATAAATGTACACTAGCTGGTTCTTGATTTCATATTAGATATATGATTACTAAAATGTTATTAGGAAGTAGTTGTCACTGGGTAATCTTGTTCAACTGGGAAAAGCTAAACATGATAGCGTAAAAAGTACACATTACTACAGATACTGAGTTCCAATTGGATGGATACATTAATAACATCACTAGAAAAATCGAAGTATTCAATGTTGACTAAAAAATTGAAGTGGTTAAAACCACAGAAGCAATAGTCTGCAAAAAATCGCGATCCCGATTCACAAAAAAATCATTGACCAAATTTTCAATGATTTTTTCATTTTAATTGCATTAAAATCATGTTAGAAAATGCAAAAAATGGTCAAAAAAGTGAAAAAAATCATAGTAAAAACTTGCAAAACCCTAGAAAAACTCGTGAAGTTACTGAATTGCTTAGAAATAGGGTTGATCCTGTTAAAACATGAACCAGAAAGATAAATCTCAAAATCTGAAACTAGAAAAATTAATAAGAACAAAATACACAATTTTTTTATCCCAGGAGAACTCTCCATTTGAGGGTGAAATTTTTTTTATTGAAGGTACAAATTTAAATACAGAGCTCTCAAGCTCAACAAGCAGTCATCTAATCATGATTGATAGCACTTAACAAACAAAAGAAGACGCTGACAATATCACAGCTAACTGAAGGCTTTTACAAATCTGCTAACAAATATCACAATCAGTCATCTAATCATGATTGATAGCACTTAACAAACAAAAGAAGAAGCTGACAATTTCACAACTAATTGGAGGCTTTTAGAAATAGGGTTGATCTTGTTAAAACATGAACCGGAAAGATAAATCTCAAAATCTGAAACTAGAAAAATTAATAAGGAAACAAGATACACAAAAATTTTATCCCAGGAAAACTCTCCACCCGAAGGTGAAAAATTCAGCCACACCAAAAATCAAGTTTTATTGAAGGTACAAATTTAAATACAGAGCTCTCAAGCTTAACAATCAGTCATCTAATCATGATTGATATCACTTAACAAACAAAAGAAGAAGCTGACAATATCACAACTAACTGAAGGCTTTTACTAATCTGCTAACAAATATCACAATCAGTCATCTAATCATGATTGATAGCACTTAACAAACGAAAGAAGAAGCTAACAATATCACAGCTAACTGAAGGCTTTTAGAAATAGAGTTGATCCTATTAAAACATGAACCAGAAAGGTAAATCTCAAAATCTGAAACTAGAAAAAATAATAAGAACAAGATACACAAAAATTTTATCCCAAGAAAACTCTCCACCCGAGGGTGAAAAATTCAGCCACACCAAAAATCAAGTTTTATTGAAGGCACAAATTTAAATGCGGAGCTCTCAAGCTTAACAATCAGTCATCTAATCATGATTGATAGCACTTAACAAACAAAAGAAGAAGTTGACAATATCACAACTAACTGAAGGTTTTTACAAATCTGCTAACAAATAGACTTGTTGAAGAAGAAATGAACCAAAATCTTCACACATGACGATGGAATCTTTCTTCTGAACTTCACTCATTTCCTGAAAAGCAATCTGCAATACTTGATAATGACAGAGCAAGCCAAATATCAATAATGCCAAGAAAGATGAAGATTCAACACTTCACATAAATAATACTAAAAAATGACAGTTACATTGTAAAACGATTCATACACCAATATAAATCAAGCCACTAAGGCAAAGAAAATTGAAACTCTCAACAGATAAGATACGAAGAGAAAGGAAAATAACGTTTTTCTAGCTAGCACTCATGACATTGACGGCAAACAAGAAACTCGATACATATATAGATGTAATGAAGCAAATAAGAAACCAACAGAAACAATAAGAATGAATAAGGAAGATAGAAATACAACCAAACAAATAAAATGAAGTCTCCTGCAGCTACAATCATTTACACTCCCTCTTACCAAATGAGATATCATTTACAGATATTCAAGTCACGGAGTCTCTGAACATGACAAACACAATATGAAAACAACAAAATTTAATCACGGATTCTCTCAACGTGATAGGCATCATGGATTCACTCAACATGATGTTCACCATGGCTACTCCCATAAGTGAAATAACACAAGCTCTCATCACGGAGTCACTCAATGTGATGTTGTCATGGAGTCTCTCAACATGACATCCACTATGGCTACTCCCATAAGTGAAAAGAGCCTCAAGGACTTTCACCTCAAATTTCTCCGTCACAGAGAAAAATGCATTACAAGGGATTGCACCTCGAACTTCTCCCTGACAGAGAAGAACTCATTAACAACATATAAAAGATTCATTGAAGTTGAGATTCTCTCTCAGCAAGAGCATCATTCTCCACAATACCAAGCTTGTCTCAAAAATAACAAAACTTCACTCTAGGAAGTGGCTTGGTAAGAATGTTTGTTGTTTGCTCTTCTGTGCAAATTTACTTGAGCTCCATTGCTTTCCTTTGAACCATATCTCTCAAGTAATGATATTTTATTTCCACATGCTTCGTTCTATCATGGAAAACAACATTAACCGAAAGCTTCACACAACTTTGGTTATCACAAAGAATCATTGTAGGTTCCAGAGGTTGTCCAAACAGTCCTGCAAGAAGCTTTCGAAGCCACACTGCTTCTCGAGCTGGTATAGCAGCTGCAACATATACAAATTATGTTGTACTTTGAGCCACACATGATTGCTTCTTGTTGTGTTGATGTTTGTAGCTATGATCAAATTCCTTCTATGGGCCGATATAACTAATATAATTGTCTAATTGGCCTATCGGCCTTAGACAGTCATAGATACGAAATTATATGTTTATAACTACCAGAGTTCTATGACTCACCATGACTTGCCAAAATCTCAGTAACTCGGCTCGGACCCAACGAGTCCCGAGTCCATGACTCGATCGATGGAAAATACCGAAAAAGTAAAATAAAAAGTAAAAACACGTTAAACAATGGTTTTACTTGCTTTTTTTTTCATTTATATTTGATTCTATGTTGTAAAAGGCATCTCATTTCATTCTATTGAAAAAATAGGAGGAGAAGAGTGAGTTGTGAGGAAAAATAAGAGAGCATAGTAGGGCAACCAACAAGGAGTAGTAAAATTTCTTCAACAAATCACATTGGGGCAGTGTAATACTTGCATTTGGTGCATCAAAGGCTCGTTAGAGAGGATTGAAATATGTTTGAGCGCAATTGGAGTATGTTTGAGCACACACTCCAAGAGGCGCAATAGACTGTCTGTGGAGAGGTTGAATAATCTAGTATTTGTTCATTACAACCTCCGTCTTAGATAGAAACAGGTTATGGACCATGACAACACCCCAATCACGCTAGCGGAGGTTGATCCAGAATCTGAGTGGATCAGTGAAGCTACAGATCCAATCTTTAGTGATGAGGACTTAGATTGGATTGACTAGGTAGATATAGAGGTTGAGGTTGTAGCGATGGCAGAGGAGGAGGTTAGAGCGCGAGCAGAGCCAGAGCCAAAGCTAGAGCCAGACATAGCTGATGTTGGTGAGGGTAGAATGGAGTCAAGGGCAGAGAGTATGGCTGCTGACGCATCTAGGACCTACCTTAGACGCCTTCGTAGGAAGGACCCAGACTCCTTTGAGCCATAGATTTATAGTTGTTTTACTTTTGATATATGTGTGGAATTGGAACATTTGAATTTTGATGTCATGGATTTCATATTCCATGAGTTTTGTAATATTGTTACATTTTACACTTTATATATCTATGGTTATTGGTTGCTATTTCCTTCAGCTACAATTTGTGTTTATAGTCAAGAGATTAGAAAATCGCCCCAAAATCACCAAACTCGGCGAGTCCGAGCCCGAGACATGCTCGCCGAGTCTTTGAAGCTCGGACTCGGGCTCGACTGAGTCTGGTGAGCAAACTTGCTAGACTCACCGAGTTTGGCATAAAATCGCCAAACTCCGCGAGTCTTGTGCCTGGGACTCGACCAGCAACAAGGCCCAAAAAAAGCCAAAAATTTTTTCTAAAGTTTTTTGAACTTCATTTTTTATGTTATTTATCCTCCAACCCTAAAAGTGAACTTCATTTCATTCATTTGGAAAAATAGGAGGAGAAAAGTGAGTTGTGAAGAAAAACAAGGGTGCATTGAAGAAAAACCAGAAAGGAGGAAGCTCAAGATTTCTTCCATTTATCACATTGGGGTTGCATTGTGTTTGGATTTGGTACATCAAGAGTTGGATAGGAAGAGTTTGCAACTCATTTGAAGCTTGTTGCAAAAGGTACAATTGTTTTTTTGAAGATTTTTTTGTTTCTTGTATGCAAAAATTCCATTTTCTATTCATTTATTTTGAAAGTTTTACATTTTCTTCCAAAATCTTTTGTATGTTTGTATGTTACTATGTAGTATGTAGTATGTAGTTGTACTATGTAGGGTTTGTAATTTTTTTTTGTTAAAAAGTTACAATTTAAAAAAAAAAAAATTAGAAACCCTACCTTAGTTTTTTTGAATGTATGTATTAATTTCATTTTGTATTTGTAATGTTTTATTGCAACAAACTTCACTTTATTATTTGCCTCAACTTCAAGTTTCACAAAACTATCCTACAATGTCTATTTCAGCTTCTAGACCCCCCATTAGAAAGGACCTTGCTTGGAAATATCATGAAGATTTTCCAGGGCAAAGAAAGGGGCAAACAAAATGTATATTTTGCAAAACAATATTCCATGGAAGTATATATAGACTGAAATACCATATTTCTGGTGTGCGTGGACATGATGTCGAACCTTGCCTTAAAGCACTCCTTGAGGTCGCACATGATTGTTATGTAATGGTTGAGGAAAATGAAAGGAAAAAGAAGCAAAAGGAGGATCGAGTGGCCATTGGGAGAGGCAACTTTAGGAAGAGGGACACAATTAGGTTGTGTTGAAGGCCCTTCTTCCTTACCTCCATATCGTCCCACTTAGTTTGCTACTGCTGGTGTTGGTGCTTCCGCTTCTACTTCTGTAAGTGGCAGTGCCACTGCCACTTCTCATGTTCCTAGCACTAGTAGTTGTAGTGGGAGTGTTAGCATTGGACCTAGGATTCGTAAATCTAGGTTGGATACCTTCTTTGTGCCTTGCACTACTCCTGGGTCCCAACAGTTGCTTGAGAGCATGGGTTGGAACAAGGAGGTTCATGATACAGCTAAAATGGCAGTTGGCAGGTTTTGGGTCTATGACAGTGTTCCATTCTTTACAACCAGGTGAATGTTTTATGTTTGATTGTTTTAATTTTTATACTTTGATTCTTCGTTTTATTTTTTCTCGTACATACTACATAGTACATACATAACTTATCTCCTTGAATTTATTTGTGACAGGTCTCCTTATTGACAAGAAATGGTTGATGCCCTTACCATATGCGGGGTGGGGTTCAAAGCCCCTTCTGAGTCTGATTTGAGGGGACCCATTTTGACTCAATTGGTGAATGATGTGAAGAAGGAATTAGGTGAACAACGCCAGATATGGAGCACTAAAGGTTGCACCATCATGACCGATGGTTGGACGGATAGGAGAAATAGAACTCTCCTTAATTTTCTTGTTTCTTCCGTAGGTGATTGAATAATTTTAGTTTCATTTAGTCTTTAATTTTTTATTTTTTATTTAATGGTTTATTGAATGATCATTGATCTTGCTTTATTTTTTCATTTTAGGGGGCACCGTTTTCATCAAGTCCATTGATGCCTACGCCCATTGCAAGAATGCCACCTACCTATGTGAGCAGATAGAGGAGGTGATTGATAAGGTGGGTGAGGAGAACGTGGTACATGTGGTGACCGACAATGCAACAAATTATATTGCTGCAAGTAAACTTTTGATTACAAACTAACTTTGTTTGCAAATTAATTACTATTTTGTAACTCCATTAATTACAATGCAACAAATTATGTTGTTGCAGGTAGACTATTGATGGAGAGGCACCCATCTATAGTTTGGACTCCATGTGCTACCCATTGCATTGACCTCATGTTGGAGGATATTGGAAAACTCCCATGGGTCAAGAGATGTGTAGAAAGGGCGAGAAATGTGTGCAAATTTGTATATAATCACTCATGGGTGTTGGCTCTTATGAGACAATACACAGAGCAAAAGGATTAGCTCCTTCAGGAATCACAAGATTTGCCACAAACTTCATCACATTGCAGTCCATGCTTTGTTGTAAGTCGGCCTTGAGACATATGATTATTGGTGAGGAGTGGTTTTCTTCATCTTATGTTGGTACCCCTACAGAGAAAGATATGGTAGATTGCATTTTTGATGAGCGATACTTTTGGGTCCCTTGTGATGAGATAGTGAAGGTAAATTTTTTATAAATTCTACAATATAACTTTTTGTTTTATAACTTATTATATATATTCTCTTATTTGCTCATTTTTCTAAATTACACAATATTTTTAGTTTTGCAGTTTGTTAAGCCCTCGGTGGTTTTGTTTCGAGTTGTGGTTGGAGAAAAGCCTGCAATGGGCTACATATATGAGGGCATGGATAGGGCGAAGGAGGGCATCAAATCTGTCTATGAAGGAGATGAGAGCAAGTATGGTCCCATTTGGGAGATCATTGATAGGAGATGGCATCATCAGCTTTATAGGACCATCCATGCAACAACCTATTATCTGAATCCGACATTCCATTTTATCCCTTCTTTCAAGGCTGATGTGGAGGTCCTTAATGGGCTATACTCGATCATGGAGAAGATAGCACCTGCTGGTACTACTCAGATAGAGCTTATTTGAGAGCTACAATTGTTATCAAATGCACAAGGGGAGACCACTCGTCCTATCGCCAAAGACTGTAGGACAACTATGATGCCAAGTAAAAATAAATTGTAAGGCTTAATTTTAGTTTTATTGTATATTGTTAAATGAGTTTATGAGTGAGATTGATTTTATTTATTTTTATCATTTCAAACTCAGATAATTGGTGGAGCTTTTTTGGCCCAATAACACCAAATATTCAGAAGTTGGCCATTCGCATCTTGAGCCAACCATGCAACACATCTGGTTGTGAGCGCAATTGGAGTATGTTTGAGCACATACACTCCAAGAGGCACAATAGATTATCTGTGGAGAAGATGAATGATCTCGTCTTTGTTCACTACAACCTCCACCTGAGAATGAGAAATAATGCATTAGTTGACATCTCTCGTATCATTCTAGATGAGGTTGATCTAGATGCAGAGTGGGCTACTGAGATAGATCCTGTGGCTGTCTTTAGTGATGATGACACTGATTGGATCGACCAAGTAGACATAGAGGTTGAGGTTGTAGCCATGGTAGAGGAGGAGCAGGGAGCATGAGTAGAGAGGAGATTCAGAGGCAGATATTGATAGTGACACAGATGTTCCTGATGTTGGTGAGCATGGCATGGTGTCACAGGGAGTGGCTATGGCTGTCGAATCATGCAAGACCTACCTTAGACGCTTTCGCAGGGGGTCGAGGCCAGAGGGTGCACGCTCCTCTGAGCCATAGGCTTGTAGTCTTGTAGTTGTATTTACCTTTGGTATTTGTGTGGAACATTTGATGATGATCATATGATGACATGGATTTTTTATTCCATGAGTTTTGTAATATTGTATACATTTGACAATATTTATATATCTATGTTTGTTATTTCCTTCAGCTACAATTTGCGTTTATGCTTATGTGATTGATGTATACTTGTGTATGTAATCAAATGAGCCAAGTTTGATGATGTTATCGTGTCTTTAAGGCGTATTCAATAAAGGGTGCATGAAACAAGTTTTAAATCTTTAAATTTATTGAGTTTTTCACTTTCTCGAGTCCAACCGAGTCTAAAGCCGAGTCTGACTCCGAGTCCCGAGTTCGAGTCTGGGTCGGCCATGCTAAGTCCGAGCCGAGTTCGAGTCTCGTTTCTTTGGTTTATACTAATGTGATCGATGTATACTTGTGTATGTGATCAAATTAACTTCTATTTGATGATGTTATTGTGTATTTAAGGTTTGTTTAATAAAGGGTGCATGAAACAAATTTTAAATCCTTAAAAATCGCTAAATTTCTTGGGTTTCACTTTGTCGAGTCTTGGCTGATCCAAGTCTCGAGTCCCAAGTCGAGTCACCCTTGCCGAGTCTGTGTCGAGTCTGAGTACCGTTTCTATGATGACTACATATTGATTTAAAGGGTGCGACTTATATAAGAAATATAATACGGTTAGTTAGTGGTTTGTTAAGTGGCACCCAAACTTAGTATGCCTCCTCCTTGTATAAGTCGTGTTCCTTCATAAAGGGCAGACTCTTGGTGAAAGAGTGCAACACACACACACACACACACACACACACACATATGCATAAGGTTCGGTCTCATTCAGGATGATGAATTGAATAGAAGGGAAAAAGCAACTCGTCTACATCTACAACCTGTGCACTGACATCTACAACCTGTGCATTGTCTATAACAAATCGCCTTCTTATATTGCAGATCGAACACAATATATGTGCATATCAAGTATTAGCAGAGCTATGCGAATTCATTAGTAGAGTAGATTGAAGGCAAGGTAGATCATATACATATGAGAAGAAGTAGATCGCATATTACCTGAAGTGCAGATCAAACACATATCATTGTGGGTAGATTAATCAGTGATTACATTGCAGAGTTATTTGAGGAGAAGTCCGAATCAACTGCCTTGTACATTCGACTTCTTACAACAGTTCAGTTTGCATCTCCTTCAGTCTAAAGTAAAACTAGATCCATCTATAAGCTTCAAGGAGTGAAGCAATTCACATTGGTCTTTGTACTTCATCATTGTAACAACATTTTGCTATTCATATATATATATATATATATATATATATATATATATATATATATATATATATATATATATATATATATATATATATATATATATATATATATATATATATATATATTTTAGAGATATAATTTCCGTGCCCGGGGGAGACGATAACAGTATATCATCTATGGTTGGGAGGGCAACAATGATGTGAATCATTGCCCGTGGTTAATCAAGCACACCCTATGATTACTGTGCATGGTCATCTTCTTGTGATCCTAGTATTGTAACAATTCAACATGGTATCAGAGCAGGTTCTTGAAGAGCCATTGCTCAATTAGTGCATCCCCTTTGTCTTGAGGAGGAGCTTGAGCTTAATTGTGGAAAGATATGACAGGGGATATAAATCATCTTTAGTTTGAGTAGAGAGAGTTTCTTGAATCATGTTATAATTGAGGACGATGCCAAGAATGTTGAGAAGGAAGTTGGGGCCACTTCTTTCCAGCTAGACCTTGATGATTCTCTTCATAGAAGTGACATTTCTATCTTCAACCTGGGAAACTCTACAGATTTGAATCTGTCGATGGCAACTGAAATATGAGATTAGGACCTTCATTGGATGAAAGAACGAAACTAATCATATAAGTCTTCTACATACTACCACATTTATCTGATAGTATATGGTGCATTGCTTATGCTAATGTTATTTATCTATTGTATGCTTTGGACTTATGGTTGCCTTCCTATTGATGAGACTAGATCTGCCCATGTGTAAGATTGAGTCTTGTAGCCCTTAGCTATGATTACATACAATTCAAGACATCTAATTTATCATTATCATGAACTATGTTTAACAATAGATTATTACAAGTGTATGTGCAAGTACATGTGTGATTGTAGGGGACACTTGAAGACCTTAGTAGTTAAGGCTTGACTCCTGTTATACTGCTTACAAGGGTTGCAAGTTTATCCAAAGCCAGATGGAGCTTGGATAATGAGATGAGTATTTTTCTTGGTTATTATCTCTTGAGTATTACTTTTATTTGCTTGTCGTAGTCAACCTCTTATCCGTATTCCTATATGTACTATAAAAGTTATGCTCTTGTTCTTTTCGTTGGCCCTCGGGGATGGGTTTTTGCAGAAAAAGAAGAACGATACATTAGTAATGCTGCTGAGGCATTTGTGCAGGTAATGGCAGCATCGAGGATTACACAGCAAAGTCGAGACAAGAGGGCTCTCTTAGTAAGAGGGAGCGGACTTCGAAGGGTATGCTTCTGTGACAGAGGGAGCAACTAGAGGATCTGCTTCAATTGACTTCCGAGGATCTTGGTCATATATGTTCAGAGGGAGTGGACCATGTCAAGATGGTTTCTCTAGTGATCAGATAGCGAGCAGGGAGAGGGAGAAGCGGAAGGACTCTATGATTCATGGATGGAGTCCCATGTGCGTAGGTTGGAAGGTTTTATGCTGTCACCTAGGTCGTGATATTCCTAGATAGATGGATACTTGGTGAACTTGGGATTCACCAAGAGTGATGCAAACTCCAACCGTTACATAAAGGTTGTTGATGGTGAGGTATTGATTTTGGTCCTTTATGTTGATGACTTATTTCTCACTGGGGCAGAGAAGCTCATGATTCAGTGTTAGAGGGAGTTAGCCTTTGAATTTGAGATGAAGGATCTTGGCGTTATGCACTACTTCTTGGATTGGAAGTTTGGCAGAAGACCGCATGAGATATTTTTGAGTCAGGGGAAGTACACTATAGACATCCTGAAGAGATTTGGCATGATGGATTGTAAGTCCATGTCTACGTTGATGGATATAATTCTGGAGAAGTTGAGCAAGTCAGCTTCCAATTCAAATTTGGTAGATTCCTCTATGTATTGTCAATTGATTAGACCATTAATGTATTTGGTCAACACCAGACCACGTATCTGCTTTGCAGCAAGTACTCTTAGAAAGTTCATGTGTGAACCAAGATAGATTCATTGGGTTGCAGCATGTGTGGTAGCTCGTGAAGCAGTGTGGCTTCAGAAGCTCCTTGCAGGATTGTTTGTACAATCATTGGAGCCTACAATTATTCATTGTGATAACCAAAGCTGTGCGAAAGCTTTCTGTCAATCCTATGTTTCATGACAGAATGAAGCATGTGGAGATCAAGTATCACTATGTTAGAGATATGGTGGAAAGGAATGCTATTCTGTTGAGATATGTTAGTACAAATGAACAAACTGCAGATATCCTCACCAAGCCTCTTTCTAGAATAAAGTTTGCATACTTTCGAGGTAAGCTTGGTATGGTAGAAAATGTAGCCCTAGATGAGATTGAGTCTCAACAACATTAATTGGTTTTAGTAGTACTAATATATTCTTTAAGATGTTTAAAGTGTAAACTCTTATTATGCAATCTTATTAATTTGATATGGTTGATGATTAGTGTCATGTGTGTGACTCCATGACAACATTGGTTCAGTGCTTGATGAGCCCCTATGAACATTATTGTGAGGCGATGATCTCTCAATAGTGAACACTTGTACATTTGATCATTATCGTAAGGTGATGATCTTGCGATATTGATTGATCATACCATTATGATGGATACAATGGGACGCGATATCTATTGTGTCATAATGGTTTATATCTCTAGGAGTAATATCTATGGATATGTCACAATGGTGGGTATCATGAGACGCAATATCCATGGATAAGCCATAATGGTGGATATTACATCAAGAGATATTCATGGTGGATTTCATGTGACGTGAAATTCGTGGATATGCCATGTAGTAATATCTTTAGATATACCATGATGGTGGATATCATGAGATGTGATATCCGTGGACAAGCCATAATGGTGGATATTACGTGAGGAGATATCCTTATTTAAGCCATAATGGTGGATATCACATGAGGTGATATCTATGGATAAGTCATGATGGTTGATATCACGGTGAGGTGATATCTATTCTTACACCACCCTCTGGGAGTAGCCATGGTGAACGTCATGATGAGATGACGACATCACGTTGAGTGATTCCGTGATGGACACTTGTGTTCATTTGCTTTTCATACATGGGAGTGCCCATGATGGACCCATCCTCTATGTGACTTAGACATCAAGAAGGATTCCTCTCTAGCTAAGAGGGAGTGTTGATGTTTGTAGCTATGATTGAATTCCTTCTATGGGCCGATATAGCTAATATAATTGTCTAATTGGCCTATCGACCTTAAACAATCATAGATCTGAAATTATATGTTTATAACTACATATTGATTTAAAAGGTGCGACTTATATAAGAAATATAATATGGTTAGTTAGTGGTTTGTTAAGTGGCGCCCAAACTTAGTATGCCTCCTCCTTGTATAAGTCGTGTTCCTTCATAAAGGGCACTCTCGGTGAAAGGGTGCAACACATATATATGCATAAGGTTCGGTCTCATTCAGGATGATCAATTGAATAGAAGGGAAAAACCAACTCGTCTACATCTACAACCTGTGCATTGTCTATAGCAGATCACCTTCTTATATTGCAGATCGAACACAATATATGTGCAAACCGATTATTAGCAGAGCTGTGAGAATTCATTAGTAGAGTAGATTGAAGGCAAGGCAGATCATACACATATGAGAAGAAGCAGATCGTATATTACCTGGATTGTAGATCGAACAAATATCATTGTGGGCAGATTAATCAATGATTACATTGCAGAGTTATTTGAGGAGAAGTCTGAATCAACTGCCTTGTACATTTGGCTTCTTACAACAGTTCAATTTGCATCTCCTTCAGTCTAAAGTAACTGGATCCATCTATAAGCTTCAAGGAGTGAAGAAATTCACATTGGTCTTTGTACTTGATCACTGTAACAACATCTTGTTGTTCATATATATATATATATATATATATATATATATATATATATATATATATATATATATATATATATTAGAGATATAATTTTCGTGCTCCGGGGAGACGATAATAGTATATCGTCTATGGTTGGGAGAGAAACAATGATGTGAATCATTGCCCGTGGTTAATCAAGCACACCCTATGATTATTGTGCATGATCATCTTTTTGTGATCCTAGTATTGTAACAATTCAACATGCTGCACTAGGAAATCATAGCTGATCCTAAGCTGAAACAATAATCGGAAGTGCTCTTCCTATCAGGAACACATCCTGCCCAATCTGAAACAGAAGAAACCTTGCAATTTCAAACCTTCACAAGAAGTTGTTGTTTGCCTAATACTTCTGCAACTTGCAACTGACATTGATTAATGGGAAATGGTTCAAGCCTCAATTCAAAAACTTATAGCTTTATAAGAAAAGCAATATTGTACCTGTTTTATATTTGTAAAACATTGTTTGCTATATTGTAACAACATGTGTGTGTGTGTGTGTGGAGGAGAGAGCATAACTATTTCGGAAGGAAGAGGCACTTCCTTTAATGCTGAGTGGGATAAATATGATGGGATAGAGGCAGGTTATCCATTTGAGTGCCCCTGCATGCAGGGGGCTCACAACTGGAGCAATTGATGGGCGGCCCTACTATTATCAAAGGGGCGGCGAAAAATCGATTCAAAGTGCCAGCCTGAAACACCATTCCCAATTGGTTCTAGTGCCTCATCCCAGCCATGTTATTCTTATTCACTTGCCCCGACAACTAATCTTCCTCCCGAGGGGGCAGCTGGGGGTACCCGTTCTAATTTCTTTTGGTTCAAAATAACCGTTTTTCAGAAGCAGCCAACCTTCTTAGAATAGGGGGGGGGGGTTTCCTTACGGCGAATAGGGCGGGGTTCAAACTTATATTCGTATGCCTTCTATCTATTCGTATGCACTCGTAAGCATGGTCAATTAGAGCTCATTTAGGAGATTGCATTAGGGCTCTCTACTTCTTCTATCTAAGCTTTTGAGCCATCACATGCATCATTATCACCAGCGGCTTGCTAGGATGGAAAAGAGTTGGTAGAGTAATGGAAGTGTACTCCGGAGCCAGGTGCAACCCTCAATTCGATAGTGCTATGGATGCCTTACCATTTGCTAGAGCTGATCCAATAGCTAATTCTGGAACTCTAGGAGGAGAACAAATGCGCATACCCTACTATTACTTAAAGGGGGGGGTTCAGAGCCTAAATAACTGCTGCTTTATTCCGTTGGCCTTCCATTCTATGCTGAGTGGGAGGAATATAGTTTAGTTCAGAGGTCGACCTTTTATGGTTCTCTTTTCTATAATGCTATTTTGCTCTTATACAAATCGAGGATGTATCAGTTTGTTCCCTGTAACCGTGAGGGGAGAGACCCAAAACGATAAGCAGAAGTACAGGGTTCCTTTCATAGTAGGGGGTTGGTTCATATGCCAGCAGAAGGGTAACTTTTCATTATTGATCGATAGTGTGGCCCTCTCCTCAATTGGCGATGGTTTATCCTGGAAGAAGCTGTGGATTGATGATGGGTGGGCATAGAATCTTCCTTTTGTGGTCTGAGACGCTTATTAGCGGCGGCGAAAGCCTGATCATCCATTCCCTAGAGCGCCCTACGGCTGTAAAAAGGGCAGCTTGCATCTATACGTTTTAGTAATAATCCGATTTCTCATCCGATCTGGTTAAGGGAGGCAATAGAGAACTTGCTCCAGTACTCAATATCTTGAGAAGACCCCTACAATTATATGGGGCGACCGACACTAATTGCTTTCGAGATGGGATCTTTTCTAAATATACTAAAGGGAGGCAGTAACTGATTTCTAACAGGGGGATTTATTTCGTGAAATGAGTGGTATTCATTCATATTATGGTGTTGCTACTTCCCCCTTCATTGCCCCCTCTCTCTTCCGTGAATCATTCTAAACATTGGAACTACGGTTTAGACCTCTCTGGAAGAATGCGTTTCATGACCAAACCATTCCTCCGATTTATGTAGTTGATATCTTCGTCCGACGCGGAGTGACAAAGAGGAGTGCTGCGAAGGGCTAACGTGATGGCCATTACTGGGGCAAACCATCCCGCTCATGAAATGGGTTTCTCTGACCGCTTTCTTTCCATTTCTCTGCAACGACTCATCTTGGGGGACCATAATGGGAACTCAGATCGAATCGGTACTGTCCTGCGAGAAACTCGACAAAGGTCGAACTAGAGTAGCGAAAGTCGATCGAATAGCTGTAGAGCAATTCGCCCAAGCTCAACTCGGTGTAAGTGTCGAGTCGGGTGAAGCAGCCAACCCTGAATGAGTTTAGCTCGCCGTCACCCGGAGAAGAATACTATGCCCACCCAAAAGGAATGTATTGACCTAATCCCCAGCCATCATCGACTACCCACTTAGAGACAAGACTCTCTCCCGACTCGACCTAACCTGACAAGTCCCGCATGCTCAATCTAATACCTATTAGGTGGGCTCCATCAGCCCAACCACTTGTTGGTCATGCCACCAGGCCCACCCCGATCGATATGTGTTGAACTCCGTAATAGTCCTGCCGGACCCCCACGGTTCTTCTTGGAGCACCAGCCACTACTAAGATGAACTAGCGGCACATAACGGAGCTAAGGGACACTAGGGATCTTAGATCGGAAAGGTGGATCAGGGTCGGAAAGGCGAACAGACCACGAATCCAAAACCAAAGTGGTGAATCGGGATTACAGGTGCGCGACCGATGCTTTATGGTGGGCCTCGAACCAAATCTCTCATCGACAGAGATCAATATGTGCGCAGCCGAGTGGCTGGAGACACCTCGCTCTTTCTCTGGAACCCCGACTGAGCCCATTACTAATGTCTTGATCAAGTGATACGAGAATGCCGAATTCCAAAAATTTGGTTCGCTGTTTTTGATTCCCCATGATTCTACCCTTCATGGATTAGTAGAACGAGTCAATAGTTAAACCCTTCCATTTGAGTCATGGACCACTTCGATCCCGTCACCCATAAGAGTGTGAATAGTTCAATCTAGCCCGACATTTCAAATGAATGGGTTTTGTTCAGCAGTCGGACCCAACCCTTCCCCTAGAATCTGGCATACTCCGAAGAAAGAACCTCCTATTTTCTCCCACTCACCCCCTTCTATCTCTTTCCCATTGTTTCAGTCTCAATCATTCGCCGCATCTTTGGTAATTTCATAATAGGGGGGGCTCACCGGACCTAGGACCTAACCCAATACTGCCCTTATTCGCTATAGTAGGCCTTGTATTGGCTAAATACATTAATGATCCAATCAATTGCCTATACATAGTAGGATCAACTAAATCGGAACTAGTTGCAACCTCATGTAACTTTTTCAGATTAGCTTCCATGGGAGTTGCCATAGACTTGCAATCTAACATACTAAATTTTTTCAAAATGTCAATGGCATATTTCCCTTGACTCAATATAATTTCATTTGATCTTTGCCACACTTCTAAACCAAGAAAATAATGCATCAATCCAAGATCTTTCATCTCAAATTCATAACCTAACTCTTTCTTACATCTAACAATGAGATCATCCTCTCTAGTAAGAAATAAATCATCAACATATAGAACTAGAATTAAGGCTTTATCATCAATTACCTTGAAGTAGATATTAGAATCTGCATCATTTTTGAGAAAACCCAAGCTCAACAAATAATGATAAATTATTTCATACCATGCACATGGAGCTTGCTTAAGGCCATACAAGGCCTTTTTCAACCTGCACACATGAAATTCTTTTTCATGAATTACAAAACCATCTAGCTACTCAATAAAAACTTTTTCTTCAATTGCACCATTTAAGAATGTTGTCTTTACATCCATTTGATGTAATTTCCACTCTTTAACTGTTGCAATAGCAATAATAGTTCTGATAGAAGTGTACCGAGCTACAGGAGCAAAGGTCTCCTCATAGTCTATACCTTCCTTTTGAGAAAATCCTCTAGCTACGAATCTAGCTTTATATTTTTCAATACTCCCATCAGCTACATGTTTAATTTTGAACAACCACTTAGAAGAAACAATAGACTTACTTTTGGGCCTAGGAACTATGTCCTACACATAATTCTTGATCATGGATTGGTACTCCTCCATCATTGCATCCTTCCATACTTGTTATTTGAAGCCTTCTCAAAACTTGAAGGCTCAAATGCTATAATATGACTCATCAAAGCAACATATCTTGCAGACTTATGAGGTCTTTTACTTTCCCTGAAAGTGCCACGAGGGGCTGCATATTTTTTAGCCTCTTGCATAGTATGCCTAGCCCACAAGGGTCTCTTCTTATCAGCCGAAGCATTATTTGGACCAGTAGTAGTATCTATAGGATCAACATGATCAACATAATCTTCTAATTCTATAGTCTCCCTCTGAATCTCTGAAGGGGAATCCAAGATTGCCATATCCATATCTTGAGAAGGCACAAAATCTTCTCTATCAATTTCCATATTAGATTCTTTAGACTTTTTGCAAGCTACATCTTTTTCAAAAGAGACATCTCTACTGATTTCAATCTGCTTTTGAATTGGAATGTAAGTTATGTATGCTTTTGATGATTCACTATAACCAACAAAAATTTGCTTCTTTCTTGAAGGTTCTAACTTATTTCTCTTATCTTTTGGAACATGAATATAGACTGGACATCCAAAAATTCTGAGATGACTAATATCTGGTTTAGAACCCGTGAAAGCTTCTTTAGGTGTCATATTATCTAGAATTTGATGTGGACTGCGTTTCTGAACATAAACAACTGTCCTACAAGCTTCTGCCCAAAGAAATATTTAAAGACCTTGATCGTGGATCATAACCTTTGCTGCCTCAACAATAGACCTGCTCTTTCTTTCAGCAATTCCATTTTGTTGAGGATTATAAGGGACATAGAACTCCCTCTTAATCCCAGCTTCAATATAGAAATTTGAAACAAACCCAAAGTATATTCCCCCCCATTGTCAGTCTTAAAACTTTGATCCTCTTATCAGACAGATTTTCAACAAGAGCTTTAAATTCTTTAAATCTGGATAGCACTTCATTAGACTCTTTAGATTTTAGAAAATAAATCCATGACTTACGAGAGAAGTCATCAATGAAAGTAACATAATACCAAAAACCACTTAATGAAGCAACCGACATAGGACTACACAAATCAGAATGAATCATCTCTAGGAAATCTTTAGCTCTACTTTTACTATTATGAAATGGATGTTTAATGTTCTTACCTAGAGCACATCCTTTGCAGATGCCCTCATGATCTTGATTCAACTTAGGAAGGCCGACTGCCACCTTCTCCATGGAAGACAAGGTTCTGAAATTTAGATGAGCAAATCTTTTGTGCCACAGTTCACTTGTACTTACAGAATCATGTGCAAAAACTTGAATAGGATTAGCTGAAAGTGTTTAAAGGCTGTCATGGCGTACACCAATCTCATGGGTTGTAATAAAGCTTGTGTTCTTCTTCCATGCAAGGACTTTTCCATCAACAAATGCAACATTATAACCTTTATCTTCCAATGCTGAAATGGAAATTAGATTCCTCTTAATTCTAGGAACAAACAATACATCACTCAAGTGAAGAGGAACACTTAATCTAAACGAAATGAAGTGGAACCAACACCCTTCACAGAATAGGAAGCATCATCACCAATGATAACTTGTAAGTGAGAGTCTTTTCCTTTCATATTAGAAAGGTGCTCACAATAACCTGTAATATGTCGAGAGGCTCCACTATCAATAAGCCATGTATCACTGTCAGTGGGAATATTACAGAAGAGAGCAAAAATCAACATTTGTTGCAGCAACTTGATGCTTGGGTCTTGAAGGACATTTTCTAGCAAAGTGACACAAACTTGTCACATCTGAAGCATTGTACCCTAGAGAGTTCTTTTTTTTTCTTAGATTTAGGAACTAAATCAGAATTCCTATCTTTGTTTCTTTTGAAGTTTCTTTTCCTTCCTTTTCTTTTAGATGTATGAGCAACAAAAACATAATCTTCTTCATGATGAGTTTTACATCCAAATCCTCTTGCCTCTAATCTGCATTCCCCTTGAATGCAATCAACTCTCAATCGATCAAACTTGGGTAACTCATTTCTTCCACTAATACCTTGAATGAAAGATTCCCAAGAGTGAGGAAAGCCATTCATGGCCAGCATAACCAAATCTTTATCCTCAATAGAATCTCCAATAGTATTGAGCTGATCCTTCAATTTTGTAATCTTCATAAAGAAAGAAACAACAAATTCACCTCTAGCCATTTTGATATGAAAGAGTTGACGTCTCAATGCTAGAGCTCTACTAATACTGTTGAATTCATACAAACTTTGACGACACTCGAACATCTCTTCAGTTGAATCCAACTTGGATATAACAGGTACTAGATGATCCTTAACATAATCAATTAGTATCTTTCTTGCCATGAAGTTATTCTTTCTCCATTGTGCTTTCTCAGAATCATCGGAAGGTGCATCTACAACAGACTTCATGTAGTTGAGAATATTATTCTCTTCAAGCACAATGAGGACTCTGAACTTCCATGAAGTATAATTAGCTGCACCATCCAATCTGTCTTCAACTTTGAGTCCATTCACCATTGTGAACCTTGAAATAAACAAGCTAAGATAAAACAAAGAATATTTCAAAACTAAACAATCTGGTTTTGGATCTTTTCTTTAGACCCGCTCTGATACCATGTTAAAACATGAACTAGAAAGATAAATCTCAAAATCGGAAACTAGAAAAATTAATAAGAACAAGATACACAAAATTTTATCCTGGGAAAACCCTCCACCCGAGGGTGAAAAAGCTAGCCACAATCAATCATCTAATCATGATTGATAGCACTTAACAAACAAAATAACAAGCTGACAATACCAAAAATCAAGTTTTATTGAAGGCACAAATTTAAATATAGAGCTCTCAAGCTTAACAATCAATCATCGAATCATGATTGATAACACTTAACAAACAAAAGAAGAAGCTGACAATATCACAACTAACTGAAGGCTTTTACAAATCTACTAACAAATAGAATTGCTGAAGAAGAAATGAACCAAAATCTTCACACATGCAAATGAAAACTTTCTTCTGAACTTCACCCGTCTCCTGAAAAACAATCTGCAATACTCGATAATGACAAAGAGCGAGCCAAATATCAGTAATGCCAAGAAAGATGAAGATTCAACATTTCACATAAATAATACTAAAAAATGACCGTTACATTGTAAAACGATTCATACACCCATATCAATTGAGCCACTAAGGCAAAGAAAATTGAAACTCTCGACAGATAAGATACGAAGAGAAAGGAAAATAACACTTTTCCAGCTAGCATTCATGACGGTGATGACAAACAAGGAACTCGATACATATACAACTGTAATGAAGCAAATAAGAAACCGAGATAAACAATAAGAACAAATAAAGAAGACAAAAATACAAGCAAGCAAATAAAATGAAGTCTCCTGCAACTACAATCATTAAGAGATCTGAGACAAAATCAGAGTCAATGTGGAATTAATGTTGAAAAAGTTTGGTATTTTGTCCCTTAGTTTTCTTTCTAACCTCTGAAAATCCCTTAATAAAGGAGTGGGAGGAGCAATGGTGGTCATCAACCGAATTTTAAAGGGCCTCAATCATCCTAAATCGTGGGGGCCATATGAGATAGTATCAAAGCAGTTTGAAAATTTCTCTAAATCACAACTTCGATACGACTCAAGCTCATTGCACGCCCTAGCCCATGGATTCTAATGCAAACAAGTATATAATTAATATTGTACACTAGCTTTAAAATTAATACTATCATGTGCTATTATAGATGGCATTTTAATAGGGAAGGAGCGAACCCCTATAGTTTATGATTAATATTATAAAGTAGTTTTAAAATTTAAACTATTATAGACTATGCATATATATATGAATAGTTATATAATAAACTATAAATAAAAAATAATGTAAAATTTATGATATACATATTTAATAAATATATATTTTTTTTAATGGAGGAAACTCGGGTTTTAGCTTGGTCTGATCCCAAAGAGACCACGAGCTCAACAACCCAACACATGCAAAAAGCCCGTGAGCTCAATGGCGCAGCGGGGATTTGAACCTTGGTGGCTGCCTCACCAATGGAGTGTTTCTACCACATCATTACCCGCACTTTACTTGTTCAAACCCACGAGCTCAAAAACCCAACAAAGACAAAAAAACTTGTGAGCTGAATCACAATCATTAAAAATGGTTTCTTCCTAAAATAGTAGTTGCAAGCTACATATTGCCAAAACCAACTTGCTAATCTTTTACTTTAGCTAAGCAAATGCGTTTTGTTGAATTCTACCCCATGTAAAAGACTTACAATTGCCATCAAGGAATATAAAACATTGCAACTGTGGAATATGATTCGATAAGCTTTCTCAAATATTGAACTACTCCTAGAAAACTCTTTGCCTCATTCACAATGAAAGTATTGGATCACTTCAAAATGGCTTCCACTTTTACTAAATATTTAACAATAGCTGGATAAATTTTGATCTCAGCTACTTCATAGACTTAGCTAATCTTTGATCTCAGACTTAGACAACTATTTGGTGTACTTGGTGACTACCCTTTTAAAAATTTAAATGAATATTTGCCTATGTAATCAACAATATGAATATAAACAACAAAAATCTATTGTTTATAAAAAAAGTAGTTTGTATCTATTTTTTTACAATTTTTTAAAATTCAAATTTTTACCCATTTTTCAAAAACAATTATACTTTTGGTTTGCCGATTTTTTCCCCAAACAATTTTTGTTGCTATGTGCTGATGTGTCTTTTGTACACGACCAAACACAAAATAAAATACCTGAAGGTACCTTATCCTCTCTTGAACAAAGTTTCCCGAATGCTGAAGATCTCGCCGAAGGATCAGTCGAAGTAACTCCAAGGTTCTGATATTTAGGTTCTCTACATGTGGATAAGCTTCTCGCGATATGATGTGATTTTGTTGGAATCACAAGGGGACTTACACTCGATGACCTAAGCGTCTAATTTGCTTTGGATATCACATGGAACGTGGTTCTTTATTGATTCTTGATTTTTAAAAAAGGGAAAAGGATAAGGGTTGGAGAAGGATCTAATTCTAACACTAAGAATGTAGGAGCAATGGATGACCTTTGATGAAACTTTAACTAAGTCTTTCTTTGACATGCTAGGATCATCTCCACAAGGTTAGTGCGATCTTCTGAGGAAAGCTTTATGATGTTTAGATCACCGCTACAAGCATGGACACCATCAGGTTGATGCATATCAATGAATAAGCGATAATTGAAGTTAAGCTTAAGCTGAATGATTCCAGTTGACTGCGCAAGGCAAGTTTGCAATCAACAAACTGCTAATAGTATGGATATACGAATTTCACTGTTGATCATACAAATTTTTTCCATTCACCTAATAAAATGAAATGAAATTTGAGAAGTATAGAGACCATGCAAATTGTTGAATCGACCCATAGAATTCACCATTTCTTCAATGAAGTTTACAAGTCTTTTGCAACAATCTTTGCCTTCTCTTTCTACTCTACTCTAACTATTTCCTACTCTCTGACTATTCACTATTAACTATTAACTATTCTCTGACTATTAACTATTTCTAACTATTCCCCAACTATTAACCTTTACAAATGAGGAGCCAAGGCTTTATATAGAGAGCCCTTTACAAATTGACGGCTCTGATTGACTTAGAACCAATGACTAGGATTACAAGATAGAAACCCTAATTAGGGTTTGTTACAATGAACTTTCTTAGCCAATTAGAAAATTACATTCCCGGAGCAAGGACCAATAGGAAGCAGGGATAGGTACACTAAAGTTTGTGCCGCCTCCGATAAATTAGGTACATTGAATCTGGTCATGCTGAGGTGTACCAATCTGAGCGGAGGAATGATGACTGGGATGCCACCTTGTCTAACGCTTGTGACTTGGTTGATCCTTCTCTGTCTCTGACGTGATGAATGATGTACTTCCTTTGCTTGACCAGGCTTCCTTATTGTCAAGTCTTCCTTCTCCAGTAGCATATCTCTCCCTGAAGTGTTGGGAAAGCCTTTCTTTGTCATCTCGTGGGAGAATGAGGTCTTGAGGCTAACTTGAACCCCTTGAACACCCCTAGTCTTCCAATGCTTCAAAGCACCTTGAGTCCTCTCTTTTTGCATGTGGAACGTCCTTGATGGTGATGGACTGGAAGAGGTTGTCCTTGCCCAGGCCTGGTCTTCTTCCATCTGCAAAACCAACCAAAAGGTGATTAAGGACACATAATGAATTCATTCTAACATAGCATTTCCTACCTTAAATCATCAACAAGAAGACATCAAAATGGAATTTCGCTCAATATCCTCTCCAGGGACAGGCCCTATTAGATTTTCGCTCTGGACCATTTGGAAGGGTCAAGAGCGAATTTTGACGAAGTTGCTCAATCGGACCTTATTTTCAACACTACCTCACCAAGATCAAGTCATTCACCACCAAAATTGCCAAGGACAAGGTTTTGCTCAATCAAACCTAGGCAAAATAGTAGACCACTTAGGAATTTCGCGCTAGACCCTTTGGAAGGGTCAAGAGCAAAATTTGCATTCTTGGCTCAAATTCTTCTCACTTTGTGACCATACTTGCTCAGATACATGTCCAAGGATGCCCTCAATCTCAACCAACACCAAGCTTGATGCAAAATTGGAGCAAAATGGACTTTTTAAGGATTTCGCTTTGGACCCTTTGGAAGGGTTAGGAGCGAAATTTGCATTTGAGGACAAATTCCATCATGTCTCTAATCAAAAATGCATTCCAAGGCAAGAATATGCTATCCTTCTCTTCACCAAAGGCTAGGAATCCACAACTTGACCTTCATCATGAGCAAATTAGGTGAAATTGAGAATTTCACTCTGGACCCTTTGGAAGGGTCAGGAGCGAAATTCTTAATTTTGACTTGATACTTCATTTTCTTCAATTCAATTCACCTTACAAGGAAAGAATATATCACTCCACCTTCAACCATGCCATAGGGATCAAAGTTTTGGCTTCACTCAAGGAGAAAATAGGTGGGCTGAAGAATTTCGCTCTGGACCCTTTGGAAGGGTCAGGAGCGAAATTCATTCCTTGCTTGTTTTCTCTTGTTTAGCTCCACTCTTATCACTTTGTTCTACCTTGAATCTCCATTTGGATCCTTCTCCCATTCTTGCAACACTTTGTTTGACCTCAAAATGGCTAGAAAGGAGAATTTCGCTAAAAAACCACGGCCAGGGACAAGACCTATTTAGGATTTCGCCTTGGACCCTTTGGAAGGGTCAGGAGCGAAATCCTTGTCCTAGCTTAAGATCTTCATTTTTGATGGCCAAAACCTATTCCAGGACAATCCTAAGGGCATCTCCCAACTTCCCTCACCTTGGTCTAGGCTTGACTTGACACAAATTTTGGAGGATAGAATAGGTTTTAGGATTTTGGCTCTGGACCCTTTGGAAGGGTCAGGAGTGAAATCCTTGTTCTTGGGCTCATTCCTTCATTCCACCATTTCAATTTACCTCAAAGGTCAAAGAAACTCTACTCCATTCCTTCCTAGGCCATAAAAACCAAAAGTTTGACTTGATTTGCAAGGGAAATAGGTGATCTTAGGAATTTCGCTCTGGACCCTTTGGAAGGGTCAGGAGCGAAATCCTAGTTTTTGCTCAATTCCTTCAAATCCATTGACCACTAGAAACTTAAAGTCATTCCTAAGGACATCCCCAATCTCAATTTATCTTGACCCACACTTGTCTTGGCATAAAATTGAGAGAAAAGAGAGGTTTTGGGGAATTTCGCTCTTGATCCTTTGGAAAGGTCAGGAATGAAATTCCCATTCTAGGCTTGATATGTCATCTTTTCAACTCCAATATTCTTTGAAAGGAAAATATACACCACTCCACTTGCATCTCACGACATAGGAACCAAGGTCTTCACCTCATCTAAGGAGAAAATGGGTGTTTTCAAGAATTTCGCTCTGGACCCTTTGGAAGGGTCAGGAGCGAAATTCAAGTTTTAGGCTAGAATCCTTTATCTCCTCCACCTTTAGTCACTCCCTAAGGCAAAAAAATATCAATCCACCCTCCAACATGTCTTAGAAACCAACACTTGGCCAAAACTAGGAAGGAAATGAGAGTTATGGGGATTTTCGCGCTGGACCCTTTGGAAGGGTTAGGAGCGAAATTCTCCTTCTTGGCTGGTTTCCCACTTCGTTCATCCAATTCTCCTTCAAATTTGATTGAATTCAAGCTCCTTTCTTCTCACTTAAGTGAATCTACCATCAAATTATCTCAAGACAAGGTCATTTTCATCATTTTAGGCAAGATAGGGGGTCAAACTGAGGATTTCGCTTTGGACCCTTTGGAAGGGTCAGGACCGAAATTCTCCTTCTAGGTTGATTTCCACCACTTCATCATCTCAAACCTCCTCTTAAAGACAAATATGCGTCAAAGCCTTCTCATCACACCTTAGAAGTCAACAAACTTGGTCATATTCAAAGAGCAAAGTGGAGGAAAAATGGATTTTGCTTTGGACCCTTTGGAAGGGTCAGGAGCGAAATCCATGTCTTAGGTCAAAATCTTCATCTTTTAATGCTTTCAATCACTTTTCAAGGCAAGAACATATCAAAACCTTCACAACATGTCTTGGAAACTAAGACCTTGGTCTAATCCAAGAAGGAAAGGGTGTCTTCTAAGAATTTCGCTCTGGACCCTTTGGAAGGGTTAAGAGCGAAATTCATAAATTAGGTTGATTTCACACTCCATTGCCTGAATTCACCTTCAAACTTGATCAAATTTACCTCTCCTTATCACCATCAAGTCTATTTGCCACTTACTTCGCTCAAAACAAGGTTTTTCCAATTTCCTAGGCAAAACAGAGGGTCAGATGAGGATTTCGCTCTGGACCCTTTGGAAGGGTCAGGAGCGAAATTTCCATTCTAGGTTGAGTTTCACCATTTCATCGCCTCAACATCCTTTCAAAGGCTAGAACACCTCAAGGTCACTCCAACCATGCCTTAGAAGTTCAAAACTTGGCCATAACAAGGAAGAAAATGAAGGTTATGTGAATTTCGCTCTGGACCCTTTGGAAGGGTCAGGAGCGAAATTCCTACTTGGGCTCATTTCTCACCTTTTTCTTCCCTTTCTTGGCTTGAATATGACTTCTTAGGCCTCCTCCTATCATCATCGAGTCAAACTTCTCTCAAAGTGACATTTATTTCAAGGTCTTAGTGAGAAAATATGGTCATTCAAGAATTTCGCTCTTGACCCTTTGGAAGGGTTGGGAGCGAAATTCACATTAAGGCTCAAATCTTGACTTTATTTCCCACATTTGCTTATCCAAAGAAGTGCTTGGCTCTCAAAAATGCATGGGACAAGGATTAGTTCATAGGTTTGGGCAAGGTAAAATGTCTTATGAAGGAATTCGCTATGGACCCTTTGGAAGGGTCAGGAGCGAAATTCCCGATTCTAGGCTTGACTCACTTTGGAATAAACTTGACTTTTCCCTAGACTCAACCCTAGGTGCATATCCTTCCATATCCTTGCCAATTCGCTCAACCACTCTTTGACTTAGGTGAAATCTTGGGTCCTTGGTGAAATTTCTCTCTGGACCCTTTGAAAGGGTCAGGAGCGAAATTCAAGTCTAGCTCAAGCTTCTTGACCATTTCATCAAATTATCATGCCTAGACTTGGCCAAGGCATCTCCAAAGGACAGATAGGTCAACTACTCATCAATAAATGCCCAAGACTTCATCACTCACCATTTTGACCTAACTCAAACCTTCAAAAATGATATTCACTCACCAAGCTTCATTGACCTCTTAAAAAACAAGACACAATTAGCAACCATAGCAAAACTTCGCCCTAAGGAAGACTTTCAAAGATGATATTCACTCACCAAGCTTCATTGACCTCACCCTTAGCTAAAACAGATCCTGTCATCTTAGCGATTCCTCTGGCAACACTCAACATGCAAAGGCTAATAGACAGGACCCTAAAAGACCTAGAAAACAAACCCTAGAAAGCAAAAAAGGTAGGGGTCTCCATTAGCAATAGGGCAATGTGTGAATATGTCACAACACTATGATATAAAGCATTGCAATTGTGGAATATGATTTGATAATCTTTCTAAAATATTGAATAAACCCTACAAAACTCCTTGCCTCAATCGCAATGAAATTCTTCGATCACTTCAATATGGCTTCCACTTTTACTATTTGTCTATTAACTTTTGATCTTAGTTACTTCATGAACTTAGCTAATATTTGATCTCAGATTTAGACAACTATTTGGTGTATTTTGTAACTGCCTTGTTCAACTGAATATTTGCCTATGTAATCAGAAATATGAATATAAACAACAAAAAATATTTTCTACAATTCATGGGTTAAACTCTATTTTATTTGCTCTTTAAATCTTTATGCTATGGAAACGTCCTTAAGTTTTTTTAAAAAATAGTTTTTGTGTCTTTTTCTACAATTTTCTATGTGTTTTTTTTAATCCGATTTTTTCCCAAATTTTTCCGATTTTTTCAAAACATCTTGTACTTTTATTTTTGCTACTATGATTAACTTCAAAGGTCTCTGATGCAAAAATAGGGAAAACCTTGAAGGTGGCGACCCTACCACCTATTTGCAATAGGTGGTACCATTTACCTCCAATTTTTTTTTTTTTTGTTCCATTGTATATTGAATTTGTGATGAGTGAAATCCTTCCTTGTCTCTGAGTTCAGTTAATAATTTTCCTGTTGCTACTATAGGGCTTTCTAGATTATTACAGGTTTATTTAAAATAAAAAAACTGCTTTCGAAAATTGTTGCGAAGTTTATATATTTCATGTTTTCACAATGCATTATTATTGTCTTGCTGTTAATGGAATTTTCCTTTGGTTCAATCTTAAAGTATTATTGTATTGCAGAAGGAAAGGAAAAGAAATAATAAATTATCCTTGGTGTTTGTGTTTGTTTATTGTCACCCTTTTCCTACTTGTACATTGCATCAATTTTTGTTTATAATATCACTTCGACAGTCTGTTATGTGGGCAAGGACAAACGTCATCTTGTTGTGCATAAGAGCATACGTCTGGGACATGAAAATTCTCAGATCTGCAGTCATGGCTTATCATCTTGTTAGTATGGACAAAACAAATTTAATGTAGAGAGTAATTAGAGGCAAAAACTACAACCAAGGTAAGATGTCAATGATGTGCAACCATTGTAGGAAACTAGGTGCATGTTAATGTTAATTTGAGTTGTCTAGAGACAAAAATGAAATTTACGAAATTTACGAGGGGTGAAATTTACGAGGGGTTAAATCTAATAAGGATATTAGAAAAAAATTGTTTTTATTGTGAGATAGGTTAAAAATGATTTCTTACAGTTTTTGTCACTGCTTAAGTACATCGTTATCTAAAAGATGTTGAGAGATATCTATCATACCAAAATAAAAGTGTTCCTATTGAGCCATCTTTTTGTCAAATTCTTAAAATTCATCCTTTATCGCCATACTAGCACCTTTGGCACAATCTTATCTATTTGCAAGGCCAATGAAAGGCTTTCCAACACATATAATGAAGCAAATATCAAAGCTCGCATGAGGGAACTAAAGGCAAAAAAAAAAAAATGCTGCTCGTAAAAAAATGTTAATTAGTTAGAGGGTATTTCCAACACATCTAATGAGGCAAAGATCAAAGCTTGCACGAGGGAGCTGAAGTCAAAATAATAATAATAATAAAATGCTATCATAGAAAAATGTTAACTAGTTAGAGGGCACACACCTCAATTAAGAATTGCACGTTTTATTAAAAGTAAAAAAAATACAGTTTAGAATGGTCTAGTGGTGTATGTTTGGAAATAGAGGAACATGCATCAAAATTTGAAAAGATGTTTGCCAATGCAATGTTGTATGCCATTCTAAAGAGGTACATAAAGTTTAAATTTGAAGCGAGAGATGCATTTGAAAAGATGTTTGCCAATGCAATGTTGTATGCCACTCTAAAGAGGTGCATAAAGTTTAAATTTGAAGCGAGAGATGCATTTGAAAATATGTTTGCCAATGCAATGTTGTATGCCACTCTAAAGAGGTGCATAAAGTTTAAATTTGAAGCGAGAGATGCATTTGAAAAGATATTTGCCTATGCAATGTTGTATGCTACTCTAAAGAGGTGCATAAAGTTTAAATTTGAAGTGAGAGATGCATGAATGACAAGTTTTCAAGTAAAGAAATTTAGCCAATATGATTGTGCACACTTTGGTGGGGAACATAAAGTTCAAAGGAAAATGGCTAGCTAATAGAGGAGTGTGTGCTTGTCTCAAGGAACACACAACATAAAACACAAAACTGTAATGCAATATAAATAACTTACATAATTTGTTCATGTTTCCAAAACCTGCAACCACCATAGAGAGGCACTTGCCAACATGAAGGATAGCACGAAATTCCAAAACAAAAAGTTGCATGCCTATGCATAAACGTAGGATATATGTTATGATGACTACTTTTGAAGAGATTTGTAGTCTAATATAATTTAGTAGGTGCTCTAACTCTTATTGTAAGGTTTTATTGGCTTGAGTTGATAAAAGCCAATCATAAAGAAACACTTTGGTTCAACAATTTCTCTTTTATCATTGGGTATCAAAGCACAGTTGATGGAACTTTGAGATGAAATTTGAGCTTAATTTAATTGAAAATATTCTTATTTCATGTGGGATGATTTGAAACATTTGATCAAAATAAAAAAGACACAATCTAACCCAATTTAAAAAAAAAAATTTAATTCAATAGATAATGGAAAACTAATTCCATGTAATGATAATATTTATTATTTATATAAGTTAAGGGATTATTATGTTTATAAAATATCTTGCATATAAAAATGCATAAAAATAATATTTTATTTTATTTTTAGTATATATTATGGATAAGTATATTTTATTTCATTTATAAATAGATTTACATATGTCTACAAAACCAAACTAAATAAAATTTTATGTATGTATGTGTGTCATATTACTTTAATAGTATTCAAATATATACATTATTTAAGTAAATATATTTAATAAAATATTGTAGATATATCAACAATATTAATATATCTATCTTTATAAAAAAATATGTAAAAGACCTTAAGAAATATCTTTAGTGATTCAAAATGAGTTTTTTCAACATCTTTTACATAGATTTTTCTAAACATAACTTTTTTAGGTTCTAATAATTGAAATAAATGTACTTATATCGATATAAATATCTTAAATATGTCTTGTGGTGTTTGGTATTTTGTAAAACATCTATTAAAATATCTTTTATCTACATTTTTTTAATAAATTATTTACTCCATATTGTTATATACTTTATGCACATAACTATATCAAGTGCTAGAGTTTTATGAAAAATAATATTTCTATATTTTTGTATGTTAATTTATTACTTAATATACACTTTTTCAATTAATTTACTTTTACTATATTTAAAAAGAAGAAGAAAGAATAAAACAAATTAAATATTTCATGCATTATTTTTTATATTAAAAATTACAAAACTAGGGTCTCAACCCTTAAAAATAGTAGTCCAAACAGTAAAGGAGGCCTACAAAGGCCACTAACATCACTTAAATAACATAGAAGCTAAACAAAACAATGACGGAAACAAAATAAAGAACAAATCGGGCCAAATATATGATTAAGAGGGAGAATTTCACTTCCTCTAAAATAGCTTTGATGAATTGGTCAAATAGAGATTGAATTGGTCAAAGAATCTCTCTCTCTCTCTCTCTCTCTCTCTCATTTTTCTTATTTTCTTCTCCAAAACTTGTAGCTTAGCTCTCGTAGCCTTAATCTTGTCTTGCATTATATCCTTGTTCACATCCACCTTCAGGGGTTCAAAAGACTTATCATTAGAAGTTGATGTGTCCATCTCATCAAAGAGTTGTCGAGCTTGTCTTGCATTAAGAGGGAGAATTTCACTTCTAATTGGTCTCTCTCTCTCTCTCTCTCTCTCTCTCTCTCTCTCTCTCTCTCTCTCTCTCTCTCTCTCTCTCTCTCTCTCTCTCTTTCACATCCACCTTCAGGGGTTCAAAAGACTTATCATTAGAAGTTGATGTGTTCATCTCATCAAAGAGTTGCCGAGCTTGTCTTGCATTACATCCTTGTTCACATCCACCTTCAGGGGTTCAAAAGACTTATCATTAGAAGTTGATGTGTTCATCTCATCAAAGAGTTGGTATCCCAATATTCCATGGGTATTGTTTGGGCATAAGCTTCTCAATAGACTTACTTTCCATAGTGTACTATGGGCTTATTGTGTCTTGGTGTTTGTTTGTTGAATTGCTAGAGATATCCACGTTCTTATAATTATTAGATTGGGCCTCAATTAGAAGGTTAGATTTGTAGACCCCAAGGATCTTTAAAATGGCCCTAAATATTTCCTTTTAATTTACTAGTTTTGTTGGCATTCTCTCTAAATTTCTAACAAGGTTGGATTTTTTTGGCTTCCCATCCATGTTATTAATTTTTTTTATTTTCCTATCTACCCTTGGGCATATTCTTACCCCTCTAACCACCTTTAGCCTTTGGTCTAAGATACTCAATGTGCAATTCCTTAGGAGACAAATAATTATAGGTAACCTCACTATCCACAAATGACTTCCCTTTACTTAGGGGGGTGACAAGAGAGGTGTCAACTAGGCTAGTCTTAATAGGTTTGGTAGGTTAGGGAGCTAGGTGAAAGTTGTGGAGGCAAAAATGAGGCCTTCGTGAAGAGGGATGGGTAATAGGTAAGGGTTTTTATCACAGCCAACTTTAGCTTCTTTGATGGATTTTTTCAAGGAGATGGGCATAATGAATGAAAAATTCAAAAAAATAATTGTACCTAGATTATTTAAGAGAGGGAAGTGGTAAGTATAGTATAGCATTTAAATTGACCTTTAAGAGTGAAATACTTGATTAGATACCAACACACCTAGTCTCAAGGAGGAGGCAACAGTTCTTAAACTCATTTTGATGCTTAATTGGATCCTCATTATAAAATATCCTCATATTCTCAATATCTTGAGCTTTTCTCTGTTTTCTAACCCTTTAATCCATGGAAATTTGGGACCATTACAACCCTAATGACCTATTCATTAACCTCAAAGATGACACCACTCTTCTCTATGCCAATCTCAGTCCACATTCTAATGAATTGAATGGAGAGGGTTTTGTCAAACTCATTGAGCAATTCCATGTAAGAATTTGTCCCCCCTTCTCTATAGAAAATGTATTATATTTCTTCTTTTTCACAAAATATTAGCTAAATTTGGAGTACACCACCCAAGATTTCAAACACCACCACGACCAAAGAAAATCATAAGAGGCAAACAATGTTGGTTTTAGGGCTCCAAGAACATATGCATTTTTTTCTAGATTTCTATAGGGAGATAAATATGGCCTCATCAAAAGCATGTCTCCCACACATAAAAACCTAGGTCGTGATCTCCAGAACTATAATTAGATAATAACATTCTCGCAAAATCATATAAAGGATATTTATGATTTTGATTAGGGGTTCAATTCCCAAACCACATTCAATCTAGGCTTGCAATATTACTGAAGTCTAATGAAAACCAGACGGAGGACAAAGCTAATGGGGATACTCATAAAGATAAATCACCAACAAAGCTACCAAGTCAACAAGGTGGGGGTCTTAATGGAGATAATACCATGAAGAGTTCAAAGGTAAAATATTTTGCACGACCACATCAAAATTTCCAAATTGATAAGCTTGTTGTCCTTATGAAAAGTCCCTTCACTTGTCATCATGTTTGTACTCCAAGGAGCCATTTTAAATATGTTCCCAACATTATAATTCTTTCTTTTCTAATATAAGGTCTTACTTTTTTCAAACAATTATAACTTAGAAACATCATGTTTGAGGATAGAGGATAATGAGTGGGGAAGATTCTCTTCACCTTTCTAACAGTGAGGAGCCTCCAAATGTAAACCCATGTTAGTAAGAGTATCATTGTCCAAGTTTCCTTCACGTTAAATGCACACAATCTCAAAGTTGTAAAAGTTATTAATGTGGCCTTTGTTGTCCATTATATTCTAGCTTGGGATGGCAATCCCTTTTAAGGCATTAATATTAGTTTAAAATTTCCTTTGATATGCAAGCATTGGACACCAAATTTGAGAGTTGACTTAGTTCCTCAAAAAGTCATAAGGGCTTCAACTTCATTATTAGATTTAAGACCTAATTTTTCGTAAATGCAACAATGACCTTCCCATCATGAGACCTGAATGTGCCACCACAAATATTAAGCCCAAGATTATTCTTCGAATCCTTGGTAAAAATCAACTTGACCCCACTTGGGGATGGAGGTTTCCAATAGGTATCAATACCGCTCAATTTCTCAGACATGTCAATATTAGTCTTGTCAATTTTTAATACCCACTTATGAATGATGTGAATTTTCACATGGTCTAGGAAGAGCTCGATATTCTTTATGTGATATTTTAGCAAATGTTCCATAAGAAGTTTAGCATAGGAGAAGAAAGCCCCATCTTCATTGACTTATTTATTCCTAAAAATGTAGTTGTTTCATTCCTTCCATACACCACATGCAAGGCGTGTTTCCAAAGTTTTTTTAAGGATAGAAGGGGTATTCCATCCCTCAATGCAGCTCACCCAATTTCCATTCATTACCTAGTTCTTGTTGAGTTTAATAAAAAAATTCTCCTAGGTAGCTTTTGAGAAGTCACAGTGAAAGAAAAGGTGTGGGATAGTTTCTTCACTTTTTAAATAGTGTACACATCTATTAGGCATTTGAAAACCTCTCTTTTCCAAATTTTCCTAGGTGAGGACTTTGTTATGGGTGGCTCACTACCAAAAAACTAACTTTAGTGAACTCCAAGCATTTCTCCAAAAAGCTTAACTAATAGGGGGCTCTAATGACAGTGTATAAGAAGACTTGACACTGAAAGAAATTTTGACCAAACAATTTCATCATTAATAGGAAAAATTAGAATCCCAATCTTAGCTAATCTCGACTGAAGGACCATCCTAATGTCTCTCAAATCAATTTGATTGGGGCAACACTCAAGGAGGTTCTTCCATTTGAATAAAATTTTAAAAATAAGAAATATTTATTTTAATTACTCAGAGACATTAAATTTCCACAGTCCATGTTGAATGAGTGTTGTTCTTGGATTCAGTTGTGAGAGAATTTTTTTACATCCAACATTTCAGTTCACATTCCACGATCCATCATCAGGATGTAACAAGAGATTGGAGGAGTTTCAACATTTCTTCTTCATCTCTCTTGTTACATCTTGATGATGTAGCATTGAGTGTGATACAAAACGCTGGATGCAAAAAATTCACACACACACACACACACACACACACACACACACACACACACACACACACACACACACACACGCACACACGCACACGCGCACACGCACACGCACACGCACACACGCACACACACACACGCACACACGCACACGCACACACACACGCGCACACACACACCCGCACACACACACGCACACACACACACACACACACACACACACACCCGCACACACACACACACACACACACACGTAGATGTATATATATGTATATATGTATCTATGTATATGTATTTATGTATATATATACATATATATATATATATATATATATATATATATATATATATATATATATATATATACTTGATAAAAAAAATCAAAATTAAAATTGATTTTATTTATTTATATTTATATTTATCATAAAATTATTGTAATAATTTTATTGATAATGGTCAAGTCATAAAATTGTTGTGGTGATCATCAAGGTTCAAACCCTTGTTAGATTGTTGAGCTAACATGCTTGGAAGTTGTGTGCCTTCATTGTGCTATTGTGTTTGCAAGTTGTGATTCTCCATTAGACCATTGAGATCATGAGTTTGAACAAGGTGATAATACCTTTGGAACTAAGGCCCTCTAGTAGTGGTCTTGACAATAAAGTCAATGAAAAGAGATTCTCATAAATGGTCTCTCTAAGTTCAAATAAGAGTAAAAACTCAAATAACCTACACCAAGAAAATAGATTTTAATGAATTTTAAATACATCAAAATATAAAAGATATAATGGGTTTCCACTAATATGACTAGATGAGTTAAACAAATGTTAAAATAATTTAATATTTTAATTTTAACTGAAATTTAAAGAATTATGAATTTGAACCATAATAACACATCCCTAATCTTCTTTCTAGATTTTTCCAAATTGTGTTTATGAATGTATTGTACAACTTTATTTTTTGAGATATTTTTATGAGTGCATTTGTTCTTTTCATATTACCTCAAGCTTTTTATCTTTTATTTGAAACTTATCAAGTGGAATATCTCAACATCATGACTTTAATAATTTTTGTTTGAAACTAATAAAGTGAAATATCTTAACATCATGCTTTTTCAATTTTATTGATAAGCATTAAAATTTTGGCATGATCATATTATACATAATTTGACTATGGAAATGACTTTTGTTCCTTATAATATATAGAAACATTAATGAGTAAAGATTTTGTTGTTAATAATAGAAATATCAATAAATAAAAATTTCAATTGTTAGATTTTTTTTATATTTATCTTTATCACATATTTGTTAAAATTTATAATATAGGTTAAGTACGTAAATGATAAATTAATATGTTAATATGTTAATGTTAATCTATAAATAATTAATTGTTAGAAAATAATTGAGTTCGAAGTTAGTGTTTGTAATCATTTGAGTAGTACAGTTGTTAGGTGATTGATATTCAAGAATAACTAAAATATTTTATAAATTCAATGTATTGAAATGTAAAAAATCGATGAATAAAACTTCAATCAATTTGATGAGAGAATCCCATTAAAAATAAATATAATATATTATTTGTATTTTATATGTGTAAAGGCATAATGAATGAGTTTTGTTTTATGTATGATCTATCATTGTTTAATATGATATAAAAGTAAAAATGATCTTGCTTTATAATGTAGTGGATATGATGACTAAGAATGCATTCCATGACTTGGAAAAGTGCAACATGTCATGTCATGTCTTTTTTAATTTTTAATATTGTTTTAAGTGTAAAAGTAGAAGCACTTACCATAAAAACTTTTTCTATTATGTAGATCTTTGGATTTTGGCATCTTATCTTTTTAAAGATAGTTTGAATGATTGAAACTAGTAAAAAGATGTTCTTACTATTTTTTTAGAAATTTGATGTAGATAGGAGAGAAAAAAACAGTAGCATGAATAATATATTATATATATGTATAATAGTTTTCAATATCTATAAATTCGATTGGTGACTAACAATGAGTGAAAATGATTTTCAATTATTTGATTTTTCTTTACACAAATTTACTACATTCAAGTCACATTATAAAATATAGTTTACACTTTAAAATGAATCTATTATTGCATCGAAAGAGCATAAGAGGCATATTTATATTCATTTACAAGTAGATATCAAATTTCTTAAATAATTAACTATCCCATTTTTTATAATCTAGAAGAAAAATTCTCATACTCGATTATTTATCAATTATAATTGCATTGTATACAAGTGACATAAGCAATATACTTGGAAGAATCACTAACCTTGGACCTTCTCTACAAGTTACATCTCTAGAGTCCATCAAACAAGCTCACCTTCAAACTTGAAATACCACGTATAGATATCTAATGGAATTCACACACACGATACTCTCTTTCCTAAACAATACAAAAATTGTATTTTAGGTGGTGTTATAATTTAAGGTTCCTTTGTCTAACTAGTAGACTACAATTACAAGATTTTTCACAAAAATTGTGTATGTCAATTGTTACCTACTATAAATTTGTGTTTCTCATGTTTTCATTTGATCATGTTTATTTCAACTATGATATTTTTTTTATCTTATGATAAGTGTAATCAATTACTTGAAGGTGCTTAAAATAATGCAACCATTATTGGAGCTCCTCATTCCCTCTTTAATAATTCAAGACGATTTCCACCAATAAATTTCCCAAGGCTTAATCAAATAATTCACATCTCAACCATGCTCTACTAAAGAAGATTTAGAATTTAATGTTCATAGATTCACCCCTTAAATGAAATCATCCAAATTAGATCATTGACCATCCATTACAAATATTGGTTCGTTCAAGGTTAAGATATATAAAAAACTATACTTCATGAATTTCAAATGCTTAATCCAATGGAAAAGTTCTTGGTTTTAATTTGACAGATAAAGGTGGTGGCAAAATTCATATAACTTATTTCAATGAATTTGTAGAAGACTTTTATGATGTCCAATCTAATAATCTATTTTTCATCACCAATGATCACATCAAAATAACCAACACAAACTACACAAACTCCACAAACAATCTAAAAGTATTGATTCACATGTCATGAATAAAAATTCCTTCAACTTTAATAAACTTTACCATACCTATTTATAATTTCCATTTTAGAAGCATAAATTATTGGAATCAAGGAACATTGAGAGGGGTGGGGGGTTGAATCAGTGCAATTTTTAACTTTATTAACTTGCCCTTTCAACCACTTGATGCAAATGAACAAGAGAAAGATGCAAGAGCATAAAGCAAAGACCACAACACCACCATAACACAAGGATTTTTATATGTGAAAAACCTGGTTAAGGAAAAAACCATAGTGGGGATGAGACCCACAATATAAATATACTCTGTAGAAGTATAAAAAGATTACATTGGGAATGCACATGCATTCAATCTCACTACTCAAAATATCAAGGGCTACAACCCTACGAAGACTCACTGTCTTACAATATCTTTTACAAAAGATAATTGGAATGTATGAACTGAAAAACAACATCTACAAATGCCAAAGTACAATTCCGGTTAAGCACAAAACACTTAATCTCTCATTGCTCTGTTCCACTATCATGCAATATTCTGGAGCATAAATCCTTCACTTGGGCACATGTAACTATGCATGCTTGATCAAAAACACTTTCCACACCTCTACCGATATCCAAATGGATCATATCCATTGACCTTATATATCTGCAACATGAAATTAGGTCTTCTACATGTCAGCTTCAAGAACACATAACATATAATGAAACGTGCATAAATATTCGGCTCAATCCGAAATCCAATGCATATGCGGACCAAAAAAATTATCCAAACGCTTCCCAGATGTCAGCTAAACATCCTTGATCACGAAAACAATCACCAAAATTACTACCTCAATTATGCACAATGATAAACTATCCAAGTTGGCTAGACCACACTGTTCAACCCAAAAATTCGTACACTGAATCTTCTAACCCATACGACAATCATCACTAGAGGCTAAGATTCTAGAATAAGGTACTAGGTACATCTATTAGGCTTCCCTTTTCTCTGCAACATAAAATATTCAACATAAATGAAATGCCAACCAAAATACTACATTATGTCGGATGCATTGTTCTAACTCACCGGACTTAACCAAATCTTCAAAGTGACTTATGGTATAGGAAAATCAATCACTGTGGATGAGATATCTGCCTTTGGTCGCCATTAATGACAACACCAGATGACCTGTACAGTGTCTCTTGCCAACAATCTCCCCCTTTGGCATTGATGACAACACTTAGTGAAAAATGACTAAGCGTCAGAATTAGTACCAACATATATACACACTGCCAAAACTCAAAATCTCAGGATTCCAAAATTATGGAACTCCCCCTAAGATGAATACAACATTTTTCACTTTCTTGCACTCCCCCTTTGACATCAATGGAAAAGGTAGGGATTCAGATGCCAAAATTCAAGCTAAAATTCTATATAAAAACCACACATATACACAGACTTTATTGCCTTACAAAAACTTGAAGATATCTGCAAAAGTGTTTTTCAATGAGCCAAAATGGCTATCCTAGCCCTTCTTGAGACACTTCAAGATAGATATGAGGCCACTGAATAGGTATGCTTGCATCTCTGCTGATTTAAGATATGAGGGTTCACTGGTGGCCTGATCATCTTGAGCATCCTTCAAGGCACTAAGCAATGTGTCCAATTTGGGAGTGATATGACTCTGAAGTTCACCAATTGTGCTAATAGTCCTCTCCTTGTCATGGTTTAAGCTCTTGATTTTGTCAAGTAAAGATATTATTTGATCTTCTTGACTGCTCACAGAAATTGACAAAGGATCAAGAGACTGGGATATTCTGGCTAATTTCATTTCATACTCCTTGGACTTCTTCTCAATATAATCAGTGAACTTTGACAATGATAGACATTATTTGTAAATGTTACCACCCTCGGATAATGCATCTTGAATGCTCTTAATACAAGTATCTAATATAACTCTCTCATCAACAATCATTATTTTCAATGTCTTGGGCCTCTTAGCATTAAACTCATTGCGGACCTTCACCTCATCTAACTGCTCCAATAACTCAAAATGAGTATCTACAGAGTTGATCAAACTTTTCAGCTGTCCAGATGGAGTATCAAACTTGTCCTTGACATAAGAAGGCATTACCTTCTCAAGAACACTGGATGCAAGGGTAAGCAATTCACTGTCTTCGGTGTGGGACTTCAAGAGATCCTCACTTGCCTTGGCCTAAGCAAAATGAAGATAATTGTAGCTTCTGAATGGAGGATAGAGTGGCAAGGTTGATGGGGCCTTGGATAAATTCCAAATCATCAAAAATATTCTTATCTTTCACTACCCCTACAATGTCTCTTACTTCTGAAGTAGGTTCTTCCTTGACCTCAACCTTCTCCTTCTCTGCTACCTTCTCTGTATCAGCTTTAGTAGGGACTGCATCCTTCTGAGGCATCTCAGTAGAATCAACAATGTCAACAAGAGGATTCTATGTGTCCTCAAACTCATTTCCTTCTCTTGCCTCCTCCTTATCCATCACATCATCCTTACTGGATTCTTCTAGAATAGAGGAAACATTTAAGACAACCTCCTTTCGATCTACCAAAATAGTTGTCCTCTCCTTTGGATGACATTCTCTGATTTTTCAGACCAAATGATTTGGCAACATCATCTTGGGCTTTCTCAGGTATAACCTCATACTGATTCTTCAACAACACAGACCTCAAGATCCTCTTTGTATCCTCAATTAATTCTTCAAACTTGCCAATCATGAGCTTATTAATTCTTGTCTTGCTTCAGAACTCACTCTTGGCCTCCTTAAGGATTCTGGCAATTTCCTCATTAGCTATAACAGGACAAAGTTCTACTAACACATATTCTCTTAATCTTTCATCTTCTACTCTTTCAGTTTGTCTCCTTGTATCCAAAACATCATAGAGACCCTTAGGAATTTATAACATTATCTCTATAAGAGCTCTATTAAACTTGTTCAAATACTTTATGGTTGCTTCTTCTAAAATCCTCTGTTCGGCCTCATCAAACTTCTCATAAAACTCAAAAAGTGGTTTGAGATTACCTTGCATTGTTACAAATTTATCCACTTCTCTGACTGACATACTAGATTGCTCAGATTTAGTTTTTGTCTTCTTGCTAGGCTTCTCACCACCGGAGGGCTTGTCCTTAGTGACTTTGGATGCCTTGGTGCCCTTTTGCTTGATTTCCTTCACTTCTTCATTCTTGTCTCCTCATCATTAGGAGCTCCAACATATACTCTTGTTCCTTTACCTTTCTTCCTTTTTCCTTCACCACCAGATGCTTTGGCTTCGAATTTCGCTGAGCTTGTAGGCTTTTAAGGACTAGAGGAGAGTGCAGAGCTCCTTGATTGTCTAGGCTTTGGAGCAGAGACTTCCGATTTAGCCTTCTTCTCCTTGGCTGGCTCCTAAGTAGGTAAAATATTTCTCTTCCCCGCCTCCCAGACCACCTCTTTGGTGATCCCATAACTCTCATCCAAATGCTCTACTTCCTTCCTTACTTTCTTTTGAATTCCATGCTTCTTGAACTGTCTATGCAGTTTCAAACTCTTCTTATCATAAGTTCCAAATATTTCCTCTGAAGCATCTACCGATTTTCTTAGCAAATGTTGAGCTTATAGCTCAAGAATTTCTTCCTTCACTTCATACCCCATGGGCATGATCCAAGAAGTTATAGGTTCCACAACTTCCATTAAACATTGATCTATATCTACCATGAAGCAAATTGTATCTTTGTATTTCTCAACTATTACTTTAGGAATTATTTCCCTACTCTACATTGTACTCTAAAAGTTCTTGAAGTAACCCCAGATGGTAGCATTTTGGACCTTAGCATCTTCAATGTTATACAATAGCTCTCTGATCTGCACTGTCATAGGTCTGCCATATGCCCATTGGACCTGACCTAATCTTGGAACTTTGTTCATGAAGTAAAAGTACAGGCATAGGATCAAGGCGTCATACTTGAATGTGTGCTCCTTGTCCTGCTTGATCTTCTTTAGGTTCTTCATCAACTCACTCCGAAGCAGTTCACACAAGTCATATTTCTTATTTTCCTTAAATCATTTCATAAGAAGCATAGATGGTTGTTTCAGATACAAAGTTCTCTATGTTGGAGCTATAAATCTTATACCCGATCACCATGGAGGAAAATATAACATCATGTTTAAGAATATTATTTATGGTCATAGCTCTTTTGTTGAATATCGATCTAGTTACGTTTGTAACAATTTGGTTCTTCACAGACTTTAATGAGGGCAGGTCACCGATTAAGCACATACTAGTTACAACCCTAATGACACTCTTGGTGATTTTAAAAGGCTTGATTAACCATATACATTCATCATGCATCATGCTAAATACATACTAGACCCACTTGTGTTCATCGAGCATCAAAAATTTGACATACTGGGCAAAACTCTTTTCCTCCAACACTTGGAATTCCGGTTTTAGCTTGAAATTCCCATCAACCAACTACGCATTATAGAGATTCAACAGATGAGAGTGTCCCAACTCCTTGATGTTGCAATGTGTGTAAACCCTAATATCCTTGATATGCAATACACTGTATGGGACCGATGAAAATGCACTCTTCGGATCATCTTCCATGGAAATAAATGGGTGTTTCTTAAAATTCGAGCGAGCTCTCTCAATAATATCTACAACTAATGGAGTTTCCATACCAAAAGTTGTTGGCAGTGGGCTAGCATCCCTCGCAGGGATTCGCGACATGGTTTAACAACCTCCTATGGATTCTATAAGTCTACTGGTTGTATCAAGCAATGATAGGTCGATCTTTTGGTGCAAAGACAACCCTAGCTTGTAACAAGTGGTATCAGAGCTTGGTCACAGGTTCAAATCATGCAAGCCATGGCGAGTGATGCTGGGAGGGGGATTGTTGGAAGTGGGCCAACATTCCTCGTGGGGATTCACGACATGTTTTAACAGCCTCCTGTGGATTCTATAAGTCTACTGGTTGTATCAGGCATTTATAGGTCGATCTTTTGGTGCAATGAAAACCCTAGTTTGTAACAAAAGCTACCATTTCAGAAATTTTAAACTTTGAAAAGTTCACCGATAAATAGCTCAACCACTGGATTAGGTTTTCGCTTGGGAAATCACTTTGACACTTGATCTTGCTTGACAATCTTCTTGCAGAGCTCTCCAGACCTCTTCTCTTCGAATGCAAATTGACAAATGAAAGTGTTAAGTGACTTTTTATCATCCACATACCTAACATTTTGACATAATAAATGCACTTTGCCCTAATTCATCCAGATACCCAACATACACAGACAATTTCTCAATAATTCTTTTGTGGATCTTCAAATTCGCTTATACTCTTCTAGAACTCCTTCCAAAAGATCCGCACTATCAAAATACAACTATTGACAATCTGTTGATCTTCCGACATCACTATTGGTAGGGCAGAAAAGGATTTGCATGTAAACTCCCCTTAAGCCAGAGTCCTCAATCTAATTTCTGGAGGAATTTGTAGTACCAGAATCAGGTGCGGATCCACTTCCTGCATTTGAATCACTCTACTTAACCCATGTCTTCTTCATCTGAGCTCTGATCTCTTCCATTTTTTATTTCTCATTTTCATTTGCCTACATGTTCTTATTCTTGTCTGTCGAACCATTCATATCCACATTTTTGCTTCTTCAAAATCTTGCAATGTGACCGGATTTGCTGCAGTTGTAGCATATAACACTTCCTTGTCTAGACCTGAAATTCCTTTGTTTTCCTCTTGATCTACACTAATTAGCAACAAGTCCAAACCTACCACATGCATAACATTTGGCATTCCTTCTATTTGGAAAGTTATTCATCAGTCTTTAGCATTCATTTGACTTATGTCCATACTTGTTGCATTTAAAATATTGACCAAAAAAGGATTGGCCATTATGATTCATTCTATTTCTACTTTGACTAGCTATATGACCATATCTGTTGCAAACAAAATAGTTTCCATTGAAAATTTGAGTATTAGGTTGCCTTACCGAAGACCTTTTAGCTTTGTTCTTCTGGTGTTGAGACTTAGGATTGTTTTGATCAGATCCAGAGCTTTCACCTTTCTCAAATCCAAGACCTCTTATGTCATCTGTGTCTTTCTGACTTTCAAACATCTCATTAAGTTTGGCTGAATTGATCCCAAACTTCTCCTTGTATTCAATTGTAGCCTCAAGATATTATCTAAGAAGAAGGATCTTCTTTCCAAGCTCTTCCTCATGATGTCTAGATTCTTGAAGGTCAAGCTTCAGTTGGCCATTCCTACAATCAAGTCTACAACATTCATCCGATCAATATTTCAGGGACTGAACAAGATTCTCCTCATTCTTATTCCTTTCCTAAATCTCCTTTGTCAATCTCATCACTATAGATTCCATCTCATTCTTCTAGAGAGCATTATCTCTAGCAAGTTTCTTAGACTCTTATGTCTTTTCCTTTCGGGCTTGGTCATCAATGCTCTGTCTTTCTTTCTCAGCTAGCTTATCAACAAGTTCCTTTCTTTTTTCTCTTGACTTGGTCAACTGATCTTTTAATGATTGGATGAAGTTCTCAATATCCTTAAGATTTTCTTTCATTTTCTGGACCTCATCTTGGGATTGATCAAGATCCTTAAGTGCAACAATAATTTGATGTTGAAGAATACCATAATCCATTGATTCACCTTCCCGAATCCTCCTCAAGCTGTTAGGCTTCTTCTGAGGGACTAGGCTCTAATACCAATTGCTGGAATCAAGGAACACTAAGAGGGGGGATGAATAAGTTTTCTACAATTTTTAACTTTATTAACTTGTCCTTTCAACCACTTGATGCAAATGAGAAAGAGAAAAATGCAAGAGTATAAAGCAAAGAACCACAACAACACCATAACACAAGGATTTTTATATGTGAAAAACCTGATTAACGGAAAAAACACAGTGGGGATGAGACCCACAATATAAGTACTCTTCAGAAGTATAAAACTATTACATTGGGAATGCACATGCATTCAAGCACACTGCACAAAATATCAAGGGCTACAACCCTAGGAAGACTCGTTGTCTTACAATATCTTTTACAAAAGATAATTGAGAAGGTCTGAACAAAAAAAATCTACAAATACCAAAGTACAGTTCTGGTTAAGCACAAAACACTTAATCTCACACTTCTCTATTCCACTGCTCTATTCCACTATCCTACAATATTTTGAAGCATAAATCCTTCACTTGCGCATGTGAAACTGCACACACTTGATCAAAAACACTTTACACAACCTCTACCGATATCCAAAATGATCATATCCATTAGTCTTATATATCCATAACATGAAATTAGGTCTTCTACATGTCGACTTCAAGAACACATAATATATAATAAAACATGCACATACATAGTCGGCTCAATCTGAACTCCAATGCATCTGTGGACCAAAAAGAATTGTCCGCACGCTTCCTAGATGTTGGCTAAACATCCTCAATCACAAAAATAATCACCAAAATTACTTCATCAATTTCGCACAATGATCAACTATCCTTGTCGGCCACACCACACTGTTCAACCAAAAAACCTATTGATGCAGCCATAACCGATGAAACCCTCAAAAGAGAGTTGACCGACTTATGCAGCAAGAGTAACACAATGAAAGCAACAAGAAAACATAGAGAGATGACAGAAATAGATCATATTATTGCCTTAGAACTTTCGGCAACTAACCGGTTATCATCATAGAACATTTGGTAGTTAACCGGTTACATGCAAGCTTCAAACTAGATACAATCCAATCGGGACTCTGAGAATCAACCGGATCACTAAATGCAAATCCAAATCCTTATTCTTATTTCTACTTCCTCCACCCCTACAAAAGATTACATAATACCCTATATATACCCTCTAAAACATATATGAGTCAGCCTCAAAAGATTACATTTACCAATGCAGGAAAATGAAACGTGTAACCAGGTTGGCCCTAAGAATTAAAAAAATCCTTCTGGAAAATAACAACCAAGAGGTGTGGTTCAGTAGGAAAGTTGGCCACATGCCAAAGAACATCAGACAAGATCCAAAATAGGTCCACATGCCAAGAATCGCTTAGGTAATGAAGGAAAGTTAACCGGTAAACACAAGAATTGTTCCAGAACCGAGAAGCAACCAACTGGAAGCGATAACTAGCCGGAAAAGAATCCAAATAGACTGAAAAATATGGAATTAAGCACAAGAACCAGTCTGGAAACCGAAAATAGGATCTGTAATGAAAAGCAAGCAACTACCGGTAAGAACACATAAAACTGCACAATGAACTAAACAAGAACAAAACTAAAAGGAAATATTTTTGGTTGAAGCAAGATTGCTCATAGACCAGTGAAACCCTTAAAAGAGAGTTGACTGACTTACACAACAAGAGTAACAAAATGAAAGCAACATGAAAACATAGCAATATTATAGAAACGTATCATATTATTGCCTTAGAACTTCGGACAACCAACCAGTAGTTAACCGGTTACATGCATGCTTCAAACCAGATACAATCCAACTGGGACTCTGAGAATCAATCAGATCACTAAATGCAAATCCAAATCCTTATTTTTATTTATACATCCTCTGCCCCTACAAATGATTACATAATACCCTGTATATACCATCCATAACATATTTGTGTCGGCCTCAAAAGATTACATTTACCAATGCAGGAAAATGAAATGTGTAACTAGGTCAGCCCTAAGAATTGAAGAAATTCTTCCAAAAAATAACAACCAAGAGGTATGGTTCAACAGGAAAGTTGGCCACACACCAAAGAACATTGGAGAAGATCCCAAATAGGTCCACATGCCAAGAATCGCTCTGGTAATGAAGGAAAGTTAACTAGTAAGCACACGAACTGTCCCGAAACCCAGAAACAGCCAATCGGAAGTGATAACTAGCCGAAAAAAATTCCAAATGGACTAAAAATCTGGAATTAAGCACAAGAGCTAGCCTGGAAACTGAAAATAGGATCTGTAATGAAAAGCAAGCAACTACTGGTACCAACCGATGAAAACACGAAAAACTGCACAATGAACTTAGAAACAAGAACAAAACTGAAAGGAAATATTTTTGGTTGATGCAAGATTTCTCATAGACCGGGGATGCTCCTGCATCAGAAACCCTAGGTAGAAAGAGATGTTCCATGAGAGGCAACTCATGAACATCTAAAAGGATTTAGGATAAAGAACCCCTGCTCATTTATTATCTAAACATCTTCCTTATCTACCAACCTCTTCTTTAGCTCCTCTGAGATCTCAACCGACTTCTCTAACTCTTGACTCCCTTTGTTTCTCTTCCTTTGCTTCCGATCTGCACATTGTCTCTCTTTACTGCTTTCTTTCTTCTAGAACTTTGATTTTCTTCTGTCACAAGACTTCATCTGGTTTGTCTCCATAAACTTTCTATCATTCGGTTCTATTTGTCCATCGGGTTCATCTATCAGAACTTTTTGCAAACTCATGTCACCTTCTGGTATAGCCTCTGCAACTGGTTCTATCATATCTTTCTGCAAACATAAGTCACCTTTCGGTATAACCTTTTCAACCAGTTTCTCAGTACTGAAACTTTTCTCAAGGTTCAGATTCTTCACCTCCTTCTCTTTCTCCTTGAAAGAAGTCAATGTGAACTTATGTCCATCTTTCTCAATAGTGGTTAGGTTTTTTCTACAGTTATAAATAGCTCCTCTATCAAACTGCCAAGGTCTCCCCAACAAGACATGACAAACATTCATAGATACAACATCACACAAAACCTCATCCCTAAAAGGCCCAATATTAAAATTCACCAAACACTGCTCCTTTACTTCTATCTTTTGATCATCTTGTAACCAAATTACCTCATAAGGACAAGAATGCTCAAGCCTCTTTAATCCAAGCTTCACAACCATCTCCTCAAATACTAAATTATCAATACTTCCACTATCCACAATAACCTTGCAACACTTACCACCTGATTTACACACAGTCCGAAAAAGACTCCTTTGAGTAGATCCAGTATCTTCATTGCTCTGCTCCATCATGATTCTTCTGAACATAAGGGATTCTCCTTGCTCTAGTATACAATCAATTCTGGTAACTTCACCTTATCATTCCTCATTTGCCACACAATTTCTTGCCATTCCTTACTTACATTCATAAAATCTATGTCTGGTTTCCCCACACTTGAAACATTTGTCAAGGAATTATCTATTGGTATTGCTACTGCCTTTCCTCTATGTTTTATGTTCCAGTTCTTTACTCCACTTAGGTTTTGATTCTTTCTCAACATTCTGCTTCTCTGTACTCATCTGCCCCTTGAATCTCTCCTTCCCTCTAGGTTTATTCGATTGTCTTCTTCTCACCTTCTCCTCAACCTTCAAAGCATACTGGTAAGCTTCTTCAACTATAGAAACCCTCAACATACTCATCTTGTCCTGAATGTTAAATGCAAGTCCATTTATTTACCACGCCACCTTTTCTCTATCCATCTCTCTATGTCCATATCTAATCATCACCTTGTAGAATTTCTCAGTATATTCTTTTACAGTCATGTTTCTCTATTTCAGTTTCCACAACTTCTTAAAAAAATCCAACTCATAGTCTCCCGGTATGAACTTGGCCTTTAATCTTGCAACCATCTGTCTCCACCAAGTGATCTTTATTTCACCATTCTCCACTCCGTCTTTCTGCAATTCTTTCCACCATAAGGAAACATGCCCTTTCAACTTAGTCTGTGTCAATCAAACTCTCTACGGGTCCTTGACATCCTCAAACTCAAAGTAATCCTCCAACTCTATGATCCAATCAATCAAATCCTCCGAGCTTAGCATTCCGGAAAAGTTTGAAATTTCCACTTTATAAACTTTAATCACTTGCGCCACTTCTCTTAGGAATCTTTCCTCTCTTTCATCTTTCGGTCCTTCAACCTCTTCTGCTTCAAGCTCTTCACCGACTTCTTCATACTCATCCTCAGATTCAGGGTTCCTCTACAAACCAGCCAATGCATTTCAGATTTTGTTCGTCACTTCATACTTGAAGTCCTCCATCATCTGCTCTACCCTCCAGGAGTTTTTCCTTCTATCCGGCATCTCCTCCTCTACTCTAATGAACTGCCTCAACTCGGTGCTCTTACTACCGATTTCATTTTCCTCTCCTCGGTGATCTATTGAACACACGTGTAGCCTGCCTCCGATCGGTGTCTGTCCACCCAAAGGAATGCCTCAAGGTTCACAAACAACTCTTCCACCAGCTAGTTCATAACCAGCTCTGATACCATTTGATGTAGCCATAACTGGTGAAACCCTCAAAAGAGAGTTGACCGACTTATGCAGCAAGAGTAACACAATGAAAGCAACAAGAAAATATAGCAAGATTATAAAAATGGATCATATTATTGCCTTACAACTTCCGACAACCAACTGGTTATCATCATAGAGTCATCATAGAACATTCAGTAGTTAACTGATTACATGCAGGCTTCAAACCATATACAATCCAACCGGGACTTTGAGAATCAACAAGATCACTTCCTCTTCCCCTACAAATGATTACATAATACCCTATCTATACCCTCTGAAACATATCTGGGTCGGCCTCAAAAGATTACATTTCCCAATGCAGGAAAATGAAATGTGTAACTAGGTCGGCCCCTAAGAATTAAAGAAACCCTTCTGGAAAATAACAACCAAGAGGTGTGGTTCAATAGGAAAGTCGGTCACATGCCAAAGAACATCATACAAGATCCCAAATAGGTCCGCACGCCAAGAATCGCTCCGGTAATCAAGGAAAGTTAACTGGTAAGCAGAAGAACTGTCCCGAAACCTAGAAACAACCAACCAGAATTGATAACTAGCCAGAAAATAATCCAATGGATTGAAAATCTAGAATTAAGCACATGAACTAGCCTGGAAACCAAAAATTGGATCTGCAATGAAAAGCAAGCAACTACTGGTACCAACCGGTAAGAACATAGAAAACTAGACAATGAACTAAATAAGAACAAAACTGAAAGGAAACATTTTTGGTTGATGCAAGATTGCTCATAGACCGGGGATGCTCCTGCATCACCTGTACATTGAATCTTCTAACCCAAACGGCAATCATCACCGGAGGCTAAGATTCTGGAATAAGGTACTAGATACATCTATTAGGCTTCCCTTAGCTCCACAACAAAAAATATTCAACATAAATGAATTGCCAACCAAAATACTACATTCTGTCAGATGCACTATTCTAACTCACCGGACAGCCAAATCTTCAAAGTGACTTCCGGTATAGGAAATTCAATCACTGGGGATGAGATATATGACTTTATTTACCATCAATGACAATACCGGATGACTTGCACTGTGTCTCTTTGTCATGTCCCCTCCTGGATCGTTATATATATACGGAGAGAAAGAGAGAGACCCTAAGTGAAGAAATTATTATTATTAATTAATATAATAATTACCAATGAATGATTATTTAAAATTCATTAATTAAATATTATTTATGAACATGATTTGAATATTATATATTATCAACATAATTTATATATTCAATAATAAATAATAATACAATTAAAATACAAAAGAAGAAAATAATATTTACTGATTATTAATTTACAAATAATAATAAACCAAAAAATAATTAAATAATATTTACTAATTGTTAATTTACCATTATTAACTTACACCTATTAACAAATATTATAAGCTTTAACACTAATAAATATTGGGAAGCGGTGACTTTTCAAGGAGTCACCGCCATTCCCAAATCCATTCTAATGGACACAACTCCCCACTAAAGACGTGGAGGAGAATAAAGGGAGACATCATGAGTGGGGGAAAAGGAAAAAAAGGAGGAATGGAACGAACTATCTCAGAATTTTTATTAAGTTATGGGCAGTCACATCCTTGTTTGGTGGTGTGCATAAGGATACAATTAATATGTATGATTAATACATGAAGCCGATAATATTCCTAGGTGGAGTATAATAATATAAATAAAGATAATAATGTGATAATTATAATTAATATAATATCTTATGAACACGGCTCTGCATTATAATAAGATCTATAAATAAATTAAAATATATATAAAAAGGGAGTTAGGAAGGAGAGTGTGTGGGCAGAAGAAAGAGTATAGGAAGAAAAGAGCAGAGGCGCCACTGGTACGTATATAATTATATTGGTAGTTTTAATGTTTATGTCATTATATATATATATATATATATATATATATATATATATATATAATGCGTAGTTACAGAATTCTGTCATGAATGTTATAATATGTAGGTTGCAAAATTATATCATGAATATTATAATATGTATGTTGCAGAATTATGTCATGAATATTATAATATGTAGGTTGCAGAAGTAATGAATGAATACTTCATGATATATGTTAATAAATATAAATAATGGACATTTTATTATATACGTTAATGAATATAATTAATGCTTATTTAATGTATATGTTAATAAATATAATTAATGCATATTTAATATATATGTTAATGAATATATATATATATATATATATATATATATATATATATATATATTAATGAATGGTTTTTAGGAATATGTGTAAACATATGTTAATGGATATGTGAAAATATATGTTAATGAATACATATTAATGAACAGTTAGGAATATACGTAATAAATAAATATGAATATTGGTTGATGACATGGAGTCAATGAAGTGAAGAAAATATATTACACTCTTGCCAACATAAATGACATGGAGTCAATGCATACCTAGTAATTTGATTGATGATATTATTGTTATACTTCTATCCATTTCTCCTACCTCAACTATACAGAAAGGAGATGCAACTAAAATAATAGTGTATTGGTATAACCAATGGCATGCCAAGTTGTATCATTGTGGGTTCATCATTGAGAAGTAGAAGAAAGATAAATTGCAAAAATATGTTTACGACAAAATCCCATGATTCTTGTGATCAAATATGGATGCATTACCTCTTGGAATGGAAAAATAATTGATACTATTTTTCAACTAAAAGTATTATTAACCAAGACCTACCAAAAGATCACACATTGACCCTATAGTATTCTATTGAGGAACATACATTGCCTACCAATAATTATTAATAAAAACACCTCATCAAAATTGTAAAATCTTATGAATATGTATGCAATTACAATAAACTCTTTTTTGAAATAAAATAAAATGCCTATGTGAAAGCCATTATGTCAAGAATACTCTTGGACAACTTCTATTACCTCTCTTTCCCACTATTACTAGAAAATAAAAAATTAAAGAAATAAACAATAATTGGAAATGTGCAAAGTGTTGTGTTGATCTCATTGAATGTGACTTTAGTTACGTGTTAAAAGTTGATCTACACGAAGACATAGGTGAATTTGTGAATTGTGTTACTGCATTGGAAGAACTGACCAATACAATATTGGGTGTTTTTGCTACATATTTTCAGCTTCTACTTGTAAAACCTGATTTCAAAATGATTCTAAATAATGTTCTATCTTGCCAATTCATGTTTGGTTTGGCTAGAAAAAAGGAACTATTTGCCAGTGAAGAAATATTTAGCATTGTTATTACAAATGTTAAATTTATTGAATCTATACATGGAAATGTCCTCAATTTAATCTATACATTGGGATAATGCATAGATTATTTGTTAATATAATGAAAGGTCTACCATGATTTAATGAACATGATATAATTACTTTTGATGATAAATACCATCGACCTCTTTGTATCTTATCCAATGTACATTGTGATAAATTTCTTCTTACATGCCATGCTAGTTTTTATCATTAATATAATAAAAGTTCTAATACAATCATGATTTAATGAATTTGATGTAATTAATTTTTTCACCAAATATAATTTACATATTTTTATGTTCTCCAATATACACTATGATGAGAATTTTCTTCCATGCCATTCCTTTCCACCCAACTCTATCATTTTTTTAATTTGTATTGGGGTTTTGGAATTTCCCATGTGGGCATGTGTTTCCTTCAAAGTTCCACTCCAAGTCCCTTAGTTTTGGAGTTTCAAACTTACCCTTACATGGGCACCTATCCAACAATACCCCTAATCTTGACTTTCTAGTCCAACTCTATCATTTCCTTTATTTGTATTGGGGTTTTGGAATTTCCCATGTGGGCATGTTTTTCTTTCAAAGTTCCACTCCAAGTCCCTTAGTGTTGGAGTTTCAAACTTACCCTTACATGAGTACCTATCCAACAATACCCCTAATCTTGAGTTGTTGATGTCATACAATGGATAAATTTCTTGGCTAAGTGTTGAATTAGAGTTTTTGGAGATTCAAGAACCTCTTAAACTTCAACCAAATTCAAAAAATAATCAAAGGCAAAGACATTGGTTGTGTTGTGTCAAATTTTTTTAGAGGTTCAAGAAACTCTTGGAACTTTGACATGGCTTAGGAAGTGGATTTTTTTATGAGCTAAATAAGAGAGAAAGGTTGATAGTGGGTTCAAGAACTCTTGAACTTAACAACAAGGTTCAATAAATCACTGAAAAGGCTCACGAATTCTTTAACTCACCAACAAGGTTCAATAAGTTGTAAAATTAATGACTTGCATTAAAAAACAAGAGAGTTATAGATTCATTTTGAATATCTTCGCGTTCTTTCCATAGAGTCGTGTACCATATTTAGACAATAAAATTTTAGTTGCACATATATTTGATCATTTAAGTGATATGTCGACATTGTTCATAGCATCAAAAGTATGACAACTTTTGATATTATGAACATTTCATCTCACTATAAGAGAAGAACCCATTTCTACCATCACAAAATCATATTAGTGCCAAGTGTAAATATGTAATGCAACATATATTAATAATAAAAATTCTTTTAAAAAACTAATACTAAGCTATAAGGTATCCACCATACCTACATATCAACCCATGTTGAGTTCCTTGTCAATTTATCAACTAGAAAGGACATCACCCATCATTTTTTGTTGAAAATAATTAATCAAGCTTTATAATATGAAACCTTCACTACTTAGCAATAATTAAATGATCTAATTATCCAACCTTAATCGAATGGGACCTTTTGAGGTATTAGATAAGGTTAAAGTGTGATACCTTTTGAGTTATCAAAGAAGGCTAATGTCTAATACCTTTTGGAGTATTAAAAAGGGTTGAAGCCTAATACCTTCTGAGGCATTAGAAAAGTATGATATCAAGGTGACAAATATGGGGAAAGTCCAATATTGGGCTATCATGATAAAAAATATTCATATAACAATGTCAAAGATGGGATATGTCTTATACCATGTTAAGATTAGGTAGTGTACACCTTGTATACCATTTTTTAAATTTAATTATTTAAATACATCATTATTTATTTGTGGTGCATCATAGGTGATGTGTCTAGCCACATTAAATAATTATTTGGGGCCACTTGTAAAGTTGTATGTAAGATTGGGTGAATTAGTTTATGTGTGGGAGACATAGGATAATTATGTAATAGTTGAGAAATATATTAAATAAAGTAAAAACTTAGTAACTAAAATGAAATAAGGGGCCAATTGTTTTGTGAACTTATGGCTTTGAGTCACATGGGTTTACTTTACCACTTGGTTGTATTTGTGTGAGCTTATGTCTATAAAACTAAACATACATTTAGTGGTTTAAGGTTGGATTATTGGGGTTTTGGCTTGGTTGTCATTGTATTGAGTCTTTTTTTGAGGAGTACACATGTGAAACATGACATGGTATGTGTGGTTACATGCTTGGACACATGGAGTATACAATGGAGAGATTTGATGTTTCACAAATGTTCATGGAGGCTTTGTAAGTCTATTTAATGTTTCACTAAAGGATAATACATTGAACATATATGCTCTTGTAGGATGGGTTTTCCCATCAATGAGGGTTTTACCAAGGTATATCTTGTGTTATATTGTGATATGTCTTAGATATTTGCATTTTTTCATTTATATATTTGGATGTGTGCTTTTCTCTTAGGGAGTTATGTTGGAAATGGATTGATCATCATGGTCAATTTCCTAACATATTTAGGTGTTAAAGATGGGTTAAGTTTGATATCAAGGTCCTAAATATGGGAGATTTTCATATTAGGTTGTAGGAGATGAGAGAAGTTTGATATTAGAGCATTAGAGATAAGAGAGCATTGATATCGATTATTTAGAGAATGAGGAAGATATTATACATGGGATCTAAGTTTCATATTAGGGTACTAGAGATGGGATAGGTTTGATAGTGATGTATCAGGGATAAAAGAAGTTTTAGGATGTGGGAAACTTTTTCCATATATAATACCCTCTCTAATCTTTGAATCCTTGATATCCTGTGCTACTCCCATTTTTGACACCTCACACTTCTAGCATTACAAAATAGTATTAGTAGCAGTATCAAATATATATTTTAGTGTAGCTTAACACTAAAAATTATTTGAGAAAAATAATACTATGTTATATGATATCCACTGGATGTCTACATATCAATCTACATTCAGGTCATTGTTGATGCATCATGATTAATCTCCATTTAAGCATAGTATATTGATGTAGACAACTCAATAGATCAAGAAATCCCTTATCAAACAACCTACTAACTCAAATTGGCTCATTCAATTATCGATTGAGGACATGTCTTCTTGGACAATGTTGGTACTATGTGTGCACTAGAGAAGACTATTGGTTGTTCTATAAGTTGTGTACATAGGAAATTAAGATGAAAGAAATAAAATAAATTAAAAATATAACAATAACTACACTGTCACAACCCTCCTTTATCACTTTTGGATTTAAATCACAATTTTATTTTATCATTGGATAAGTTATTTAAATGATTGAATAAATTTTATAAAAAGAATGAAAAATAATAACACACACACACACACACATGGAAAATATACATTATTTTTATTTATTTATTTTCCACATCCAATTATGGCCTCTAGAGGATTCTCCACCACCTTGCATGTAACTCCCCCACTAAGTCTAATCAATTTGCATGAAGTCCAAAATTGGGAAAGAATCTCCTTTTTAATTAAATTTTCCAAATAGTGGAATAGAGGGAATTCTCTTATAAAATTATATGCAAGTTTCGAAGAAGGGAGTTGATTATGTTTTGAAGAAATTTTCCCAAGTTTAGAAGTAGGATTCTCTTTGTTAGTCTCATTTTCGTTGCAGGAATTTTTGAGTTGTTGTTGAAGGGTTTCTCTCAAAGTTGCAAGGAAGGATCAAAGAATAGCTAGAGGATTCAACTTTGAGCTTCAGTAAACCAGGTTCTCTCCTTTTATCATATGAGGAATTTGTATTATCCAAATATGTAGTTTTTAGATTCTTTGGTTGAATATAGTATTCTAAAGAAATCATTTCTCAATTTCTAGATAGGAAGAAAAAAAAAAAATCTATTTTTGTTTCTTTAAGAAATGCAGTGATATAGTTTCTTCTCTTTTTTTTTAAATGCAAATGCAGATTTCTCTTGCATATCTTATCTATTTTAAAAGGTAGAAAATCAGATTTTTGCTTTTCTATTTTCTCTTAGATGATATTGAATATAAAAATAAATAAATCTCCCTCTTTGTGAATGAATAAATAAAATTTCTCGGTGAATATTGGATTGAACCTCTGTGAATATTAGTTAAATGAGTTGAATAAAATTTCTCTGTGAATATTAGTTAAATGAGTTGAATAAAATTTCTCTGTGAATATTAGTTAAATGAGTTGAATAAAATTTCTCTGTGAATATTAGTTGAATCTCTGTGAATATTAGTTAAATGAGTTGAATAAAATTTCTCTATGAATATTAGTTGAATCTCTATGAATATTAGTTAAATGAGTTGAATAAAATTTCTCTGTGAATATTAGCTGAATCTCTGTGAATATTAGTTAAATGAGTTGAATAAAATTTCTCTGTGAATATTAGCTGAATCTCTGTGAATATCAGTCTAACAAACTATCTCCCTGTGAAATCTGAAAATAAATAATCTTCCTATAAACAACTCTCTATCCCCCTCTCTGGACATTGGTTGAGAAATAGAATATAATCCCTCTGTAATAATCTGTGCATCGCTGGAGCAAATTACTTCTCTGGTTATTTTTATTTCTCTGTTATATTTCATCCCTGGGATTAATATGATATTCTCTCTTACATTAATATTTTCTTATGTATTCATACATGTTTATGTATTCTCTTTTTATACAATTTAATATCCTAGAATGAACTATATATATATATATATATATATATATATATATATGCATTATGTATTAATAAAATTTATGCGAAGTGATTAATGTTTATATTCCACGATATAGTGCTTGTGTGTACTAGCTCACGGGTGAAGGACAGAGTTAATACTCCACAGGGAGTGGTACTGTAATGGTACCCCCCACTAGCTTGCGGTCACTGCTACAATAGTGGTCACAGGGTAGTGGAGGGGACCCGTGGGGTCCCACTCCCATTAATCCTTTGTTAATGCCAATCAAACTTTAAAATCCAAGGCAATGTTGATTTTTAAAAATTCTTTTTTTATATATGTATAAAATTTTAGTTTATTTAAATTCTTTTATATATATATATATATATATATATATATATATATATATATATATATATAAATTTTAGTTAATAAATTTTTTTAACTTAGGTAATTTTTAGATTTATAACTAGTTTTAACAAATTTATAAATTGTAAATTAAATTTTATTAGATCTTTTTTTTAATCCACTTGGCAATTAACCCATACTAAATGATTTGAAGCTAAATTCTATTTTGGGATTAGTGGCCTTATAAGCGATATTCTCACATGTAACTTACACTACCTTCGCCTCATGCAAATTGCTTTACATTCATTACATTTATTGGCATTTCCATCTCCATGCAAGCTTCACGTTTAATTATTAATATGCAAGTTTCCTAATTGGCATTATTATGCGAAGTTATATTTCAAGTTTTGAATAATAAATAATGTTAGTTATGGTTTTTATTCCGTGTAATTCATCAAGTAGTTATTTCAATTAATTGAGCTTTGCAATGTCTAATTATATGTGTTCAATTCATAATTATTTTTCAATCATGATGTTTATCTTAAGTTAGAAAATTAAATAAAGGAAGTTGGAAAACCAAAACCTAGTAGCGTTCGGTATATACGGTGCCTCTGGGTCACACTTACGGGTAATGTCATCGTGTTGAACTACTGCACTTAACGCCTAATAAAGCTACATCAATGACGTCTGTGGCATCATCCCTATAAATCGTCGGGGAGTAATAAGGGGCACTTGGAAGTTAAAATCCAAGGGGTGGGTAATCCCCCTTGGATTGATAATTTAATAAGATAATTCTAAAACGATCTTTTATTCGCTAAGTTAAACTATAGTAAACCTCTATAGGGATGATGAGTGAAATGCTTTTATAAAATTGATTTTATCTCAAAGAATTATTGTTGATTGACAATTGGTCAAGGGTGACACTTATGTTAAGAATTAGGATCTAGTTGTTTTAGGCCACAAACAATAGGCCATCTTGAGCCCTTGCTTAAGTGCTACCATCGTGGGTAGCAATCGTAGAGAAACGGTCTGGGACATTGACCCTAGAAAGGGTTGTGTACCCACTAATCAGTTTACATCAAACCATAGAGTAGAAAATAGAACTACATACTTTACGCCTTGATCCCATGCTGAAGCGAGTATGTAGGCAGTCTTGGGATGGAGTTGTCCCTTGTACTCAGGTGTTCGTGGGTGGGGTCTAGGCTTGGTAAAAGAAAGATTGAGTAAGAATCCTATTTTGAAAGATAAGATAATTAAAATTGGAAAAAGGTAATTCAATGCATACTCGGAAGGAATCCCATATGGATTCACTTGACTTCCCGAGGCTTTAAGCCAAATTCCGAGGCAGAATTCAAGCTTGTATTATGTTATTCAATTACTCCTAAGGATTGTGACCTCGGTGCACTTCTATTAGAAGAGTGTAGTATTTAGCGAGTGGCTCAGGACCTGAATGGTCCCGATTAGTCTAAGTCTCTGGCCAGAGCACCTCTTATCCTGATTGGATAGATGCCTACCCCATATGGGTAGATGCCTATCCCGTATTGGATAGATGAAATCTTATGCCTACCCTGTATGGATAGATACCTATTCTGTATTGGATAGATGAAATCTTATGTCCCGTATGGTTAGATGCTCATCCCGGATGGATGAATGCCTAATCCAAATGGATGGATGCCTAGAGTATGCGATTGAATCAAACACAAATGATTAAATTTAACAAAAAAAAAGAATGGTCAAATTTTGTTGGGTTAAATATGATGGGTTATTACATGTGGTATCAGAGCAAAGGTTCAAATCTAGGCCTTGTCCTCACTTCAATTTATTCAACTAAGGGAATGTTTTGCAATGGTAGAAATTAAATTTTAAAATCCTAAATCAAGAACTAACTACATAATTTAACTTTTAGGTAAAAACCTAGAATGGCTAGAGGAAGACGAAGAGGAAGAGGAAGACGAAGAGGAAGGGGTAATGGAAGATGTACTAGGAGTCAAAGGGAAGAAAACCATGAGGAAAACCATGAAGAAAACCATGAGGAAGACCATGAAGAGGATCGACACAACCTAAGAAATAACGAAGATGGGGTCCAAGCTATAATCGACCTTCTAACCGAACAAAGAGATAAAATCAACTTCTTGGAACAATCAATGCAGGACCTTAGGGAAAGGCAGAATGACTTTGAAAATATAAGTGGTACCGAAAATGGAAACCCTGGTAGCAATCAAGGGAATATGATGGGTAATAGAAAATAAAATAACATATTGGAACTCTCCAAGGACCTAAAGAAAATCACCCCTCCTAAGTTCGATGGGAGGCAAATTGGTGAAGGAGATGAGAATTGGCTAAATGAAATGGAAAAGTATTTTGAACTAAGAGATTTTAGCGAAACAACCAAGGCTTTATGGGGTTCCTATCAACTCACAGGGGAGGCAGCTAGTTGGTGGACCAACACCAAGGAACAAAATGGGTATAGTAGGGATACGGTCACATGGGATCAATTTGTTCACCACTTCTGAGATAGGTGGCTCCCTCAATTGTTCTTTGATGAGAAGGTGACAGAATTCCATAATCTACGTCAAGGGCCCCTATCCATTCAACAATAATGGGATAAGTTCGCCAAGTTGCTTAAATATGTACCTATGTACCAGAAAGATGAAGAAGGCCAAGCAAGGAAGTTCATTTTAGGGCTAAATACCAACATAGGGGTAGAGGTTGACATGCATGGACCCAAAAACATGAACGAAGTACTTGAAAAGTCCCTAAGGCAAGAGAGGAAGATTCAAACACTAGCAAGGGGGAACTATAATGGGAACCACTCATTTAAAAGGAAGCAAGAATTCAATGGGAACACTAATTTCAACAAAGGTCAAATGAATAATTCTTCCGAAAGAAGGCCACCTCCTAATCAATATCAGAGGAATGGAAATAATAATAATAATAATAGGTGCAATAATAACAGAGGCAACTATAATAGGAATGACTAGCAGAACAGGGTAACTTATCCAACCAGGGCCAATGAAACAAGGAATGATCCCCCTAGGAATCAAGGTAGGAGGGGTCCTCCAAGTGGATGCTTCATGTGTGGGGAAAACCATTTTGCTAGAGAGTGTCCCAGGATGCAAGGATAGATTAGGGCCAATCAACCCCAACAAGGGACCCAACAAAGGATTCATGCAGCAGTTAGGACCCGAAGAGGAAGATACCAGAATGTTCCCGTGGAAACTATAGGTACACTATTTGAACAACCAATTTCAATTCTAATTGACATTGGATCATCTGAATGTTTCATCTCACCCGAATTAGTAAGCAAATATGCATTAAAAGTTAATCAAATGGAGTCATCATGGACGGTTCAATATGGGGATAAGGCAATTAGAGAAGTAACTAAGTGTTTGCCGAGGGCAAGGGTACAATTTCCTGAGTTTGAAACAAGGGTAGATCTCTATGTGGCACCCCTAGGATTATATGATGTAATTATTGGAATGAGTTGGTTAATAGACCATCAAGCTAATGTAGATTGCTATAACAAAGTTGTTGAATGCTTGGATGATGGGGGGAAAAAGGTCAAAATCCAAGGAAAGTTTAAACCCATTAATATAGAAACCATCTCAGCCATGCAATTAAAGAAGGAAAGGAGAAGAGGAGGCTTAATCTATATGGTTGAAATTGATGAAGGAAAAGAGGAAAATACACCAACCTTTGAAAATACCCCTTTATTAAAAGAATTCAAGGATGTTTTTCCAGAAGAATTGCTCGGCTTACCCCCTAAAAGGAAGTTTGACTTTTCTATCGAAGTACTACCAGGAGCTGAACCAATATCAAGGGCACCTTACCAAATAAACACAACTGAATTACAAGAGCTCAAAATGCAATTAGAGGAACTCTTAGCTAAGGGATTAATAAGGCCAAGTGTATCACCATGGGGAGCGCCAGTTTTGTTTGTTAAGAAGAAGGATAGAACCTTAAGGCTATGCATTGACTATAGGATGTTGAACAAGGTCACAATAAAGAATAGGTATCCCTTACCTCGCATAGAGGATCTTTTTGACCAAATGAAAGGAGCAACAGTTTTCTCAAAGATAGACCTCTGGTCAGGGTACCATCAACTCAAAATTAAGGAGGAAGACATTCCAAAAACAGCTTTCAGGACTAGATATGGGCATTATGAATTCACAGTAGTTCCTTTTGGTGTAACCAACGCCCCAGCTGCATTTATGAACCTAATGAATAGTGTACTCCATGACTACTTGGATAAATTTGTTTTGGTATTTCTAGATGACATATTGATTTACTCTAGGAATGAGGAGGAACATTTAGTGCACCTACAAATTGTTTTGCAAAGGTTGAGAGAACATAAGTTATATGGGAAATTGTCTAAATGTGTCTTCTTCGAGGAAAAGATTCACTACCTTGGGCATATAATATCAAAGGAAGGAATGGCAGTTGATCCAAATAAAATAAAGGCACTAGTAGAATGGCCAATCCCTAAAAACATTTTAGAGGTAAGAAGCTTTATGGGGCTAGCAGGTTACTATAGGAGGTTTGTGGAAGGATTCTCTAAGATAGCAAACCCCATCACCTCATTACAAAGGAAGGGTAAAAGGTTTATGTCAATAGAACAAAGTGATAAGGCATTCCAAATTTTGAAAGGGAAACTAACTTCAGCACCCATTCTAAAGGTACCAGATCCGAATGGACACTTCACAGTCATAACAGATGCTTCTATTGAAGGTTTAGGAGGAGTACTTGTCCAATATGAAGGGGTAGTAGCTTACGAATCCAGAAAGATAAAGACTCATGAAGTCAATTATGCACCCCACGACTTAGAGTTGGCAGCGATTGTGCATGCCCTACAAAAATGGAGACACTTCTTACTAGGGAAGCCCTTTGAGTTAGAGACAGATAACCAAGGACTAAAGTACATCTTTACCCAACCCCACTTAAATGCCAGACAAAGAAAGTGGTTAGAGTTTCTAAGTGAATATGATTTTGAAATTAAATATATTAAGGGGAAAGAAAATAGGGTGGCAGATGCCTTAAGTAGGAGGAGACACTTGATGGCTATAGCAACACTCAAAACTTCTTTCAAAAGGCAAGTAATGGATGAACAAGGACATGACCCATGGTATGAGTAAGTCAAATTGACTTTAGAATACGATCCAACCGATCCTAAGATTGAAGGGTATACATTAGACAAAGATGGGTTGCTCAGATACAATAATAGAAGCTATATTCCTAATTCAGGAAACTTAAGGGAAGTAGTCTTGTCAGAGGCTCACAATGCCCCTTATTCAGGGCACCCAAGAGTTAACAAGCTTTATGCAGATTTAAAGAAGTTATACTTTTGGCAAGGGATGAAGAATGACATTGTCAAGTATGTGGCTAAATGTTTGGAGTGTCAAAGAGTAAAGGCAGAACATAGACATCCAACTGGATTGTTACAATTGCACGATGTACCTCAACGCAAGTGGCAAGTTATTAGCATGGATTTTGTGCAAGGGTTACCCATGTCACCTTCTAGGCATGATGCAATAATGGTGGTAACTGATAAACTCACTAAGGTGGCACACTTTATACCAGGGAACCTGACAGATGATGCACCTACCTTGGCTAGGCATTTTGTTAAGGAAATAATTAGGTAGCATGGAATACCAGAGAAAATCATATCAGATAGAGATGCTAGATTCACTTCAAGGTTTTGGACCACTCTTCAATCAGCTCTAGGAACTCAGCTAAATTTTAGCACCGCATACCATCCTGAAACCAACGATCGGACAGAAAGGACAAATTAGATTGTGGAAGACCTACTTCGCATGTATTGCATGGACCAACAAAAGAAATGGGAAGAGTACCTACCTCTGGTAGAGTTTGCTTACAATAATACATATCAAACATATTTGGGAATGGCACCTTTCGAAGCATTGTATGGTAGACCATGTCGAACACCTTTGAGTTGGGATAGTCTTGAAGATAGAGTAATTGTTGGACCAGATATGTTGAAGGAGATGGAAAGGAAAACTAAGGAAATTAGGCAAAGATTGAAGGAAGCCTCAGATAGGAAGAAAAGTTATGCAGACAAAAACAGGACACCAAGGGAGTTTGAGGTGGGGGAGAAAGTCTTCCTAAGGGTTAGGCCACACAAGAGTTCCATAAGATTTGGGAAAAAGACTAAGCTTGCACCTCATTATGTTGGACCCTTTGAAATATTGGGAAGGATTAATCCAGTTGCATACCGGTTGGCCTTACCTCCCCAATTGAGTTGAATCCATGATGTCTTCCATGTATCTCTTCTTAAGAAGTATGTACCTAATGAGAAACACATTTTGAATTGGGATGCTTTACAGGTCCAGGAAATGGGAGGAATAATGATAGAGCCATTCAAAATCTTGGAGAGGTGCCAGTGCCAGTTGCACAATAGAGAGGTTGATTAGTGCAAAGTGCAATGGGACCAGTATGATTAAAGAATGCCACGTGGGAAGATACTAAGGAGATGCAGCAGTTGTTTCCTTTTTTGTTTTAATCATGAACTATAGACTCTTTTGCATGCATTCAATAAGTGCACCGGGACGATGCACAAATTAAGGGGGGGAGGATGTCACAACCCTCCTTTATCACTTTTGGATTTAAATCACAATTTTATTTTATCTTTGGATAAGCTATTTAAATGATTGAATAAATGTTATAAAAAGAATGAAAAATAATAACACACACACACACACATGGAAAATATACATTATTTTTATTTATTTATTTTCCACATCCAATTATGGCACATGTTGTAGGAAGAATAAGAAGCTTCTAGAGGATTCTCCACCACCTTGCATGTAACTCCCCCACTAAGTCTAATCAATTTGCATGAAGTCCAAAATTGGGAAAGAATCTCCTTTTTAATTAAATTTTCCAGATAGTAGAATAGAGGGAATTCTCTTATAAAATTATATGCAAGTTTCAAAGAAGGGAGTTGATTATGTTTTGAAGAAATTTTCCTGAGTTTAGAAGTAGGATTCTCTTTGTTAGTCTCATTTTTGTTGCAGGAATTTTTGAGTTGTTGTTGAAGGGTTTCTCTCAACGTTGCAAGGAAGGATCAAAGAATAGCTAGAGGATTCAACTTCGAGCTTCAGTAAACCAGGGTCTCTCCTTTTATCATATGAGGAATTTGTATTATCCAAATATATAGTCTTTAGATTCTTTGGTTGAATATAGTATTCTGAAGAAATCATTTCTCAATTTCTAGATAGGAAGAAAAAAAAAAATCTATTTTTGTTTCTTTAAGAAATGCAGTGATATAGTTTCTTCTCTCTTTTTTTAAATGCAAATGCAGATTTCTCTTGCATATCTTATCTATTTTAAAAGGTAGAAAATCAGATTTTTGCTTTTCTGTTTTCTCTTAGATGATATTGAATATAAAAATAAATAAATTTCCCTCTTTGTGAATGAATAAATAAAATTTCTCTGTGAATATTGGATTGAACCTCTGTGAATATTAATTAAATGAGTTGAATAAAAATTTTCTGTGAATATTAGCTGAATCTCTGTGAATATTAGTTAAATGAGTTGAATAAAATTTCTCTATGAATATTAGCTGAATCTCTATGAATATTAGTTAAATGAATTGAATAAAATTTCTCTGTGAATATTAGCTGAACCTCTATGAATATTAGTTAAATGAGTTGAATAAAATTTCTCTGTAAATATTACCTGAATCTCTATGAATATTAGTTAAATGAGTTGAATAAAATTTCTCTGTAAATATTACCTGAATCTTTGTGAATATTAGTTAAATGAGTTGAATAAAATTTCTCTATGAATATTAGCCGAATCTCTGTGAATATTAGTTAAATGAGGACCCGTGGGGTCCCACTCCCATTAACCCTTTGTTAATGCCAATCAAACTTTAAAATCCAAGGCAATGTTAATTTTTAAAAATTCTTTTTTTATATATGTATAAAATTTTAGTTTATTTAAATTCTTTCTTTTATATATATATATATATATATATATATATATATATATATATATATATATATATATATATATATATATATATATATATATATATATATATATATATATATATATATATATATATATATATATATATATATATATAATTTTAGTTAATAATTTTTTTTAACTTAGGTAATTTTTAGATTTATAATTAGTTTTAACAAATTTATAAATTGTAAATTAAATTTTATTAGATCTTTTTTTTAATCCACTTGGCAATTAATCCATACTAAATGATTTGAAGCTAAATTCTATTTTGGGATTAGTGGCCTTATAAGCGATATTCTCACATGTAACTTACACTACCTTCACCTCATGCAAATTGCTTTACATTGATTACATTTATTAGCGTTTCCATCTCCATGCAAGCTTCACGTTTAATTATTAATATGCAAGTTTGAACCTAATTGGCATTATTATGCGAAGTTATATTTCAAGTTTTGAATAATAAATAATGTTAGTTATGGTTTTTATTCCATGTAATTCATCAAGTAGTTATTTCAATTAATTGAGCTTTGCAATGTCTAATTATACGTGTTCAATTCATAATTATTTTTCAAGCATGATGTTTATCATAAGTTAGAAAATTAAATAAAGGAAGTTGGAAAACCAAAACCTAGTAGCGTTCGGTATATACAGTGCCTCTGGGTCACGCTTACGGGTAATGTCGTCGTGTTGAACTACTGCACTTAATGCCTAATAAAGCTACATCAATGACATATGTGGCATCGTCCCTATAAATCATTGAGGAGTAATAAGGGGCACTTGGAAGTTAAAATCCAAGGGGCAGGTAATCCCCCTTGGATCAATAATTCTAAAACGATCTTTCATTCGCTAAGTTAAACTATAGTAAACCTCTATAGGGATGATGAGTGAAATAGATTTATAAAATTGATTTAATCTCGAAGAATTATTGTCGATTGACAATTGGTCAAGGGTGACACTTATGTTAAGAATTAGGATCTAGTTGTTTTAGGCCACAAGCAATAGGCCATCTTGAGCCCTTGCTTAAGTGCTACCGTCATGGGTAGCAACCGCAGAGAAACTGTCTAGGACATTGACCCTAGAAAGGGTTGCGTACCCACTAATCAGTTTACATCAAACCATAGAGTAGAAAACAGAACTACATACTTTACGCCTTGATCCCGTGTCGAAGCGGATATGTAGGCAGTCTTGGGACGGAGTTGTCCCTCATACTTAGGCATTCGTGGGTGGGGTCTAGGCTTGGTAAAAGAAAGATTGAGTAAGAATCCTATTTTGAAAGATAAGATAATTAAAATTGGAAAAAGGTAATTCAATGCATACTTGGAAGGAATCCTATATGGATTCACTTGACTTCCCGAGGCTTTAAGCCAAATTATGAGGTGGAATTCAGGCTTGTATTATGTTATTCAATTACTCCTAAGGACGGCGACCTTGCTGCACTTCTATTAGAAGAGTGTAGTACTTAGCGAGTGGCTCAGGACCCGAATGGTCCCGATGAGTCTAAGTCTCTGGCCAAAGCACCTCCTATCTTAATTGGATAGATGCCTACCTCGTATGGGTAGATGCCTATCCTGTATTGGATAGATGAAATCTTATGTCCCATATGGACAAGTGCCTAACCCATACGGTTAGATGCTCATCCCGGATGGATGAATGCCTAATCCAAATGGTTGGATGCTCAGAGTATGCGATTGAATCAAACACAAATGATTAAATTTAACAAAAAAAAAAGAATGGTCAAATTTTGTTGGGTTAAATATGGTGGGCTATTACATACACAACAATTATAGTGGGCTATTTAGTTAAGTTACAAAATAGTGGTTGTAAGTGGTGCAAAACCACTTAATTTAACTATGTTGCAACACAAATTATTCTAAACAACTTATTACTAACAGTCAAGCATCTTAAACATAAACCTAAATTAATAAAGAGTCATATTACCTCAAGTGGTCATTTCTTGAGCAACTATAATTTCAGTTATTAGTATTCAATCTTCAATCTACAAGCCTCAATGCCATAATTTGTCTTCTTATTGAAAATCAAAGAGATTGGTTACATTTATATTAGACTTGCTGATTGAACATAGACACTACTAATGAACCTTGCACTAACCGATTACTCCTCTTTTTCACAACTTTGACAAGATCAAATATTTATAGATAGATTCTGGAGTTGGATTAATTACAAACTTTTAAAAAATTATAACACATTTATTCTCCCATGACGATTGGGAGATGAATTATTCTACCCATAATCGATAATAAGGACCAAACTAGAATTAGTTGAAAGTGTTCTAATCTTCTTCAAACTATTACAACATCAAAGAAAAGTCATGACTTAAAACATACATAAACATGTCATAATAAATTTTGAGTTGTGATCTATTGGCTCCATAAGTTTCTCTATTTTTCTCTAACTACGATTATTACCAATCCTAGACATCAACAAAAGGTGGAAGATTGAAAAATGAACTATAACTAAACTCTTTAACTGTTGTCTCCAATCTCATTAATTTTGACTCAACCAACTTGTGATAAAATAAATTCTTTCATTATTGTAAATCTCTTCAATGATTTTTGGGTTCCATGGTCCTCATTTTCAGCTTTCCAATTCATTTTGAAAATTTAAATTTCATTAAGAAACGAAGGAGATATGCCCATTTTACTAAAACTACTTTTGACTTTTTTTTCACTTTCCAACAACTATAAACTTCTTTCTTCTTATTTACAGTAGCATGTATTTAAGTTAAATCTCTCACAAACAACATGTTAATCCTTCCAAAATATTTGACATTTAGTAATATCCATTCATCATAATATATTATCATAATTTAGCATTAACTATCTAAACATATAAATGCTTATAAAACATCAATTACCATAGTTAATGATCAAGGTAATGTTGGGAAATGTTTTGATATGTCAATATAAACATGGAATAAATTGCCACAAAACATGAAATAAAATAGGACAATATATAGGCTTATCACATTGATTGAAAATAAATTCACTCATCATTTTCTTGGGAAGAAGTAATCAATATTTATAACATGAAACCTACATTGCTTAAACATTAATTAGATAGTCCACTTCGTAAATGTGAATCTAATAGAATATTTAGAGGCATCATAGAAGGATAAAGTATGATACCTTTTGAGGTATCAAACAAGGACGAGATCTAATATATTTTGGATTATTGCAAAATGTTGAAGCACAATACCATTTTGAATATTAGAAAAGTATTATGACGTAAGAGGGTTTATGTTGGAAACTTGAGTTCTTGAGTTGTGTTGCCATTGATGCTAATATATTTGTTGTTGTCATTGATGTCACTATTTCAAGGTGTGTGCCCTTGGTCTCCTTGTGTTGTGCAGTGCAAAAATCGGGATTGCAACATGGCTTAACCGCCTCCTATGGATTCATTAAGTCTCACAATTGTATCAGGCATTAATAGGTTGATCTTTTTGTGCAACGACAATCATGTTTCTAACAAGTGGTATCAGAGCTTGGGTCATGGGTTCAAACCTCTCACTTGTGCTAGGGGAGATTGTTGCAAGGTGTGCGTCCTTGGTCTCCTTGTGTTGTGCAGCGTAATGCTTGGGTTTGCGACATGGCTTAACCACCTCCTATGGATTCATTAAGTCTTGTGGTTGTATCAGACATTAACAAGTCAATCTTTTGGTGCAATGACAACCATGTTTCCAACAACTATCTGTCATAGATGGTTTGTGAAGGTTATAATTTGGAGTTCTCAATATAATGTTTATGATTTGTGTATATTGCACTATCAAGATTTCGAGTCTTATGTTGCTCAAATGATAGAGTTAGTTGTTGCTATTTATGACAATGAGGCGTCTATCAGTACTAGTTCGTAAAATGCTTGGCGGTTCTCTAATATGTAGATTCAACTATTGTGTCTTAAAGGAAATGTTCATTTGGTTTGTGCAATGTTCCAATTCAATTTTCTAGTGCAAGTTTGATTGGCAAGTAAAGTTATGTTGCTTTGTGTTTAGTGTTGTTAATTACTTTAGTTTTCAATTAATTGGGGTGGTTTATCTCATATAGATCATTGCTCTTTTGGTCATGATATGCAATAGAGGTTGATTTTGGATATTTTTATGGGTCTCACCATGATGTGTGTGGATGCACGATGTGTATTTTGCATTAGAAGATGCTTTTGGGTCAACTGGTTAACATGCTTTATTGTATATCTACATACTCTATTGGTTGTCAACTTTAGAGGATGTGTTAGCGTGTGTGGTTTGTTGGAATCAACTTAAAAGGATGTGTTGTGATGTTTTTGGGTCCCCTTTATCTTCTAGAGTGGACCACAATGGATGTTATAGGTCTGGGTGGCCTAATTTATGTAATATTGTATATTTTCTCTATGGTTGACCAAGCTGAGGTTTTAGTAAATGATCTTGTATATCTAGATGTGTAGTTGTATGAGTTGATGTATTGAATATGCATGATTTTTTGTGAAGTGGATGTGAATGATATGCTAGAAGATTTGGTGCAAAAGATTGTTTAGAGCTTTGATGATGATATCTTCAGTTTGATAGTGTTTTGAGTCAATGTTTGATCTCAAATATGTTTTCCATGATATTAGTCACTTCATACAGTGGTTCAAGGATAATTTCATGATCAGGAGATCTTGTTCATTTCAATTCATCTATTCCCTAAACCTGCCAAAAGAAGGTGTGTTCCTTTTGGTAGTTTGTGGAGTCCTTTCTATCTTGCCTTGAGATGGTGTGTCTTAATAATGCAAGTCTTTTGTATCTTGTCCTAAGGTTGTGCACCTTAGTCTTTCCAGTCCAATCATGTGAAATGATCTCATTGGACCTGAGACTAAAAAATTGTAATTGGTTATTCATATTGCGAGTGTGATTCTCACCATGATTCTTTTCTATTTAAGGTTTTCCATGTAAATATAGTGTTCATGTGTGTGTTGTGCTTTGTGCTTTCACATTTCATAATTGTAGTAATTAGTTAATTTTGGTTTGAATTTTAAAATATAAGAAGAAAATTATTTTGAGGGTTGGATTGATTTGTCCCCCTCTCAGTCCTATTGTGTGTTCAAAAATTGGTATAAGAGCTTGGTTCCTCTTAGAGAAGCTTCACCGCTTGAGGAATATCTGGAATGGTGCAACAAGTTAATTACAAAGAATCAAAGTTGGATGACACAAATTACTCCTATTGGAAGGAAAGGATAGAATATCATTTGGAATATCTACCAATTGGAAATGAGATATTATGAAGACTAGATGTGATGCTTCAACAAATGGTCCGTAGACTCCAAATGAGATCAAGGCACATGAGAATAATGAAAAGGAAAGAGTTGCAATTATCACTTGCTTAAGTGATTTAGTATTTGCTAAGGTTATGGGATTGAAGTCTTCTACACAAATATGGGAGAAGTTGAGTAGTGTTTATGAAGGTGATATGAAGACAAAGGAAGCCAAGTTGACAAATCTAAAGCACAAATTTGAGATCTTGAGGATGTCTGATGATGAAAACATTAAAATTTATCTACATCAAGTAAACGAGGTTGTGAGTACAATCAGAGGCATTGGTGGAATATTAGAAGAAAGTGAAGTGGTGAGAGAAGTGATGTTAACACTGCTGAAATGCTACAAAGCTAAGAAGTATGTCATTGAAGAAAGTCATGATATGGACAAATATACCTTGGATCAACTCTATGGATCACTTTCTACCGTTGATATTGTTGAGCTAGATGATTTGCAAAAAGAGAAGAAAGAAGTGGCATTCAAAGCTACAAAGAAGATTGAAGATGAACCTGAAACAAGAAATGACATGGATGAGATAGAAGAACAATTTATAAGAAGACTGAAGAAAGGATCCAGAAAATACAAAGGTAAGCTACCCATCAAATATTTCAATTGTGGAATTTGAATTGTTCATATGCTTCTAGATGTACTTATAGGAGGATTATGATGATAATAAGGAAAATGATAGTTTCAAATGGAATAATAGAAATAAGAGAATATATGATAGAGACAAGCCTAAGAAGAATTTTTTTTCAATGGAGAATTATTCATCTGAAGATGAAGATGGTGATGACAATTGAAGAATCATTATTTTTTAGCTATAGAGGAGAAGGATAATCAAAGGTCCAGAAATCTAGAAGATATGATGGACAATGGAAAATCAGTAAATGTGAATACTTTACTACATGAAAAAGTAGACCCTAAAGTGTAGATAATTGATTTTGGATGTTTGAATCATATCACCAGTGATAAAGGAAAGTTTATATATTTTTAGAATTATGATGGTGGAGCTGTAAAGTTTGCAAGTGAGGAAGATATACCTATTTGTGGTAAAGGTACTATTTCTATTGATGATAACTATAAGACTAATGATGTGTATTAAATAATATGTTGAGTCTAATTCAACTGTGTAGTGCATGTTATAATATCATATTTCATGGGTCTAGATGTAAAATCAGAAAAGGAATTTTCAAGAGATTAGTTGTAGAAGGTACACAAACTACTGGTAATATCTATTATGTGAAGGATATCAGAGGAAGTAGTTATATGTTGGCATAGAATAGTGAATGTTTGTTATGACACAAAAGGATGAGACATATAAACTTTGACAATATGGTGAAGAACAGTTCTACTCATGTTGTGGTAGATTTTCCAAAGATTATCAAACTTGCTAATACAATGTGCAGGAAATGTTAGCTAGAAAAAAAAACATAAAGGAGATTCAAAAGCAAAGAGTATTCAACTTCAAAACCTTTGGATCTGATTCATACAAATCCATGTACACCTACAAGGATAAGAGGACTAAACGGTGAAAGCTATTTAATATTGTTTATTGATGATTATTCTAGAATGTCATAGGTTAGTTTCTTGAAAGAAAAATATGAAGCATTAGAAAAGTTTAAAGTTTTCAAGTCTATGGTTGAGAATCAAGTAGATGCTAAGATCAAATTTTTAAGTTCTGATAGAGTAGGAGAGTTTACATCAAATGAATTTGATTGATTTTGTGAAGAACATGGTATTATAAGACATTTTTCTACTCCAAGGATCCCTCAATAGAATGGAGTTATTGAAAGAAAGAATAGGACTATTGTTAAAATGGCTAGAACTATGTTGAAGGATGCTAACTTGCCTAATATGTATTGGAGATAAGTTGTGCATAATATTGTTTATATTCTTAACAGGGTAAAAATAAGAGTGAATCACACAAAGGCACCTTATGAACTATTCAATGGAAGACCTCCTACAATCAAGTAATTTAGAATCTTTAGAATCAAGTGTTACATAAGGAGAGATGAGGAAGATCTATGGAAGCTTGATGAAAGGTCAGATGAAAGAATATTTTTGGGATACTCTATAAGGATTAAGGCATATCCATGTTACAAGGGGTTGAATAATATTATAGAGAGTGAAAATGATAGAGTTAGTGAAGAATGGAATTAGGCTGAGATTGTACAACTGAATTTGAGGCTAAAATAAAACTTGCCCCCGTTGTTGCAGAAGAGATGACTGCTCTAGAAGATAAAGAAGAGAAAAGTGCAAAAGAAAAAGAACCTGAACAAACACCACAGACACTAGCAAAGTATGTGCAAAAGGATCATTTAGAGTAATAGATCATTGGAGAGAAGAATAAAGGAGTTCATACAAGAATAAAGAAGTCGAGGCAAGAAGATGACTTGTTGAAACCAACGGACAAGAAAATTTTGAGGAGACATTTTCTCTAGTAGCAAGAATGGAGACTATAAGGATGTTTCTTGCACTTGGTGAATCTAATAACTTTAAGGTATATTAGATGGATATCAAATTTGTATTTTTGAATGGAGAACTTGAAGAAAAAGTATACATTCAACAAGTTAGCAGAGTATTCAGATATGGTTTGTAGACTCAAGAATGTACTTTATGGATTCAAGCAAGCCCCTAAAGCTTGGTATGCAAGGTTGGATAGATATTTATTGCATTAGAATTTTAGAACAAGGTACTATAGATAAAAAACTTTGTTTCAAAGTTCAAGGTGATAAATTGTTGATTGTTATTGTGTAAGTTGATGATATCATTTTTCGAGGAAATTCTGATGTATTTAAGAAGTTTATAGAGGAAATAGAGAAAGAGTATGAGATTTCCATGGTAGGTGAGATTCCATTTTTCCTTGGTCTTCAAGTTACACAATCTAAAGAAGGTATTTTTATTTCTCAGACCAAGTATATCAAGGAGATGTTGAAGAAGTTTGAGATTGACAATTCCAAACTAGTTTGAACCCATATGGCTACTGGTTGTAAGTTAAGAAAGGCTAATGGATTTCTAGATATTGATCTAGGATTGGAGGATTGTTGTATTTGATTGCTTTGAGACCAAATATTATGCAAGTTGTCTTCTTGGTTGCCAGATTTCAAGGTAATCTTAAGCAGTCTCATGATCAAGCAGTAAAAAGGATATTTAGATATTTGAAAGGGAATTTGGATTATGGATTATGGTATAATAAGGATGATGGTTTCACTTTGAAAGCATATATAGATGCTAATTGGGCCAGATGTTCTGATGACAGGGGAAGTATAAGTGGTGGTGCATTTTTCTTGGGAGACAGATTGGCCTCTTGGTTGAGTAAGAAATAGGATTTAGTGTCATTATCTACTAAAAAGTAGAATACATTGCAACAACATCTTGTTGTACTCAAGTCATGTGGATGAAGTAGAATCTTAATAATATCAAGGTGAAGTATGATGAGATAATTCCTATTAAGTGTGATAATACAAGTGTAATTAAAATTTTAAAGAATGTAGTGATTCATTCATGGACTAAGCACATTTCAATCCAGTGTCATTTCTTGAGAGGGAAGGTTGTAGCAAAATAAGTTAGGTTGGAATATGTTCCTTAGATGTGCCTACTAAGGAACATATTGTATATATTTTTACTAAGGATTTGGCGAAAGACACCTTTGAGTATTTTTGAGAGAAGTTAAGGGTTATTGCCCCTCCTTCTTCAAACTAGATGCATTTAGGTAGTGCATTTGTCTAGGGGGATAAAATTTATATTTTGTCTCCTAGATTGATGCAATTGTTTCTCTTAGGGGGAGTAGTGTCATGTGTGGTTGTAATAAAGTGGATTGTAGATGGAGTGTTTTAGTAATTAGAAAGGAGGAGCGAGTTTAGTAAAGTAATTTTTATAGTGTGCCCTTTGTCCTTCATGCCAAAGGGAGAGAGAGAGTGAGATAGAAATATTGTGTCATTGGTGGTATAAGTGTTGCCATCAATGGCAAAGGGGGAGAATATTGGAAACTTGAGTTGTGTTGTCATTAATGTCAACTTGTGTGGTGTTGTCATTAATGTCACTATGTGTTGTAAATGGTACAAAATCAATTGTTTTGATGTTGTTGTTGTTGTTGGCAACAATGTAGAAATCTGAGGAGGGGGGGTGAATCATTTTTCTCTCAAACTCTACACAAATCAAACTTAAATTTAGATACGATGATAGATAGTAAAAGCATAAATCAATACCACATCAATAACACACATAGCACCAAGATTTTTGACATAGAAAACCAAGTTAAGGGAAAAGCCATGATGACAACCTACCCACAATGAGATAATATCCTGTTAGGAGTAAGTGTAAATATTAAAATGAGGAATGCACATGTATTTAGGCACACTTCCTAGAGCTCATTGCTCAAATCACAAAACAAGAAGGGCTACAACCTTGGGGAAGGCTCACTACCTTACATAAACATTTGGATTACATCCAGAGGATCATGAACTAATGAAATAACATCTTCTCATGCTTGGTTACAGTTCTGGTTAAGCACATATAGTCAACCTATTCTCTTTCACACTTCTTCACTTTTCTTCACACTTTTCCTCTGCTACTGAAATATCAAATCAAAATTTGTACACGTAGATACATCTCTCACATGAATATTACATATATTTATACAAATCATCAACGTATATTTCAAGGTTGCTTAAATCCTTAATATAAATTTCAAAACAATAACCTCACATGCTACAAAAATAGATGCAGACCAAAACAATGTCGGCTAAGACATAGTATGGACCTAAACCAACACCACACACAAGAAATAATTCCAAAAATTATGCCTCGAACATCCGCAATACGCTACAATCATCATGAATGTCGCATAACATGAAGAACACCAGATCAAGAAAATGATCAATAATGCACACAACGATCAATGTAGATCATCAACACGGATAGCACACAATCTATAAACATCCACAAGCAATGTGAATCACTATAGAAACAACCACAACATCACCACTTAATAGAATCTCCATCACCATTATAGTGAACCTCAAGAACACGCGTTTAACCTGACTGTCAAACTGAACGATTCACTTGCAGACTTCCAAATCATGAACCATCTAAATTGAGGACACATGTGAACGTCCCAAACACTTTTCCAAATCCCCAAACAAGGATAATGCAATTCCGGAGCAATGCGGAGCAGAAACTAGAATACTGAATAACATGAACAACCATAATATCAAATCACACAACTTGATCAAATCATCATGCAAACCATTGAAAATTTTGTTGAATCAACTAGAGATAAGTATCTCTAAACCCATTAAACCGCAATAACTCATCTACAACATACTGACCAAACTAACTCATTCAATCTAGTTGCAACATTGGAATATAAAGAAGAATATGTTGACATCAATGACAACAAATCATTCTAGCAAAATTCTTAGTAATATCCAACAATCTCCCTGTTTGTCATTGATGGCAACATATGAATGTGAAAAATAATCAATGGAAAGAAAGAAATAAATACTCAACAATCTCCCCTTGAGATTAGCACATGATATAGTAGTTTTTCACATGCACTTCTTCCCCTTTGACATCAATGCAAAAGGCACATACAACACAAATCATTATTCTCTCACCCATACCAGATAATCTCTCCCCCTTAGATAAACACACAAATATGAACAACACACTAACCACTCCCCTTGTGTAGCAACCTCACTCATCAATCAAGATCACAAAATATCTATGTGAAGTCCATCGGATTGATGAAACTCCATGCATCTTAGTTTTCATCAGGAGGGGAAATCACCCCTAGATTCTCTTAGAGATACTCAAATTTATCTTTAGGCAAAAGCTTCATGAAGATATCTGCAATCTGTTACTTTGTAGATGCATACTCCAGTCTGACTTTCTTCTCATCCACCTTGTCTCTCAAGAAATGAAAATTGATTGATACATGCTTAGTCTTTGAATGCAATACCAGATTCTTAGAAATATTGATAACACTTGATTTTTCATAGTATATAGCAGTAGGCTCATAAAAAATTACTCTGATATTCTTCAACATCTGCTTCATCCAAATCACCTGAGTACAATTGCTAACAACACCAATGTATTCATTTTCTACAATAGAGAAAGATATAGCATTTTGCTTCTTACTCATCCATGAAACTAATCTCTTACCCAACAAAAATGCACCACCACTAGTACTCTTTATGTCATCAATATCTATAAAATCACTCAAATTGAAATCATCATCTCTAGGATACCACAAACTAAAATCAACTATCCCTTTCAAATATTTGAAAATTCTTTTCACAACAACATGAGATTCCTTAGGATCAGCTTGAAATCTAGCAATAAGACATACAACATTCATAATATCTAGTTTGAGTCAAATACAACAATCCATCAATCATAGATTTATATCTAGTTTGATTTGCTTTTGGAGAATAAGCATCCTTTGTCAACTTACATCTGGTCACCATAGGTGTACCAATAGTCTTTGCATCATCCAAATCAAACTTCTTTGACAATTCCTTCACATACTTAGATTGAGATATGGAAATACCTTTATCCAACTGATTAATTTGCAATCCCAAAACTAATTTCATTTCACTAATAATAGACATCTCAAACTCATTCTACATATCATCAATAAACTTCTTGCACAAACCATCAACCAAAAATAATATCATCAACAAAAACTTTAACAATTAAGATGTTATCATTATCAATCTTGAAATACAGATTATTGTCAGCAGTACCTTTATTGAATTCAAGCTTCATCAAATACTTATCCAATCTGGCATACCAAGCTCTTGGAGCTTGCTTCAATCCATATAGTGCTTTCTTCAACCTGCAAACCATATCTTTTAGATCTATCAACTGAAAACCATTTGGTGCTCAATGTAGACTTCTTCTTCTAGCTCACCATTAAGAAAAGCTGACTTGACATCCATCCGATACACTTTGAAATATTTGTAAGTAGCATAAGCAATAAATAATCTAACAACTTGAATTCTAGCTACCAGAGTAAAAGTCTCCTCAAAATCAATACCTTCCATCTAAGAATAACCCTTACAAACAAGTCTTGCTTTATTCCTAAAAAATTCACCCTTTTCATCCAATTTATTCTAAAACACCCATTTAGTTCCAATTACATTCTTATCCTTAGGTATAGGAACTAAAATCCATGTATTATTCTTTTCAATTTGATTCAACTCTTCTTCATAGCTTTAATCCAATTTTCATCTTTACAAGCTTCATCAACATTCTTAGGTTCAATCTTAAAAATCAAGTAATACTCTTCCACAATTCTTCTTCTAGTCATCACACCTCTATTCTTATCACCTATGATCTAATTTTTTGAATGATTCAACCTTACATACCTGGGAGTCTTAGGATTTTCATGATTTTTAGACTCTTGACATCTTTTTTCTACACTAGCACTTGCACCTTCTCCTTCATTCTCAACATTTTATGGAATAATCTGCACTTGATTCTAGGTCTGCACTTGCTTTCCTTTATCTGCACTGATATCTTGATCATTTGAATCATATCCACAAGATTTGATTTTCTTTGCATTACCTTCATCAACCTTCACATTAGCACTTTCAACTATCTTCCTCAATATTTTGTTATAAATCCGGTAGGCCTTACTCTTAGTAGAAAAACCAAGAAAGATTCCTTCATCACTTCTAGCATCAAATTTCCCTAGATCTTCATCTCTTCTGATATAGAATTTATTACCAAAATTTTTAAAATTTCTAGTTGTAGGAACATGACCAAACCATAACTCATAAGGAGTCTTACCAGTATCACCTTTTATATGCACCCAGTTAAAGGTATACACTGCAATACTCACAAATTCTCTCCAATAGATATGCGAAACATTTCCTTCAATCATCATGGTTCTAGTAGCTTCTTAAATTTTCTTGTTCTTCCTATCCACAACACCATTCTATTGAAGAGTCCACAGAGTAGATAACTGTCTAATCATCCCATGCTCTTTACAAAAAGAATTGAACTCACCAGAAGTAAATTCACCACCTTTGTCAGATCTTAGACACTTCAGCTTCATACCAGTCTTTGTCTCAACCATATCTTTGAAAATCTTGAACTTCTCAAAGGCCTCAGACTTCTCCCTTAAGAAAGTAACCCACATCATCCTTGAATAGTCATCAATCAACAACATGAAATACCTATCACACTGCAAAATTATTACTCTAGAAGGACCACATATATTAGTATGCACAAGATCCATTGTTCCATTAGAAGTATATTGTTTATTTTTGAAAGAAACTCTTGTCTGCTTCCCTAACTGGCATTCCTTACATACTGGATTAGAAGGCTTTACAATCTTAGGTAAATTTCTCACTACTTGAGTGGTACTTATCTTAACCATGTAGTCAAAATTCACATGACAAGTCCTTCTATGACATAACCAACTTTCATCAACCTGAGCAATCAAGTAACGTTTACCACCAACATTCAAGTGAAAGATATTACCTTTAGCCTTTGTACCTGATTCAATCTCAATTTTGGAGCTACTCAAGATCTTGCATTTTCCATTCTTGAACTGCAAATCATATCCCTTATCAACCATCTGTCCAACACTAAAAAGATTATGCTTTAGACCTTCAACATACAAGACATCATCGATGCTATTCTTACCATCAAGATAAATAGAACCTCTACCACATATTAAATTTGTCATCACCAAATATTACTACACCACCATCATACTTTTCCATACTCACAAACTTACTCTTATCACCTGTCATATGATGAGAGCAACCACTATCGATAACCCATTCATCATTCTCTTCAACTTTAGAAGCAATTTTTTTCTCTTCAATAATGTAACTAATAGAATCAACAGTCACCAGATCATCTTACCTGATAGAAATGAACAACCATTCATCTCCTAAATTTCCTTTCTTAGACTCATCATCCGTCACACCTTCATCAGCAACAAAATAACACTTCTTTTGATATTTAGACTTATATATGGCTTTAATGGCTTCTTAGAAACTTTTTTCGGACACCTTGAGGCAAAATGGCCTATCTTATTGCATGAAAAACATTCAAGAGGCAAATTTCCTCATACTTATCGACACCTTTAGGCAATCTTGTGGCAATCAGGGCTTCAAGATCTTCAAGCTCTCTTTCTTCTTCTTCAAGCTCTCTCATCTCCTTCTCATATATAGATACCCTTCTAGAATTTTATCCTGGATCATATTTCTTCTTCCTATATACAGTAGATTTGAATGCAGATTCAGACTTAGGAGGAGCTTCACCAAAATTGCTTAACACAAAAGCAACAAGCTTTCCAATCAACATGTCTCTAGTCACATCTGTCATAGTCCAAATCTCTTCAATAGCAACAACCTTCTACTTGTAAGCAAGAGGCAAGGATCTCAGCACCTTAGCAATAATCTTAGATTCTTCCAACACACAACCGACACATCTAATATTCAATACAAGCTCATTCACTTTCTGCATAAAGGAGGTAATGTTCTCATCTTTTCCCTTTTCCTTTCAATCTCTACAACTTAGCAACTTTCACATGGATGTCACCTTCATACAAAGTCTCAAACTTCTTCTAGATCTTATGAGTAGTCTGCAAATCCATCACATTAGTCATCATAATCAGACAAGGCACTCAACATTGCTTCCTTAGCTCTAATATTGAATCCAACTTCCTTTATCTAATCTGGAGTGGTAGGACCATTCCGAGGAGAATTATACACACTCTTAGTAATCTTGCAATAGTCTTCACAGATGCATTTCAAATGATATTCCATCTGGTTCTTCCAAAGTGTAATTCGTTCCATTAAATCTTAGACTATCCTTCTTAAAAGCAAAGGTTGCTATCTCGTATCACCTCAAGCGGTCAAGCTTCTTTTGGAGGATCTAGCTCTGATACTAATTGTTGGTAACAATGCAACAAACTAAGAGGGGGGTGAATCAGTTTTCTCTCAAACTCTACACAAATCAAACTTAAATTTAGATCTAATAATAAACAGTAAAAGCATAAATCAAAACCACATCAATAACACACATAACACCAATATTTTTGATGTGGAAAACCAAGTTAAGGGAAAAACCATGGTGGGAACTTACCCACAATGAGATAATACACTGTTAGGAGTAAGTGTAAATATTACAATGGGGAATGTACATGCATCCAGGGACACTGCCTAGAGCTCACTGCTCAAATCACAAAACAAGAAGGGCTACAACCCTAGGGAAGGCTCATTGCTTTATAGAAACATTCAGATTACATCTAGAGGATCATGAACTGATGAAATAGCATCTTCTCATGCCTAGTTACAATTCCAGTTAAGCACGTATACTCAAATTCTTCTCTTTCACACTTCTTCACACCTTTTCGCACTTTTCCTCTGCTACTGAAAGATCAAATCAATATTTTCACACATAGATACATCTCTCACATAAATATTACGTATATTTATATAAATTATCAACCTATATTTCAAGGTCAGCTAAACACTCAATACAAATTTTAAAACAATAACCTCACATGCTACAACAATACATGCAGACTAAAACAATATCAGCTAAGACATAGTCTAGACCTAAACCAACATTGCATGCAAGAAATACTTCCAAAAATTACATCTCGAACATTTGCAACATGCTAAAATCATCATGAATGTCGCATAACATGAAGAACACCATCAGATCAAGAAAATGATCAATAACGTGCACAACGATCAATGCAATCCATTAACACAGATAGACCACGATCTAGAAACACCCACAAAAAACGTGAATCACCACAGAAACAACCGCAACATCACCACTTACTAGAATCTCCATCACCATTATACCAGAACTCAAGAACACACATTGAACTGATTGTCAAACTGAAAGATTCATTTGTGGACTTCCAAATCATGAACCATCTGAATTGATGACAAATGTGAACATCCCAAACACTCTACCAAACCTCCAAACCAAGATAATGCAATTTTGGAGCAATGCGGAGAAAAAACTAGAATACCGAATAACACAAACAACCATAATACTGAATCACAAAACTCGATAAAATCAACATGCGGGCCACTAAAGCTTTTGCTATATCAACTACAGATAAATATCTCTAAACCCATTAAACTACAACAACTCATCTCCAATACACTGATCAAACCATCTCATCCAATCTAATTGAAACACTAGAATACATAGAAGAATATGTTGACATCAATGACAACACATCATTCTAACAAAATTCTCAATAATATCCAACAATTGTATGATTTAGTGGTGATGTTGAGTTATTTCTGGAAGGTTGGTATAGTGAAAGTTTCAATATGCAAGAAATAATATTTATGTGTAGGAAAGAGTATTTAATGTCCTAGTGGAAGAATGCTTTCCATTCCTCCAATTTGTGAAGGTTATGGATTATAGTTTTGGATATAATGTTTGTGATCTATGTGTATTGCACTATTAAGATTTCAAGTGCTATGTTGCTTAGATGATAGAGTTCATTGTTGTTGTTTCCGACAGTGAGGTCTCTGTCAAAACTAGTCTACATAATGCTTGGTGGTTCTCTAATATGTGGATTCAAGTGTTGCAGCTTGGAGGACATGTTCATTTGTTTTGTGTAGCTTTCCAGTTCAATTTTCTAGTGCGATTTTTACTAGCAAGTGAAGTTATGTTGCTTTGTGTTCAGTGTTGTCGGTTGGTTTGGTTTTCTACTGATTGGGGTGGTGTGTCTCATTTGGTTCATGTTCTTTTAGTTTGGATATGCATTGGAGGTTGAGTTTGGATATTGTTATGGGCCTCACCATGTTGTGTATAGATCTGTGTTAGGTCCCAGAGACAACTGAGAGGGGGGGGGGGGGGGGGGGGGTGAATTAGTTGTTTAATAAATTCAAACCAAAAACTAATTAACCAACTTAATGCTTAATACCGGTAAACCAGTTAAGTATGCCGATAGACAGTGTTAACAATAAATTGCTATACTAGTAAGGATTAATGCATGAAACATAAACATAAAGTCATCCACAACACATAACACCAATATTTGTACGTGGAAACCCTATAAGGGGAAAAACCATGGTGGGAAACCTCACCCACAATCAGATGATACTACTTTAGATAGTAACTATACATAAATGGGGTCTGCACATGCAGAAAGGCCAATAGCCTAGAGCTCACTGCTCAATCACAAAATGGGAGTCACACTGACTACAGTTGGATGGTTAAATCCAATAAGAATGTACTGCACAAAATAGCATCTTCATATGCTGGATTCAGTACCGGTGTAATGCTGATATGCTTCTACAAAAACCTAGCTTCACCTTCAAATGATGTCTTCATGTATATCCCTGCTTGATCTCGCATATACCTTCACTCAATTCTTTTTCGCACTCCACACTTGATCTTACAAATAAGATCTTACATTTATACCATACCCTAAGACCAATTTTAGTAGGTCGGCTCTACAAGATATTACAATAAAAACATTTTACATACAATATAATATCCGATGCAATAACCGATTGAACATGTCGGCTTAATGCATTTACAACACTAATAAATCATTTCCATAGCGTGACATGCTGATCTAGAAAAGATAAACCTACCGGTGTAACCCTAGATAACCTGGACCTATTTGTTGGTAAAAGCAAATATGCAAATATGAATATACCAATGATTAATTCTTCAAAACAAAGTGTCCACATGATGTCTTCAACATTATCAAGTGTCTTCCATATCATTCCAAGTACCGGTGAACATTATATCCTGCCGGTGAACCATATACCAGTAATTGTTGCACAGTTTACTTGTTTGTCGGTGAATGTTGCTAGATCTCCAAAGTGCTTGTATTCAGTAGGTGTTGACATCAATGACAAAACCATACCAAAATACCAACAATCTGAAATGTGTATTTTCCATTGGAGGATGTTTTTGGGTTGACTGATTAATGTGTTTTATTGTTTATCTATATGTTATGTTTGATGCCAACTTTGGAGGATGTGTTAGCATGTGCAGTTCATTGGAGCCAAAGAAGAGGGATGTGTTGTGATGTGTTTGATTCCCCTTTATCTCTTGGAGTGAATCACAATAGATCTTATAGGTCTAGGTGGCCTAATTTATGTATTATTGCATATTTTGTCTATGGTCGACCTAGTTGAGGTTTTGATGAATGATCTTGTATATATATGTGTGTTGTTGTATGAGTTGATGTATAGTATGTGTGTGGATTGATATGTATTGAATGTGAATGACATGCAAGAATATTTGGTGAGAAATATAATTTAAAGCTTTGATGATGATATCTTTAGTTTGACAGTGTTCTAAGACACTATTTGACGTCAGATGTGTTTACCATGATATTGGTTGCTTGATGCAATGGTCCAAGGACAATTTCATGATCAAGAGATCTTATTAATTTCAATTCATCTATTCCCTGTACCTATTAGAAGAATGTGTGTCCCTTTTGGAATTTTATGTAGTCCTTTGTATCTTGCCCTAAGCTATTATGTCCCAGTAATGCAAGTTCTTTGTATCTTGCACTAAGGTTGTGCAGCTTAGTCTTGAAAGTCCAATCAGGTATAGTGAGCTCCTTTTCCTTGTACCTAAAATATTGTAATCGGTTTTTCATATTGTGAGTGTTATTCTCACTGTGTTTCTTTTCCCTATTTAGGGTTTTTCGTGTGTAAATCTAATGTTCATGTGTTTATTGTGCTTTGTGCTTTCATGTTTCATAATTACAGTAATTAGTTATTTGTGGTTTGAAGTTTAAAAGATAAGAAGAAAAGTATTTTGAGGTCCAAAATAATTCACGAATTCCCCTCTCAGACATATGGTGTGTTCAATAGTTTAATACACACAAAACCCTCTCTCAAATATTACAACACCACTCAAAGAAAATGCAAGAAAACATATTTAAAATTAGCAACACATGTTCAATCTCTTTTGCATAACTTTCAAAAAATGATGGATTGTTTAAAAAATCTGATCTATAACACAATAATGTAACTTTTTTGTTGATGATTACAGATGAAAGTTAGAAATGAAATTGATCAAATACAACAAATGTCAACTCATAAAAGATAAGTTTTTCCTCGAAATAACCCGCTTTCCAGTGAGATGTTTCTTCTTCAACCTGCAAGTCCTCAACCAATCAAATATTGCAACCAACAATAGAATATAAGAAGCCTCTTTCAGCTACAAGTCCATCACCAAAACTAGCAAACATAAAATTTTATACCTCCTCCCAAATTTCTATGCCCAAAAATTTCAAATCCAACTTTTGGCCAAAAATAACCCCTAAATTTGGCAAATAAATAATATATTAAAGCTTCCATAAACCCCTAATTTTTGGCCTCCCTCAAAATATCATGACCAAAACCATGAAAAGCCTTTAAAACCCATTCAAAATATGCATTATTGGCATTTTCCAACTTGATTTTTCAACATGCTAAAATAATAGTTTCGCTAGTCTTCCCACTCCTCATAGATAGGGCCTAAAATAGAATAATTTTGAAAACACAACTTGGATGCCTAGAATTGGAATCCCTATTTTCTAGGAGAATTTAATGAGTTGGCATAAAGAAATAACTCCCAACTCACACACCTACACTTGAAATTTGAATTTCAAGTTTGAAAATTACCTCGCAAACTATCTCCCAAACCAAAATTTGGTAATATTCTATAAAGACCAATTATTGAAAATAATATTTTGGCCTAAATTGCAATCTATTGTCCAACTACATAATTTACCAATTATTATAAAAAAAATAAAAAAAAATACTCTCTTTTTGGTTGATGTCGATTACCATTAACCATGGATGGTCTTGTATCAGACACCAATGGTAGAAAGAAAATGTTTCTTGATTTGAACTTAGAAACATTTGTAGACCATATGCTTGTCTTGGATTGATCTCTCTTCTTTGTCCATCATAATTTTCGTGTTCATTTTTTTCTATAATCTCATAACATTATTCTCTTTCATCCTTACTCCTCTTTTATCACTCATAACATTTAAAGTATCAAATTTGACTTCCCACCAACATAGTTTATCAAAACCAAAATAAACAATTCAATTTATTTCTTCTCCTAAAACAAAGCAATTGGTGTAATCAAGGTGCTTTACCTTCGTTGTTTTCCACTTAGGTCCTAATTACATGTCACTTAAGCTTGCTTAGGGAACCACATAAGAGTTGTTGGAGCATCTCCACTTTAGCTTGTATTATCATGTTATCATTTCCACTTTATGTTGTGTCTCCACCTTTGGTGCATTTATCGCATTAGCATATCCACCTTTCATGGTTGCACTTTTCCACCATTGGTTGGTGATCCACATTTAGTGGTGTTATCATACGATCACTTTTGGATAAAACTACAAAGCTGTGTCATACTTTTATAAAGGAAATGGTCAATGTTGATTCAAGTTTTTAAATTGAATCAATAGAAAGTAAAATATATGTTTTGAATTTTGAAATGATGTAAAATAATAAAATGTATATTCTTTTGTGTAATTTATGTTTGTAATTTTTATAAAAAGTTAAAAAATTATTTGAATATAGTTTTGTGTAAAGTAAACACTATAATTTAGTTGCTGATAAAATGCTAAAATTGAAGGTTTTTTTTTATCAAAAGGCAGAAGCCTATAATATCATATATTATTAAAGTATAATAAATGCTTCATAAGGTTACAATATATAGATAGTCACGAGGGGGGAGAGAACATCCTCATTATAGAAAAACTTCACCAAAGGAGCATAATATACTATTTTTATCTAAACTTATGCTCTTCTTCCCTATACCAAAGCGTCTGTAAGATAATCACTACTTCATGATAGCACCCAGACCAAATCATCAAGAGTAAAGTTCATGATTACCTTCCCTTATCCAAAGCCCCAAATCAAAACAAGCCCAGCTCCTAAATTATACCATCACAGAGGTATCCCTAATATAAAAAACCTTACACGTGCCCTTAACTTCAAAACATTGGTCTTCTGTCAGGAGCTTTACTATCATCTCAAAGATAGGATTGAAGACAAAATCCTAAAATATGACACCATCGCTTCGCTCCCATCTATGAACCCCCGTTTAGACCCCTGAGACCATTGAAAAAAACTAATTCCCAATCCCATAGATCTATTCACTATTCCCTCAAACTTGGGCTCTATACACTTTGACCATTGTGGAAAATGTTGTTGTGCCCTTAAGATATCTCACCAACTAGCCTTCACCCAGTATCATTCTCTTTTCCCCATCTATATGTGCACACGGAATTGCTAAAGCATCATTAAGAGAAAATAGATTAACATTCCCTTGAGGCCACATAATATAATATCTGCCCTTTAAAGGAATACATGTTGCCATTATGCCCACCCTTCTTCTAGAGCTGCGATTGTGTGATGTCTCTGCAAATACTCACACTTTTATCCTTTTCATTCCAGTTGTCCCTGTATCATACAAGCTAGCTGGGTAGCACATCTTGGTTGCAGATGATGAGATCTTTGAGATGTGTGAGAATCATGGAAGGATTAGTTAAGTGTGATTGTATAATCTACGGTCCCTGCACACTGCATTAAGTTTCCTTGCTCAGCATAATACGATTGAATTTCTTCCTCTTTCATTATTTCTTTTTTGCTTCTCCATTAATATGAAGAAACCTCTAGCAGGCTAATCATTCTATGTTAAATTCATTCCCGCAAAATAGAAACGAAATCATTATGATAAAACAATTATGTGAGCCCCATGTCTATCTCCAGTTGTGATTTGATTTCCTTGTCTGCTTGGATCTCCAATGGAGTGAGAATTTTCTCTTCTGCAATAGAGTCACCTCTTTTAGCCAATAAATCTGTCAGTTTGTTTCCTTCTCGATAGCAGTGCACAATGTAGTAGGAATCAAATGCAAACATATCTCTAGCTTCTTGTATTATGTAATCCACCTACCAATTAGAAATTTGTGATTTCTTGAGAGCTGAAATGATGTTCAAAGATTCTCCTTGAAATCACTATATTCATTACCTTCTTCCTTAATGCTAAATTAATTCCAAATACCAAGGCCCTTGCCTCTGCCACATTATTCATGCCATCTAGAATTCTAGCAAAGCCCAATATCAAGATTAGACCTTCCTAATTTCTAATCACATTCCCAATAGCAGAGGTTCATGGGTTTCCCCTTGCAGCTCCATCAAAGTTCAACTTCACAAATTTCTTTTGTGGCAGTTTCCATTTAATCTCCTTTCCATTTATCTTTTTATCTACATTTGTCATTAAACTCCCCTTGAATGGAAGTTTTATACTTATTTATCTCCCGCCAAATATTCCATATAAGTATGGTAGGAGCCACTTCCCATATGATTGGAAAAAATGATTCATTAAATAGCCTAAACTTCTGAGATTGATGCTTGGAGGGGAGATGCCCATCCCAATTTCTTAAGTAGCCATTTCCAACATCCTTGTGCCATCTCACATAAAATGATCAAATGATTCGATGTTTCAAATACTTGTTTACAGAACACATTGAAAAGGTTGCACAATTCCTAATAAGGTCAATCTGTCACTAGTCAACACTCTCCCTTTCAAATCTAGCCAAGCAAACACCCCTGTCTTTTGAAGTCCGTGGTCTTTCCAGCAAAATGAGAATTTTCTGGATGGTTTAGCTTCTCCATTATTGGATAACTCTGTGAAACTCTTCTTTACTAAATATGATCTCGATTTTTGAGGGAAGCCATATAAGTTTATCTCTATCCCGTTTATAAAAGATTAATCTTTTCTTCAACTCTGCCTTGAGCATATGTTTATGGTTTTGTGGAGCATGGACATGCTCTAAATATTTCCATTCTACTTTCCAAATACCATTAATCTAGATGAGATGAAAGTATCTACTTATTGTGTAACCCCAAGAGGATTGCAATGTTGTTTTGATGTCATCCAGTCTTGTAATAGTCTCTAAAGGGGGATAATTGTTCCATGAATCCTCCCAAAATCTTGTTGTCCTCTCGTCATGGACAAGGCATGTTAATTTTGGCAATAAACATTCCCTGCACTCTAAAAGAAAGTTCCACATCTTTGAGCCCTTGGGTGGGTCAAGGACTATGAATATTCTTTCTGGTTCATCTGTATCAAGAGATTTACCTCTAATTATGGATTCCCAAATCGAAGATGTGTCTGAATATAGTTTCCATACTAGGTTGGCTCCAACAACAATATTTTGATCTTCAAAGTTTGGGATACCTGCACCTTCTTGTGATTTTGGAAAGAATACTTTCTCCCATGACAATAAATGAATTTTATTTTTTGGATCTTTACCCTATTTTTTTAAATGAGATTCCAAATCTTGCCTAATCTTTGAGGGCATAGGGAGAACATACATCATGTAGTTAGGAATAGTAGTCAAGACAATTTTAATCAACAAAATTCTTCCAGCTAGAGATAACCACTTATTATTTCATGAATTTATTCTATTCTTTATTGAAGCTATTAGTGGTTCCCAATACTTGGTTCTATTGAAACTTGAGAATATTGGTACTCCCAAATATTTACTAGGAAGACTTCCCTGTATAAATCCCAAAGAAGCTGACAGTTTGCTAGACACTATAGGTGAGAAATTAAAAGGAAACACTTTTGATTTAGATTCACTGATTCTTTGCCTTGAAACCTCCATGTATAATTGCAGAACTCCCTTGATGACCTTTGCTTCCCTAATTGAGGCCTCTCCAAATAAAACTCTGTCATATGCAAATAGGCAATGTGTAGCCACCACCTGTGTTTGAGGAATCATGATGCCCTTCCAGATAAAGGACTCATGTTTTGCTGATATCAATCTGCTCAAAGTCTTTGCCATGATAATAAAGAGGCAAGGAGATAGAGGGTCCCCTTGCCTCACCCCTTGGGAGGGAGAAAAGAAGCCTGCTAGATTTCCATTTATCAAAACTGAAAATTTGGCTCCTAATATACAAGAAATGGTCCATTTGCACCAAATCTTTGAGAAGCCAAATCTAAGGAGAACTAGATGAAGAAAGCTCCAATTGACTCTATCATATGCTTTCAACATGTCTAGTTTAATCATCATTGCTTCTATCATATGAGTCTCTATTGAGTGAATGATCTCATGGACTACCCATGCCCCTTCTACCGTCTCCCTCCCAAGAGCAAAGCCTCCCTGTTGTTTAGAGACTATCTTTGGAATAAAGAAGGCTAATCTAGTTGAGATGGCCTTATAAATTATCTTATAAATTGTATCACATAAAGAGATTGGTCTGAAGTCCACAAAGGATGAAGGATTGGTCATTTGGGCAATTAGGACAATGAGAGTTGTATTAAATTGTTTGAGAATATTTCCATGCTTTCTAGATTCTTCCACCATTTTCCAAATGTCTGTCCCCATCAAGCTCCATCATTTTTGGAAGAAAAGTGCAGGAAAACCATTTGGCCCTAGAGCCTTGTCAGGGTGAATTGAAAATACAACAGTCCTTATTTCTTCCAATGTGAAAGGTTTTAGTAAAAAAAGGTTATCCTGATTCGTTATCAGTGGAGGGATGTATTGAAGAATTTCTTCATATTTTCTCTTCATCCACTACCACTGAATTTGTGAATAAAGATGAGAAAAAAGTCACTACTTCTTGTTGAATTTCCCCTTCATCTATGATCATATCCCCATTCTCATTTTTTATTTGTGTTATTAAATTCTTTGCTCTTTTCATTTTTACTGATGCATGAAAGAATTTTGCATTCCTATCCCCTTCTCGCAGCCATATTTCTCTTGCTTTCTATTTCCAAAATACTTCTTCTCTTGGCAAAACCTCTTGAAGTTGAAGGTTTAGTTCCTTTTATTTCTTATAAGAATCCTCATTGATATCATGTTGGATAATGTGCTCATTCAGGGTATGGATTTCTTCATCAATCTGGTGTTTTATCTGAAAGATATTTTGAATACTAATGTATTCCATTCTTTCATCTTTGCTTTTATCCATTGCAACTTCTTACAAAACTGGAACATCCTACTCCCTTGAAAAAACAGAGCACTCAACCACCATTCTTGAAGGTTAGGAAGGAAAGAAACCTCTCTGAACCACATTTGCTGAAATCTGAATGTTGTCATCTCTTTTCTGGGAGTTGGACTTAAAGGGACCTCCATTTGTAGAGAAAAATGGTCAGATCCTGAGGGAGGTAATATTTTGGATTTGGGAACACCAAATAGGGAGGTCCATGTAGGATTAATAAAAAATCTATCCAAACATTCTGCAATATGGAGGAAACCTTGCCTTCTATTGGTCCAAGTAAAGGTACCATTCATTGATACACAATCTTTTAAAGCATTGTTATTAACAAAATCATTAGAGTTTGTTATGAACTTCTGAGGTGGGATAATTCACCCCATCTTATCCCTTATAGAGAGGACATCATTAAAATCACCTCCCAATACTACTGATTCTTCTAAGTATGTCTGAAGAGTTGTGGCTAGGTTGTCTCATACAACTTTTTTCTCCATGGTTGAATTAGGACCATATAATGATATCAGGTGAAAAGAGCCTCTGAAAGTTTCTATCTTAACATGAATATAGTTTACTTTGATTAACACAGTGTGAACCTTCCCCATTGAAGCTTTCCAAAGAATTGCCAGGCCTCCTGATGCTCCAATGGACTGAGATGAAACATAATTCCAATTTTTCCAAGTCTTGAAAGGTTGTGTATCCATACTTTTTGAGAACTTAGTTTCTTGAATTAAAAATATATTTGCCCCACAATTCTCCATTTGAGATTTGATGAGGCACATCTTATTAGGGGCATTAATGCCCCTAACATTCCAGGTCACAATCCTCATTGTTGTCCTAGAGAGTTAACAACTCTCCTAGGACTAAGTTTGCCATCTAATGTAGTTTGGATTCCTGCTTTGACCTCCTCTTTTGTCTTATTTATAATCCTCTTCTTTTTGGGTGGCCTCCCCACCTTCCCCTTGGGTTTAGCTAGAAAAACTGGATTTTTTTATCGTGTTTGGTAAATGGATGTTACCCTTCGTGGAGTGTCCTGGTTTTTTGTGGCCTATTGTCCCACCTGTCCCACATATGGTATAATCCTTTTTTCTTCTTCTCTATTCACCAGGGCATCATTCATGTTTTCTTCAAGTTTTGTTAATATGAGCTCCAACTGAGGGACCCTTATGTTCTAATACTTTGAAATTTGGCCATAGATTTCTAATAAGTCATCAATTTCTAGCCTATTGTTCTCCTAATCTATTTGTTCATCCAGAAATAATGAGCATCCTCTCTGAATTCTTCAATAATCTGATCTTGATCTCCTTCCAGTATTGATGTTTTGAATTTCATGAGGAAAGCTCTATTCTTTTTAGAGTGGTATATTGAAGATTTCGAACTCAGGCTGCCACAATCTCTACCACCCATTAACATAAACATATTCTCATATATATGTGAGGAAAATTTGTAATGTTGAGCTGCAAGCATAACATTTAAATAACTTGGATACCCTCCCTGCATTGTACTTAGAAGGATAGTACACATTGACCCCTTAAAGGTTATAGTTGAGATCATATTTGTTGGCCTTCTCTTATTATCTTTTGAATGAACTACTAATTTTTTATTTCCATATGATAGATTAGGATTTATTATTTCCTTATGACCCTTCTACATTCCCTCTTGCTCAAAGAAATTGACAACTGAAATAGATTCCCCCGAAAAACCTCTCTTCGATTAAGCTTTGTTCTTCATTTTGTCTCATTTGGAGAGTGTTTGTCTGTTCTTCCAAAGGTTCTAGAATTAGAGATTTTGTGATTTGGTCCTGAGTACGTATCTTGCAATTTGAGGCATCAGAAGAGAGATCCTCACATACTTTAATGGGTTAGCTTGTTGTTCCTTGACAATCTATAGTCAAATGTCCCAGTGAATCCATATGTAAAATGACTTTTTTTGGATCTTAGACTAGTAAGGACAGGTTCCACAAACTAGATCTGGAAGATATAGCCAAATGTTTGGGGAATGGTTTGGAGAGGTCTAGAAACACATGAAACCTTGATGGCAAGTGAGGGAGTTCAAACAAAATATAATAATGTTTAATAAAGATTCCTACCTAGTTTGCAAATAGCTCAATTAGATTTGAATCTTTTTATTCCAATGAGAAGCCATGAAAAGAAATCTAGAAGGGTGCATATTGGATGATTGTGGACTGAGGATTGAAGTTGAGAAACCAGAGCAATGTGAAAAGCCCATACCCTTTGTAAAACCAACCTTTAAATTTATGAATTTTATCCCAAGAGATTTTTGAGGAGAAGATGGCTATGAAAAAATTGGATCCATGATCAGTATAAAATATCTCCTTAACCCCTTCCCAGTATTTCTTAGCCCATCTACTTAAATCATAAGCATAAGGAGAAGAGCCCTAGAACATACCAATCAGAGCTCTATTCCGCAGATCTGAAGTTTGTGTCTCTAATATGTGATCCGGGAGAGAGACTTTGTATCTCCCTTTCTCCTGATTTAGTCGTGCACTCATTTGGGTATCCTTTATGTGCACTCCTTTACTCTATTGCCCTTTGGAAAGGTCTTTTCTTCACCAGGTTTTAGATGGAGCTCCATTAGTCATTTTTGGCTTCCCCTGGCTTCTCATGTCTTGTTGCCAATGGGACAAAAAAGATTTATCTTCACAATCCGCTCTGATCTTTGATTTGAAGGGAAGCCCCAATGAGATATTATTCGGGAAGGTAGAGATTGAAGGCGTTTCTCTCAGTCTAGATCCATCTCAATTTGCAGGCTTCCTTCTTGATCCAATGGGGATGTTGTTCGGGGTCATCCAACATCCTTTTGTCGGTCCAATGAATAGATGATCTAAGAACTCAGATTTGCTCTCTTGTTGTCGGGCCTTGAAATCCCTGTTGGGTTCATTATAGAAATCCAGAAATTTGTCTTCCTCACAGATATCAAACACTTCTTGTTTTTGTTTGCTCAATTCCTTTGAATGTCAAAAGGGTTTCCAATTAGGGAATGGGAACCTATGATTGAACCCCCATGTTTCTTCTTATGCCATTCAGGCTCATTCAGATGTTGAGGCCCATACTGCCATCTGCCATTTCACCTGTAATTTTTTTAAGGAAACTTTCCCACCTAGTGCCATCCTCCGCCCATCCTATTGTTGTTGCTATTGTTGGTGCTAAAATTGAAGTTACACAAGCCACCTTACTTTATTTAATAAATTTTACCTTTTTTTTCATTTTTTTGTGTGTATTGATAACTTGAAGCTTTAGTGCATGGATATATTTTTTACTATTTTTTATAAATATAAATTTTTTAATAAATTTGAAAAGTTGCATGTACTGAAATATAACTATTTCCATTTTCCGCAACCTTTTTTATTCATTATTTATTTAAATTAGAAATTAATTATATCATCTTGACATAGATTATTTTATTTAGCGCATCATATTTTTTTAAATAAATTTTAGTATTTTTTCTTGTCAAGATAATCAATCTTATATATAAGTGTTGATGACCTATTTTAAATAAAAATAAAATGTAAAACATAAAAAATAATTTAAAATATTAAAAGAGATATTTTTTGGAATATTCACTTGTAGATCTATAAAGGGTATTTTTTATATTTCAAAAAAAATATTATTTATAAGAGTAGGAGTTGTTGAAACATCGAGTTTTTCAAAAATAAAATAAAATTAGTAATTAGACCCAAAGTGATATAAAATATACATTTAGTAGACACTTCCAATTGGAAAAGTTGTGCTCCATATATAAATATCTATTATGAATCTATATAGACCATATGTTTGACTAAAATTAATTTTTAGCTAGAAAAACTTTAATTCATTTTTGCTAATAAGTTGGCCTGAAACGTGACACAATATTGTACTTTTACCCTTTTTCACTTTAGTTTGGATTATAGGTTGTCACTCCTTGTCTCATGTCATAAGATTACAACACTTGTCATAATCTTATGCACTCCTATTTTCTCACTTTGACTATATAACTAAGGGGTCTCCTATGTAATATACATCCATATAATCCAATTGATTCTATTGCACCATTGATAGGAATACTATTTATTCTTGTCACATGTTATTTTTCTCTTATTCTTGTACTTTCCATTGCCTCTAGATATTGGGTGGCTACCTTCACAGTCAATCCTCACATGGTATTAGAGCTTTTAGAGTGCCATTGCCATTGGTCTACCATTTGAGAGAATTTTGGTGCAATTTGGGGTTTTGTTTTTTGTGGTTTTCTATTGCAGGTCAATATTGGAGCTTGTTGGGTCAGATTTGAGGCCACCATTAAATTGAGGATGTTTGAGAAAGTAAGAATTGCCTTTTTTTAAAATCCAAATCGACATTGAAGGCCAAATCTATAACCATTCGTAGGTGGAGGGTGCTTACCTATCCCATGAGCGATCTACAATTTTTGAGCATGTTGGGCTAAATCAAACCTTGTAATCATGCTTAGAAGACCCAAAAACCCCAAAACCGATTATTAATTCATCAAAATCAGCCATCATAACCCTAAGCTGAGAAAAATCCCCTAACTGGTCATCATACGAACTTGCAAGTGTGATTTTTCAAAAAATAAATAAATAAAAAATTATGTTTTGCATTTTTATTTTGGCAATTTGTATTTTTAGTAAAATTGTTTAATTTTTTTTTAATCCTTTTAAGTGGGAGGGGGCATTTGTTTTTAATTAAAAAAATTAAAAAAATTTACCAGGGGTGTTTTTTGGTAGGGTGGTACCCTACGAGTATCGCAGATCTTGCAGCCTGCAAAGTACTCGCAGGTATTGCATTGCAACCCACAAACCTTGTGGTCACTGCAAGGTACCTGCAAGTACCATTGTGCGGGCCCGTAGGCACTATTTTTTATTTTAAAAAAATTAATATGGTTTTTTTTTTTAGTTTTTAAAATTAAAAGCTTTTAATTATTTTTGTTTTAGAAAAAAAAATAATATTTTTTAATTTTTTTTAATAAAACTTTAAAATATTATATGTTTAAAAATAAAAAACTTCTTTTATAAATTTTATAAATTATTTTTAATAAAGTTTTTTTATGAAAAATTAAAAAAAATTATGTGTTTTTTTCTTTATTATTTTTAATAAAAAAAAGTTAGGTTTTAATTAAGCCTTTTAAGTTTTTCTAAAAACAAAATTTTCATTGAAAAAGTCAAATTGGAAACACATTTTTTTACCACCTACATACCTGCTTGCAACAATCACCCATCTCCCAACTGGTAGCCAGGGTGGCTAGTTGTCCTCTATTTTCTTCTTGGTGACATCCCAATTGGAGGGCTATTTCAGTGGTCATATTCTACAGGTCATCCTTGGCAGCATCATCTTCATGTTTCAAGAATTGTGTCATTGTCATGTGTTGTTGTATTCTCTTGTATGAGCTATGTTGTACTCACACTAATATAAAGTGCCACACCTCTTTGTACTTTGTCATTGCTGACATATTTGTTGTAATCCTCCTATACTTAGTAGATTAGGAACTATTTTGTGAGATGGTACAATTCTCCAATTAAGAATGTATGTCATTTGAGTATCCAGTTGATGCTCATACAAGTTGTCTCCATGCCTTATCTTCATCATGTTGTAGTGAGTGATTCATCGGTCATTCTTCATCGATAACAGTAGTTGGTTTTGTCACACTTTGACATGCTTGATGCAACATTGACTCTATTTGTTCCTAATGGGGTCGAATGTTGGTTGACATATTGGACCATCTTTGTAGGAGTTCTACATTGAAGGGGGGCTTCATAGTCTCTCTTCTTCTCTCTTATTGGGGGGACCTTTTCCTCGAATGAGGTTTTGTTCTTCTTATTCATCATTAAGAGTATTGTGTGTCTTCATCTCTCTTTTGGAGGGGAGAGTTTTTTCCCATTGGATTTTTCCCTCTTTCTCTATTTCTAAGGGATTGCATTGAATTTGTACATGGGTACCTAACATGGCCTAGTAGTCAGGACCCATCTTGCATTGTTAGCTTTTGTGCACATCTCCCTAAGTTGCACTTAAGAGGGGGGGGTGTTGGTGTAATTAAGGTGTTTTACCTTCGTTATTTTTCACTTAGGTCCTAATTACATGTCACTTAATCTTACTTACAAAACCATATAGGAGTTGTTGGAGCATCTCGACTTTACATGACATTATCATGTTATCATTTCCACTTTATGTGGTGTCTCCACCTTTAGTGCCTTTATCACATTATCATATAAACCTTTCGTAATTACATTTTTCCACATTTGGTGGGTGATCCACCTTTAGTGGTGTTATCATATGATTACTTTTCCACTCTCGGTGATATTATAGGTTGTCACTCTTGTCTCATGGTCATAATCTTATGCACTCCTATGTTCTCACCTTGGCTATATAACCAAGGGGTCTCCTATGTAATATTCATCCATGAATTCCAGTTGATTCTATTCCATCCTTTGTCTCACTTATTGCTTTAGCTTTTCTCTCTCCTTCCACCTTGTCTTATTCATGAAAATTCAATATTTTAATGCCTCTTGAAAGGCACATCATTGCTACAATATAATTGTATACACTCAAAGAAATGTTAATACAAAAATCAAGAAGCTTATTTTCCACATTTTTCAACAAGGAATCAAGATCTCTAATAAAGGGGCCTTCATCTTTACAGTTCTCAAACAATGGTTCATCAAAAAACCCTTCATTTACCTCCACATATTGTCTTGTAGATTTAGTTTCATCAAATGGAATCACTGTTACAATACACTTCTCTATTTTTTCATCCTCATTCTCATCAAAGGAAATAGTAAAATATGATTGTACCTCACCTTTTGTTGCAACCCTTGGTTTATTTGAAACCAACTCATGCTATTTTCCTTCAATCTGAATTAACAAAACATCTTTCTCCACTTTTCCTTAGTTAGTTTTGGAAAAACATGCATGTTCTTGCTTCATACCATATAAAAACTTGATGCCATCTACTAAACGAACCCTTGCACTTCTATATACCTTTTTCATTACTCCTTGCAATGGATTTAACTTATTTTTTATTCCATCCTTCATCAATGAGTATTTACTCTTATTCAGTCTTTCTTCAATCTTTAGGGAAAAGTGGTATAGATCTCCCATGGTATTTACTCTTACTAATACCAATTCTTCTTGTGTTTTTGGCTTCAACCCATTAGTGTAACATGCTATGTTCTCCTTGTTGGCCTCTATATAACCTGTTTGGATCGAAAACCTATCAAATTATTATATATGTTCTTTCACTATTCTAATTTTTTAATAATTTGCATCATATTTAACAAATCCAATTCATAATGTACCAAAATCAATTATCTTTTCATCTTCTCCACCATCCTATCCTATTTTGTGATTTTATCCCTTCCACTTCTTCCCCTTTCTAATTGGACTTATCTCCATCAAATTGAGGCATGTCCCTTAAAATTTATCTTTGCAAGTCTTACTCTTTTAGGGTCTTCCACTTCTAAAACTCAAAGTACTCTTCCATGCCATTTATCTAGTCAATTAATTCTTTTGGATTTAGGTCACCACTGAATGTAGGAACTTCAATTTTGGGTCTTTTTCCTATTCTTGGTAGGGCAACCAACAATGTGTCATTGTCAATTTTTGTTCTTGCATTTCTTTGGTAACTTGTTTGGCTTGCAATCTCTGACTTCTTACTTTCTAGTTCTCTTCTTTGAGCAAATCCTCTCTTGATTTCTTCCTACAATATTAAAACCCACCTTCTTAAGGATATGAAATCATCATCTTGGACAGAATTTTCCTTTCTTCCTCTACATCTACCCCTACCATGTAGGGATCCTCTTGGAAACATTTTTCCTCAATACCCACAACTCAATATTGGTGCAAACCACGTCCCTCCCTTTGATGAATTTGTTTACACACTAAGAATCAACTCACTTTGATACCACTAATGTAAGAGGGTTTAATACACACAAAACCCTCTGTCAAATACCACAACACAATTCAAATAAAATGCAAGAAAACAAATTTAAAACCAACAACATATGTTCAGTCTATTTTGCATAACTTTTAGAAAATGATGGATTGTTTCACAAATATTATAGAATATAAAAATGTAGCCCTTTGGGTGGTGATTTCACATAAAATTTAAAAATTAAATTCATCTAATATGGAAAATATTGAAACACGTGAAAGTTACAGGGTTTTCTCCTTGAAATAACCCTATTTCGAGTGAGATCTTGCTCCTTCAACCTACAAATCCTCAACCAATCAACTATTTCAACCAACAATGGTATAAGAAGCCTCTTATTGCTACAAATCATCACCGTAACTAGGAAAAATGAGTTTCTAGACCTTCTCCCAATAGCTACACCCAAATCCTACAAATCCAACATTTGGCCAAAAATAACTCCTAAAATTGCCAAACCAATAATGCATTAAAGCTTCCATAAACCCCCAATGTTTGGCCTCTCTCAAAATATCATGACCACGACCATGAAAAGCCATTAGACACCTTTTCAAAAATGTTTTAATGTCATTTTGCAACATGCTAAAATGGTAGTCTCACTTGTCTTCTCGCTCCTCACAGATAGGGCCTAAAATAGAATAAATTTAAAACACAACTTGGATGGCTAGAATTGGAATCCCTATTTCCTAGGAGCATTTAATCAGTTTTCATAAAGCAATAATTTCCAACTCTCACGCCTAGACTTGAAATTTGAATTTCAAATTTGAAAACTACTTGATAAACTATCTCACACACCAAAATTTGGCATTATTAAATGAATGCCAATTATTTAAAATAATATTTTGGTCTAATATTTTAATTTTTTCTCCAACTACATAATTTACCAAACCTTAGAAAATAAAAAAACTAAAAACACTCTCTTTTCGGTTGATGCCGATGACTATTAGCTATGGATGCTCCTACATCATATGATATAAATATGTTAAAGATGGGAGAAGTCTTATACTAGGGCATTGAAAATGGAAAAGTTATATATTGTTGGTTAATATATTTGTCACCTTGCAAGATGGTTCAATTATGATTCACCCAATGGAAATGATGACAACTTGTACACAACAGTTAGAAAGATCACCAATGGAATGGTGGTTTCCTTTACATTTGGGAGGGGCAACTCCATTGTATGATTGAATTTATGATTTTTGGTGTATACTTTTCACCAAAAAGAATTAAAGGAAACTACATAAAAATAAAAAGAGAGGAAGTCTTCACTGAAGACATAAGAAAACCACCCAAGTTCATCATTAATAAGGTTAGAATAAAAAGGAATAGAAACAAATGACATAAAGTTTGCTAGTTTTGTGCCCATAAACATTAACCCGTAAGATGAACAATTATCTCTTCCTAGACATATAGATAGATAAGAAATTGATTGCATATTAAAGATCTAAATAATATACAACCATTCAAAACATAAAGATTCTATATTAAACACATATGCAATTAGATATACTAGAGAAATATCAAAATTAAAATTAAAATTGCAACTTGACATAAGAAAACCTACAATCAAAGAGGAAGAAATTAGACACAAAGTTTTGTAGTATCTCTTCAATTCTTCAATAGCATAAGAGTTCAAAATCTCCTTTCTATCTCTGTTAAAAAAGTTAAGTTGGAAAGATGACTATTGTAAATATCAAATTCCCTTTCCTTTACTTTCTGAAATTAATTCTTGAAAAATATTTACAAAGCAAAATAAATGAATCCCTTTGCCCTCCCATGCAAATAACATTTAACTCATAAATGAGTTAAAACATTACTAAATAAACTTTAAAATGAGGACCACCAATATAAGCTAAAGATTAACTGCTAATTTTGAACTATATATTATGTACAAATGTATTGCACATCGTAAAACCGAATTTTATTGAGGCATTCCATCAACGAATCATGTGTTTGTTTTAGGCTTCCACATTAACAAAAAAAAATGGCAGTTTTGAAACCTTCAGTATCAGTGATAATACAAGTTTTAAAAGAATTTAAACTATTGAAAGAATGCGTTTCAACCATATTACTTTGCTTTATAAACAAATACATGAGATCTCAAACCTTCTTTTAGCATGATGAAGCATTTCTAGAGTCTTTAAAATATTGACCAAAGGCAATTTGAAGACTTTTAAACTTATAAGTATAAACGACACTTTGAATAGTTAGTGAAGTACCATATCAGGTGATGAAGTGGTTATAAAACTACAAAAACTACTAAGAATGTTGAGTCTTATTCTTCATCTACAAGCACTAACTCATATAAACAAAACCTTTCTAATATTAAATTCTAATATCTTTAAAGGTATTGGAGAAGTATGGAGTCTAAAAACTTTCTAGATACCTTGTCAAGGCTCATCCATAGTATAATAAAAAGCTATGAAGTCAAAAACTAATTTGGTTTGGATTTGGTCAAATTTAATATGCAAAATTCATTATTTAAAACTATGATTGAATCCTACACTAAAAGGATTGTGCATGTAATTTATAAATAAGTCAAATCTTGTATTAAAGATGTGAGAATCATTAGGGAATAATGAAAGAAGAGGGATTCCATTATCAAGATATTAGAGATGGGATAAGTTTATGGTGTAGGAGCATCGTGCATCTGGGTGCATGGGAAATCCTATACAATTAAAAAAAATTGTTTTGTTTTTTTTTCTAATTTTTTTTGTGTTGATTTTTGTCTTATAGGCTTGTTTTATTATCCTCTTAAAGCTTCTCCTCTCCCTTGGGATGTGGTTCTTATGGTGGGTGATAGGCCATGGACAATCATTGGATTATGAGGGCCTCCCCTTTCACTATCAGTGATGCTTCTTAATGCAGCACTTAACTTCAAATTGTTCTCTCTCTCGCCATAGTGGTGCTACTACTTGGTGGAAGGATGCTATTGCTGATCACTTGACTGTCAATGTTGCAGATTCTGATGACTCCTCCCGGGATGAGGTTCTGCCTCTTACTGTTGTTGAAGCTCTTGCTGATCCCCTCACTACTACTGATGTGGCCTCCTCTATCCCCAAGGCTCCTACTCATGTTGCTCTTGTTCTGCAACACCACTCCACTATTGGTGAATCTACTCCGAATGTTGTTCTGCAGCAGCGTGCTGCTGTTGTGGATAGAAACCCTGCGAGGACCCCCCTGCTTGATTCTTCTTTTGATATCCCTAATAATAGTATTGCTTGGATTGTTGTTTATCGCAAGAAGAAGGGGACGTCCTCCCTCCCCCCTCGCCAAACCCCTCCCCCACTCTTGAGTTGGGCTTTCTAGTTGTTGTTGGTTTGGTAGGATTTTAAAGTGAACTTATGGTTTGTTATTCTTGGCCCATTTGACCTTATTTTTGGGGGGGTTATTACCTTTGTTTTGATGCTCTTCTTTTTCCACCTTCAGGCTATTGTATAAAGGACCAACACCCTTGTTTTGTTTCTTTCTTCAATAAAAAACACATCAAAGTTTGATTTATATTTTTGAAAACCAAAATGGTCATTTAAATTAATGTTATGATTATGCATTTTGTAATATTTTGTTTGAAACAATGGACCCTAAACTCCATATCCATGCAAGTCAAGGTTCATTAATAGCATTTGTAGCTCCCATTTCAAAAGGTAATCAATTCTTGGAAGAAGAAGAATCCATGCAACTGAAAGTGCAACTAGTGGATTGCTTAGTAGAGTGGCAATTTTTAGAAATGAATTCAAATTTCTTGCCTCTTATCGGCAAATTGTAGTACCCTCCTCATTTGAACTTATTACACTCATATTTTATTATTGTTTACTTTAAGTGGATACATTGCCATGATGTGTTATTGAGACTTATATGACATTATTTCATTCTTTATCTGGATATGAGATGCATAATTTATTTGCAGTATTTCAGTACTTGTGATTTATGGTATTTTATGGATTATTGCTATGTACTGACACTTATTTTATCTATGCACTGTGAAATTATATGTTGCATGTCTGCGAGTGTATTGGATGCAAGGGGACGATTTTCCTTCACTCACTCTAGTGAGACAGGGAATGTCGTGATTCTCCTTCATCGATGTGCATGTCGTGTTTTCTATATTGTATATATGCATGTGTGGTTCGGTGATGTAGGATATTGTAGGTACAAGTACCAGGTAGGTACGGGGTATCGTCTCCACTTGGCTTCGTAGGTCTGAGCGTGCATTATATTTGTCTGATGGAAGTGGAGGAGGTAGTAGTTGACCCTATTTTACCCTGTTACACTCTTGTGAGTGTCGTCAGTTGGTTGTCCTGTCAGTTTGTTCGGCCTTCGTATTTTATCGTTTGACCTTTTTATGAGTCTTTGCTTGGGGTTTGCTCAGTTTGTGTGTTTAGTGGATTTAATTAATTAATTAAATTTATGGAGTTATCTCATAGTTGGTATTTTTGAAATTATGTATTTTATGCATTGAGATTTTAAATTTAATTAATTAAAAGAAATTATTAAATTAGATTGCAAGTTGCATTGTATTCGAATTATATCTTATTTAAATTTTCGTGAAAAATAAATTAGATTAATTTCATTTATTGTTTCCTAAAATTTTCAATAAATAAATGAATAAAAGAATAAATTAGAATTAAAGTATTGCTTTATTTTCTTTGTTTAGAAAATTAATTAATTTGCATGAGAAAAGAAAAGAAAAAAAAGATTTTTGCTTATTGCATGTTAATTTATCCCTTTGTTAGGAATTAGAAAAGAAAAGAAAATTGCTTTTATTACTAAAATTAAATATTAGGGTTTTTTGGGAAAAATATGTGCAACCTAAAATTTTAGGTTAAAAGGGGAATATATCTTTTTCTTTTTGGGAGACACAAGAAGGAGGCAGAGATTTGGGGGAAGAAAAATTATTTTGGAGGCAATATTTTGTTGAAGAAGAAATTATCAGAGGATTGTTGGAAGAGGGATTGGCTTGGAAAACCGGTACAGGATTGAGCTCTTCCACGTAAATCTTCCAGGAAAGCTATATAGGTTGGGTGGCCTATTCTGGTTGTTTTTAAAGAAAATGTTTTATTTCTTCCCTCTTTCTGAATGATGTGTGTTAAAAATATTTGTCAAATCCAAAACCCTTTCTGATTATTTCATGTTCTTGGCTAAAATTCATTTCTAAAATTAATTTTAGTTTATGGAAAGAAGTTCTTTCTTGAGTGTTTGTAGATTAAATTTTGTGAGGAATTTGGAAAAGTTATTCTGGCAAATTTTGTCAAGATGTTTTACTGTGCATAAAGTTGCAAGTTTTGGTAGAAAATGGAATTTACTAGAGAAAATATTCCCTCTTATTTGGTATTGGTTTTGATATTTGGCTATGGTTGCTCTGTCAATATTTGTACCTCTCTGTGTAATTATTTAGTTACTATAGTAATTTGATTTTAATTAAATTTATTGGGTTATTAAAAATTATGGGGAAATTGCTTTATTTAATTATTTTGGGAAAAATTGTATTAAATAAATTCTAGGGAAATAAATTTTATTGAAAATTGAAATTTATAATTTTTATGCTATGGAATTTTTTTTAAAAATAAATAAAATATATATATATATATATAAATCGGTAATTACTACCAACGATAGTACAGCTATCGAATGTAGCACCTGCTACCGACGATAGCCCCTGTTACCGACGGTAGCATATACTACCTATGGTAGTACCTGCTACCATGCGGTAGCAGGGGGGCAACCTGGTATAAATAAAACTGCGTCGTCTTTTGTAATTGCTCTCCGAAGTTTATTATTTCGGTTCTTTTCAGTTATTTAATTTTTTAAATATGTTATATATATATATATATATATATATATATATATATATATATATAGTATTTTCTATGGGTTATTATGTTATTTTGGAAATAAAAGTTATTTCAAAATTAAATCTTCTTTTAATTATATATTTTAATATGATATAATTATATTATATTATATTCAAAGAATGTAATTATATTATACTATTATATATAGTTTTTAATTTTTAATTTAATTTAGATTATTGATATAATCTAATCGAGTTTATTTGTAAATTAATCATGAATACATAATTAGGGGGTTAATTTTTATGTGATTTTATTTAACCTTATTAGACAAATGACAACATTGATTTCCTTGTATTAAGATAGTTGTATTTTCTTATTTTTTGGAAAATCCTTAATTGCAAGTATTTGATGCTTTTGGTTGTTTTAAGAAAAGATTGCTTGTATTAGGAATCTTGTGTAAATGGTTAGCAGTCGAGCTTAATTTCGTTGCAATTTTGGTTGAGTTGTCGTTATGTCATATGTTATTATACCTCCTTGGTCAAGTGTTGTTGTGTAACCTTGTTGATATGAGCCATTGTGTGTTTTGTTCCAAATGGTCAATCCTAGGTTAGTGATTGTGTATCGTTCACCTATGGTTTGTCAGGATTTGATATGGTTGTCAGTTTCGCCATAGAGTTCTCATAGAGAGACCTTTCCTGTTAGTGTCCTATGAGAGAGTGGCTTTTGAGCGAGGGCCGCACTCGAAGTGGATGGCAGGATATCCCCTTGAAAGTCAGTTAAGAAGTGATAACCTAATAATTGATTAGGGGGTGGGTAGATTAAATATTAATTAAGATAATGTGCCTCGCACATGGTTGAGTGCTAGTATATGCTCAGGATGTGGTGAGAAGGCCTAGAATGGCAAACCTATCACCTTGTCTTCATGAAAGGATTGGTATGGTTCGCGTGAGGCTTAGATGGAGCCGGAGGTTCGAGAGAGGTTACTAGGATAACCCAAGATGGGGCCCGGGACCTATGGAGGCCTACCGGGGTAACCACCTTAAGCCATGCGATGACACTCTCTCCTTAGAGTCACTAGTGTTTGTGAGTTGAGTCACATGGATGTTTTCAGAGTCGTGTAGTTATGTCGTACTTGTCTTATTTTGCTTGCTTGAGGGTCTTCAACTATCTCCTAGCACAGTGGGGTGGTTCCATTTTGGGATCACATGGTCAGGTGGTAGTGCCACTTCCCATCGGATGTTCTGGATTGTATCTTCAAGCGAGGAAAGGCTTTGCTGGTGTTTCTTGGTTCGTGGTTCATGTACTAGTTCTTGTTCATGATCATTGTTCATTTGAGATCTTGTGGTCATTGTATCAAACTTTTATGTAACCTTGATATTGTAACTTTTGGATTTCATGGTATTTTTGGAAGCCGTGTATTTATGGATATTGTAATATTATATCGGTGGAATGTATGTTAATTCAATTGCTTTGATCTTATGTATAAATGATCGATGGAAAAATAAATGCATTGGAATACTTTGATTCTTTCACTATGGAATTTAGATGTATGTGTAGGTTTTATCTTAAGCTTTTAATTTTCCTAATTAAATGGACAATTGGATTAACCATGGTGTTAATATAATCTGTGAATTAATCTTCATTGGTAACCCTTAGGAAATCATGTGTTAGACTTCCATTGTGTTATTAAACGTGCTATTGTTATAATTAATGCACTTAATCTTAAAAAAAAAAGATTTCACCCATTAGTTGCCTAGTTGTGTTGTTTCCTTTAGGGTTCCTAGCGGGGCATTACACAAGTGGAAGAGGAGGGAAGTTTTCCACACCCAACAATAGAGAAAAATTAATTATTTTTTTGTAGATTGCAGAAAAATAGCTATGCCCAAGTTGGGAAGAAAATAGAGAGGTGAAATTGTGGAAAAAAGAAAAGAAAGGAAGGAAAGTGAGTAGAGGAAGACTATGACATCCAAGATGAGAAGATTCAGAAGAGAGGAGGATGTTTTTGGCATGTGATTGTAGCTAATTTTTGAGCACTTAAATCTAGTTTTTATAAATTATTTTGGTATTTTAATGCATTGCTAATGTTGAATGCAAGAATGATGGATAGTTTCTTATAGCTAGTTATTCAAAAAAGTTGAATTTATTTTATATTCATTTAAAGTTTGTTTGCAACAAATTAATTTTCTCTTGTGAGTATTGAATGGTTCAATATTAATATACTCTTGTAAATTGGAAAACTTAAAGAGATTTCTTGTTAGGATATAATAATTGACAATCCTTTTGGATTATCAATTGTTCATTGCTTCAATTAGTATGAGAGAAAGATTCATCTTGATTGAAAGATCAAAATGAAATTGAGATGGGGTTTGTTCCACAAATTAGATTGAAAGATTCCACCTTGAAGATAAATGCCCTAAATAGAGGAGATGTTGGAACGATTTTGTGTATAAGAAATGATATAAGGAATAAGGTGAGAATATATATTGGAAATGCAAGAGATCTTGTGAGTGAAGAATAAAGCGAAATGGAAGAACAAGAAAGAGATAATGAGCAACGATTAGATTGTAGAGAAGAGAGGTGTTCAACACACCTAGATGTTGAGAGGGGGTGAATCAACATTAACTAGAACTTAAACTTTAATTAACCATTTAAATATTAAATTAGTTTTCTAAGGAAAGAACAAAAGCAAAACATGCACCACACAACAACACCATGATTTTTACATGGAAAAACCAATGAGGGAAAAACCACTATGAGAGTTAACTCAAATTATATAAAACATATATTAAAATGTTTATTTTAGGGCTCACTACCCAAGGAAGCTCACTGCTACTAGAAAGGACTTGTAGAGAATGATAAAATGAAATAGGGACATGTTGAAGAGACTCACTATCTAGTTGCAAGACCCTCTCTTTATGATGTTTCTCACCTCTCCTCGAGAACCAACCAACAACCCATAGGGGTGTGGTGGTGGAGTAGAAGTTTTCAAGTGGAGTTGTGACCAATCCAGTAGGGATCCAATTCCCCTAGGGGGCAATAGTTGGCGCATTCAAAGCTTGTTGTTAATACAGGCCTCAAGAGAACAAAACCTACCTCAACTTAACCAACACTTCTCCTTTGAAATGAGTTTGGAGCGACACATTCATGAAGATTACAAAGAAAATATAAACATGAACCATTATAGAAGAAGCATCTAACACATGTTGATGTTGTGGTTCTCTTTGTAGCACAATTACTCTAGCATATTGACTTTGCAAACTTCACACTCAACTGAAAAATCACCAAATCATTCCACTAACCACTTCACCTTCATAGTTGATTTATCTTTCCTTATATATCCTCCACAACACCTCAAAACATCAATTAGGTTGGTTTCAATAGGCCCTTGTTGCCCTAATTTTGAAACATCCAAAATTTGAACTTTGCATTGAACCTAATGTCATATAAATTCCTAATGTGTATTACCAAGATTTTTTAAGATGTGTGCATTTGTCATTTTAGTCCAAAGTCATCATTTTCAAACCCTATCACAATCAACCCTACAATGTGTCAGTCCAAGTGCAAAAATGGATGAAGCTTGAAAAGTACAAGGTGTTGAGGGTAATAATTTCATGAACATGTCCTATGAATCATTTTGAGCCTTGTGTCCAATTTTCATCCAACCCAGTTGATGGTTTAAGAGATTTTAATCTTTCAATTTTTAATGGCCCCTACTCGGAAAATATTAAAATATCTTGTCTCCGGTTCTTTTATGAGGACCAGATCTTGGTTTATGCTCAATTTCCTACCACAAGAATGCAATTTTAGTTTTGAATCTTAACTCATTACCAGTTGGAAGTTATGGTCATTTTTCATAAATTTGGGTACTAAAGTTTAATGGAAAATATTTAAATTATTTTTCAAAAATAATTTTAATAATTTTAATTGATTTCTATATATTTCCCGTTATGATCATTTCAGGAGGAAAAAAAATTGAAAATTCTTTATTTGTATCCAAGTTACCTTTCTTCATATCTCGAGCCTAAAGTTGCAAGCAATCCTACATTCAATGCATTTTGTTGCTCAAAAACTTCAAATTTCTAACTTCAAAAGGTTAGAAATGCTAAAAAATAAAGCAATCCTAAGTCCCCAATTGCTCTCAAGTGTAAACACAATGCTCATTGATTTTAAAAGTCAAAAACCCAATTGTTGGAATGATTGTCACTACTCTTTGGGCGAACAGGGTCAGATTTGGAGAATCAATCACAGTGACAAATCTATTTACCAATATACCTATAGAGGAAACATGTAGTATGAGATAGGTAAACTCCAAAATATATGTATTATAAAAAAATTAATTCATGAATCATTCCAAGACATAGCTAAACCTAAAACACATCCTTTAAAGCCAATAAGATAGGTCATAATCAACCACAAATGAAGGAACTGAATCTGTTGGCCCAAACATCAACACCACTATCAAGATTGTTATCTTGTTACCTTTACACCACCAAAGAGAAGCCAAAATAGAATGTGGAACAAAATGGAAGCAATTTAGACCATCTAAAACATCTCTATAACCATCTCCTGAATTAATCGATCATTAAATGTAGGTGCAAGTGGGGAACCCCACTGAACTAATAGAAACAGGATAAACCAGATAGATTGTGACACTTCAACACATAAGATATGGCATTGCAGAGCACCAAATGATCTAAAAATCACAAATAGGAACCATTATACCTGTTAGAGTATTCGGGTATTTACTTGATTATTTGTTTAATTATTTAAGTTCCCTTTATCTCTTTTACACTTAAGCTAACTTTAGGTGCATAATAATTAATTCTTTTATTAATTATTATGTGCAAACCTAGGTTTTCCTTTTAGGGTTTCTTGACCTATTAAAGGTTGAGTTCTTTCTTTTCTTTGTAAGAAGAAGGATTATTACATTACACATTTTTGTGAATATTGAGCTCTCTCTTTTTGAGCATATTTTCCGTGTATTTCTTTCTTCTGTGATTTTCTTCCTTGCTTCTCCTTGTAACAGGTTTTTCAGCTTGCAGAGATCTTTTGGGCTCCTATGGTGTTGTATTTTCTCAACTCCGATAATACCTTCCCAAATATATTACCAAATCCACACAAGTATACCAGTCACTCTAGAGGAATACAAAGCATTCTAGTGAGCAACTAAGATACAATACATTGTTGAACTGTAATCCACATTTAACAGTCACACACAAATTTAGTTGTAGAAGATATTATCACATGAAATCCTAGAGTTAAGCACCTTAGTGACTGATAAGCCTATACCCACAATTGCAAGGCCAACCCAAGAAAGACAGAGAAATACAAACCAAAATACCAACTCACAGACTTAGGAAAATACATTATCCAACTGTTAGATAAATTTCCTTAATAACATATGTGTGAATCCAATCCCAAATATCAATCATTAACACCTTGAGCATGTAGCCATCAAATAACGTAACCACATCCCATAACCAAAGTATAAATCATATTCAACAATGTGCTACCATATATATAGCATACATCATAACTGATATTCTACCATGGGTACATCTAACGGTCTTCTGGACTACCTTTAGTCACATTGATTACATGTCACAATTTGAGCCAAACCATCTCTCTCAAATATCTCATCACATACACCTTCACCAATGACCTCAAGTTGACATCAATGACAACACATATTTACATCAATAACATATGCTACCAACAATATCCCCCTTCATCATTGATGTCAATTAGTCATATTTATCTACACAGTTTCTCTTCCTTTATCTATACACACTCTCGCTTGAAAAAACAACAAACTATACATTCTCTCCCCCTTTGACATCAAGGACAAAGGATATTTTTTCTCCTACTTATAACATCCAAAAATATTGCATATACTCCCCCTAAGTGTGTGCACTCATTACAAAACTCACCCCCTTACATGGAGATCCCGCAAAACTAATTCTATGTATAAAAAACCTCAACTAAAAACCAAAAATGATACTGCAAGCCTTTACATAAATATGCAACCTCAAAATTTTCTCATTTATGAACTTGTTACTCAATTAGAAGGTATAATACCTTAAGGTGGGCTAGTTGCATCCCAATTTTCCTTAGCTGAGGAAAGAATTTGATTCTAGCACTCAAACTCTATAAACATGTCCTCAGCCACATCTAAACCATCAAGTGCTTTCATCTTTTGTTCTTAATTTTTTGCTTCACTTAATACACCAGATATTGTAGCAAGTCTCTAATTGACTACTTCCCTCAATAGATTGAATTGTTTCTTAATCAACTCCCTTTGATCCTAGTGAAAAGATAGCTACAAATGAAGTTTTTCCACTTGACACCTAGTGGATCCATCCTTGTCCTTTGACAAGTCATATGCTTTGGACAAATAAAATATTTGTGACTCAATAGAGTCAGTATGATCTTTAATGCTCTTAGTTGAACTAGGACACCTTGAACAAAATTGATAGAGAGTAGTTGCCTCATCAACACAATCCTTCAACTCCTTCATGTTTTCCTGTAATTTATTGTATGCATTGGTACATCGATCAAACGATTCAACCATTATTTTGTCATTCAACTTTCTTGTTGCCTCTTGTTTTGCCTTCGTCTCAATGTGTGAAGAATGATCCTTAAAATAATGCATTAGCAGCTTCAACTTTTGTTTTGGAGTGAAGGAGGAATCTATGTTTACCTTGGGTAAGCCTTCTTGTTTAACATTCACTACATCATAAATAAAACTTATTTTATTCACATGTTCCTACAAAATTTCTTTCCTTGTTGAAGCATGCAAGCTATCACCAAGCTACAACTTATGAAGGGAATAAATATTTGACAAGTTAGCTTTCCCCTCATGATTTGGAATTATGGTGTCACAATTGGTTCAAACTATATTTGCATTCCTAAAAGATCCTCAAATGAGTTTGAAGGCCCCTGACCCATCTCTTGACTATTTGTAGGAGCAACTTGCTTCTTATCTTTAGGGTTTACTTTAGTGGAAAATATTCGCCACTGGCGAATATTTCATGTCGATAACCTGGAAAATGGTGAATATATTGTATCAATTGAGGGTGGCCATGTCGTTTGGACTTTATAAATATTTGTCAAATGCACGACCCAATTGCCCATTGTTCTATGTAATTAATTGTATCTCTATCAAGATTTTGCCAATAGAATCTACATTTTCCACACGGTAAATTCAATATATTCGCCTACAGTTTTCAAGGTTGTCTTAATAGACAACCATAATTCGCCAATAGCCATATAAAAATTTACTGGCTAGGAGGACCCAATTCGCCTAGCATTTTGCGGAAACGTGTCTCAATTCACCCCAATTTTCACTAACTCTATTATAATTGCCAATTAATTGGACGACCCATAATCGCCTCAAAAATTACATAAGATGTGTTATAGTTAAGCGTGATTTGCCAAATATTTGTATACCATATAAAATTCCCACTGAATTCACCAAATAGGGATTGGTATAAATATAGTCAAATATCATATTTATCTCTACACAATTTGGTCGGTTCAGAGCTCTCAATTCGGATCACTAGCGAAGTTTTAGACCAAGAACAACCATTGCTACTGACTACATTGGTGACTGCTAGTGACCAAAAGGTAAGTGATCATATTTTTGAAGTGTTATAATATTATTATGTATTCATCTCTATCTGTTTGCATTGTTGGGTTCATTGTGTATTTCTCTCAGGAACTTACCCGAAAATTTGAATTTGAAATGACTTTCTTGTTCCCTATATTAAAATCAAACCAAGTTACATAGAGATTAACATCATATTTTTCTAAGACACTACCCATTACATCTGACCTCCATTATTAACAGACCCTCCTATGCTAGAGACCACCCCCTCCCAAAACATAGAAAAACAATATCCTCATCCCCCTTATATATAGTGTAGAATGATGACCAAATTCTCTCCAATTTCCATCACAGCTGCACTGGAAGCCTCGGAGAGTCAGTAATCCACCCTATCGATCATCCTCTGAAATGGAGCCAAGTTATTGTTTATCACTCCTACCTGATAAACCTCCCAAAATTCTTTAATGAACAAAATTTTCTGTATCTTTTTTGCCTTATGGTTAACAACCTCCTCAGACCCAATAGACCCATCCTCCTTCGAATCATCATTGAATTTTGATGAAACATAGTTGTTGGGGTTGAAAAAGGTGCGAAACACGCTAGTCCCCAAGTTAGCCTCCTCCAGAATGGCATTGGCTACTACATGCCCATCAACTGCCTGAATGACCCCATCAATCCTTTGGATACACACCTCCTTGGAATCTATAACATCTACCAGCGGGCTAATTACAGCCTCATACATGAATTCATCACATCAGTGCCTACCTACACAAAGCATGCATTTGACTAAGCTCTTCATCGTGACAAACACTCTTTCATCCATATGGAATAACCATTTGCAATGAATTTGCAAAGTTTCATCTCTACACATACAAATCACCCCAAAATGATGAAACATGCTTCCCTTGTGATGACTCCTTTCCTCTACAACAAGCTTCCCAACTTCTGCCTCCAACGTGGCTCTCCCAATCAATCTGGATAACTTTTGGATCCTTCTTCCCTCCCATTTATAGCCTTGCTCCTTCTAGATTCTTCCATGGATAGCATTGGGAAAGAAAAAAGTACTCTAAACCTCTGTTCTATACCCAAGAGATGTCCCTTCCAAATCACCCATAATCAACTTCATGATACAACTGTCAAAACAAGCAAAGGCCACAGTGGTACTAATATTCCTTATCTAACTAAATCCCTTGTCCAACTCCTATGCATGCTCGGTCATCTCTCCTAACTTCCACCAATCCTATTCTCCAGACAATCCTCCCATTTCTACATGATATCTCAAGTCTGAACCAGAGCATATCCTCTAGGGAAAACAACTATGGATGGTTGATGCTAACCAATCCTCTGCCTTGGAAGCGGAGATGAATCTCCACAATCCACGACACTTGTCTCCCTTAATTTCAATAGCTTCCTCAAAAGGAAAAACCATGGTTAAAATTATTTTCTTTTTCTTTCTTTATTTTATTAAAAACATTCATTTATTAAAACCTTTTTATTCCTGACAATGCTCACACATGTCTCTAAGTCTATTCCGGGGAATTTTTGAAGAAACTTGTGTCCTTCACAACTCCGGCCCGAAATAGAGCTTATGTCATCGATTAAAATTAATTAAAAATAGACTTAGATTTAATTAAGTATACAATTTATAATAGTTAATTAATTATTAGACAATTCTCATACTTGTCTTTATTCCGACGACTTTTTGAAGAAACCTTTGTCCTTCAGAACTTCGGGCTGAAATAGAGCTTATGTCGTTGATTAGCGATCATCCAACGATCATTAAGTTGATTGATTAATTTAATATTTAAATATAAGTAATGAATAAATGTATACTTTATTTATTTCATTTTATTTGCATGTATTTTTAGTTCTCTATTGGTTAATTGTTGAATTAGTTTGAAGATATAGGGTTAGTGGTTGGATCTTTAGGGTTTACAAATATGTCAATATTTAGCATACATAGATGTATGTATCTGTTATGTGATATATGTGTGTGTGTGTGTGTATACATTTTTATACTATGATGTTATAGACAATTATGGATGTATTTATGATGCCTATATGTAATAATTTTAATCCCTATGCTTGTGAATATGATGCTATGGATTATGACCTAACCTTTATGTTCAAAACATTACAAGATTGAGAGGGGGGTGAATTAGTCTAAACCAAATCCTAAACTTCTTTAATCACAAGTACTTATCAATTATCATTAACAAATTAAACATCAATGCAAGATGAAACAAAAAAACACCAAACACATGAAAACCATAATTTTTACTTGGATAACGAGTGTGGGAAAAACCATAGTGAGAATCACACTCACAATATAAATATAATAAAAATTAAAATTAATGACTTTCATATTTTACCCCATTGTGCACTTCCTTTGATATCAATGGTTCAGATCTCCATGTGATTGTGCATTTAGATCAAGATGTTCTTTCACCTTAACTCTGCAGCCCCGCCACACACATGGCACATGGGCCTTGTTGACATCAGGCTCTTCTTAAGTGGACCAATAAGATTATGCATTTTGGAGATCAAAGGACACGTCAGAAAGGGTTGAACCAATCTATCATCCTCGTTAATTAAGTATACAATTTATAATAGTTAATTAGACAATGCTTAGACCTATCTCACGTCAAGGTCTTCTTAAGTGGACCAATAAGATTATGCATGTTGGAGGTCAAAGGAAACATCAGAAAGGGTTTGCCCAATCTATCCTCCTTCTTAATTAAGTATATTATTTATAATAGTTAATTAGACAATGCTTTGACCTGTCTCTATTCCGACAAATTTTTGAAGAAACCTTTGTCCTTCAGAACTTCGGGCTGAAATAGAGCTTATGTCGTTGATTTGCGATTATCCAATGGTCATTAAGTTGATTGATTAATCAATTACATACTTATAGTTAACTAGCACTTGTAACTCATTATATGGATAGCTGAAAAAAAATTAAATATAAAATTTAATGTAGATTAATATTAGATGGAGAGAGCTCGCAAGAAGAGGATGGGAGGCGGGTATTAGGGTTTATTTCAGAGTTGTCTTCGGTGGTGGCAGGTATAGATAGATGGATTGGATGGAGGTTATTTGATGACTCCAATCTTTTTGTAATCTTTAAATCAATAAAATATCATATTACCTACTGGTAGGTCCAGAAAGTGACAATCTAATAAACCCTAACAGTAAATAGTTGCACAAGGTCGACACCCATTATAATATATTCCCCCACAATAATGAATATTCACCAAAATAAATCATTTGAACAATTTTTTTTTGATAAGTGAATAGTTGGGTAGGGCCAACACCCATTACATTAAGATTCAAAAACAAGATACAACAGTATTTGGCTTATTGCCGAAAATACATTCCCGGTAGCATTTCCAAAGATCACCCATAACAACCCATAACCCACAATACAAAATTCAAGTATCAAAATAGAACGAAGCATCTACACCATACTTTAGGGCTAAGAGACATTCCTAGTTTTCCTTGCCACCTTCGTAGCTTCACGTTCTTCTCTGACTTTCTTGGCTTGTAAGATGAGCAGACAATCTTGTCCGTAGTTAGCATGAGCTTCGCCTGCTGCAATTTCCTCCACACTGAGTCTATCATCCTCAATCCATTCCTCTCCACTCCCCAACTCCAGCGCCCCTACAATCTCAGTCGCATCCTCCTCATCAATTTCATCTTCATCTACCAACCCTTCAGTGGTCAGGTATTCCCAATGCCAATCCTCCTCCTCAGGTTCCTTTATTTTGGCTACATACATGAGGAAATTGATAATGCATAGTATATCTCTCCTTTGTGCCTGCAAAAACTGTGCATGTTGTGTTTGCACAATCAAAAATTTAAAAACCCTTCCAATGTAATAGTTATGTGGGAGGAGAATGAGAAGGTTCCCATCCACATTGTCAATGACCACATCAATGTCACGTAAATATGCATGCTCAAACACCATCTAGGTGATTTTTTTCACTCACTCTTTGGAAACCCTGATATATAACAACATGGCAAGAAAAAAGGCTGAAATGTCTGAACTGACCCTATGCTTGTGATACACCATCAAAAACTCCAACCCTAGCACTATCTTGACTGCATGCTTTATGTATGGGTGGTCATTCATGAAGACCCCCCAAACTGTTTATCTGTGACTTCAGCTACAAACATTGCCTATGGTTTCATTGCCTTGAGCATAATTGGCATGTCCATCACTCCCACCTCAATGTTTCCAACTCGAACATGTAATGTAAAAATACGATAATATTGTGCAATGCCCAATTTAAAAGCATTTGATTAGCTTTAGCATAAATGTCTCATTAAATGCACACTTACCATAAGTTGCCTTGCGTGATATATATTAATAGTATATATATCTTCTATTTTTATTTTTGTAATTTTTGATAAAAGTACATAAACCCACAAACAAAATTTCACTTTCACAAAAGATTTGCAAAGACAAATAACAAAACCATTGATATTATTAATTTATTATTCATGTGAGATCAAGAATTACATTTTAGAAGTAGAGACTATTGTTTATGGTGAAAATGGATAACAATAATAACAAAATTGAAAGGCTAAATGAATTCAACCACCAAACCCTAGCCTAACAACAACAAAGATCCACCATAACATATGAAGATTACCTAAGACAATGCAAATAACTCAAAATCACAAAGATTATACCATCACATGTCCAATAGGGTTTTGATCTCCATTCTTCCTATCTCCATTGATCTTGCTTGATATATTTGCTCTCAGATTTTTATATGCACAAGAGCTCAACAAAGAACGGAATGTGGTTGCAAGTGGAATTGTAGTGTAGCCAAGTACTCCAAAATCAGTCATTAGGATGTGTCATTAGTCATTAGGGTTTGACAATGAAGAAAGCATCTCCTTAAATAGAAGACACAATAAGAAATGGAGGGTTAAGATTGAGAGGTGTAAAAAGAGAGGTCGGCTAGGATTAGAGGGTAGGTAAAAGAAATACCAAAATAATGAAAGAGGTAGGTAGTGTAGGAAATAAGAGATGAATGACATGTGTCATGTGTAGAAAAAGATAATGAATTAATTAAATAAATAAAGATTTATTTAATTAATAGAAGAAGTAGGACAATTAAATAAATAAAATATTTATTTAATTTAGGAAAGGGATAATTTAAATAAATAAATGTATTTATTTAAATGAGAAATAAGGCTAGAAGAGGATAAATGAATTAATTAAATAAATAAAAATTTATTTAATTAATAGAAGAATTAGGCTTAGATAATTAAATAAATAAAATATTTATTTAATTAGACATGACAATTTTGAGTGTCTACATTTTGCCCCTCTTTGAGACAATGCGGCTTGTCGCGTTGTTTCAAAGAAGATAAGATGAACTGATACAGAGTTGCCCCAGGATGGGAATTATATGCCCCCTCGAGAGATTGGATGAAAATGTCTGAAAAGATTGCAGACAATCTCTCGATAAGAAAGACAGGATAGAATGGACTGATCAGATAAAGTGACAAAGTCACAGGATGAGAAAGACTGACTCGGGAAATGAAGACGAGGGCTAGGCTAGGCTATAAGATAGACCACGGGCAAAAGACATCCTCATTGTCATCCACACCCTTACGAGATCACAGTGCAGAGCGAGAAAAGAGCAGCAGCAGTTAGCAGCGATGGCTTTGGTTCATAGATTTGACCGTGTTCGCCGATTCCAGCGACCAGCAGATGTAGGAGAGCCGGTGAGTACCACAAAACCTCCTCGTACTTTGATGCATTTATTGTTGTCATTAACTCATACTAGGTAATGTAATAAATGCGCATTTATGTCAAGAAAATGTGTTTGTGTCCAAAAATGTGAATTTGTGTCTTCTAGGTCAAATCGGCAGTTCTGTGATGAACATACGCTGTCGATTGGATAAGCTGCTGAGAGGATACACTCAAGAAGGTCCTCTAGGGAAGACTAAGATAGATCAAGGCACTTTGTGATGAACAGTGAGTACCAAGATAGGCAGCACTTTGTGATGAACAGGGAGTGCAAATGTGAGTAACACTTTGTGATGAACAGTGAGTGTCACACACATAGTACTTTGTGATGAACAGGGAGTACTACTAGGATAGATAGCAACACTTTGTGATGAACAGTGAGTGTCACTAGGATAAATAGCTATGTGCATTTAGATAGCGAGTAGCATTTTGTGATAAATAGTGAATGCCACTATGACTGACATGATTTGAGTTGCTTGACTGCAGGAGTACTTGCCGATGCTGGAGTCACGGGAGAGATTCCCATCGACTCAGAGGTTGCGACCTGAGTTGACAGCCGAGGACTGAGCTGCGATTGAGGCTATGGGATTGAGATGCATTCTGTATGTGCCTGAGTTTCGGGTGAACATGGGATTGTTGACTGCACTGGCTGAGAGATGGCACTCAGAGACTTGTAGTTTGCATTTGCTGATGGGTGAGATGACAGTCACCTTGGAGGATGTATATAGGATTCTACAGATATCGATCGATGGGGAGTTAGTACCCTATGATCGAGATGGAGATAGGATGCACTGAGACGAGTGTTCTAGGATCCAGGACTAGGGATGAGGGTGGGACATGTGGCATGGGATACCATGACATGGACAGGATTAGCACTACCAATAGTGTTGACAGGAGTTATCAGTGGGTTCCTCTGTCTGGATAGGACGACACGAGGGGTGACTGTAGGGGACACAGGGGCCAGGAGAGTTGATCTTGGGGTGGGTCCTTCTAGGGCTCAAATTCTGTCGAGGCCAGGCGGCTCCGAGGGAGGGAGTTCATCATAGCCTTAGAGGGCTCCCTATGTATCAGTATTGTACCATTTTTGTATTGTAGACACCTGCGGGTGATTTTGTAGCCATATGATTTTTGACATCATTGTATCATGACACATTTTGATTATATATGAGATGATCCATTTTTGCGGCAGCTATATGCATGCGTACCTTATGTGATGAGATGTTCTTATGTGATGCATGTTTTATGATATGGATGCTTATATGATGCAATGCAATATATTTTTGTTCTTTTATGTTGTATATGTGATGCATGATGCAAATGTGAATGTATGTAATGCAAATGAATATGATAATGCAAATGATTATTTACATAATGAAAATGTGAGATGTGCTAACATGTGTTGTATGCAGGATGTGATGCAATTGTGATATCTATATGTATGTATGAAATGCTTATATGTGGTGATGTAGGTGTAACTATATGAAATGCAAATGTTTTTGGTGTGTCATTATACTTAGTCATGTGATAGCGGGCTACGTGGACTCGAGAAGGACAATGGAAGTCAATCAAGAAAGGGGGATGGAAGACAGAAGATATGAACATGAAAGAGCTTCTTGTGCGTTATCATCATTGAGCTTTATTATGGCAGAATAGGTTATGACAATCGAGGCATTTGTTCGGCCCAGAAAGTCATTGTACCTGTTTGCATGGAGATAAGACAGTCACAAACAAGGAATGTCCCAGTTCATACTAGACTCACAGTGTCCTCATATCCTTGGACAAGTCATAGCATTACTAAGAGACAATCCACAGACAGCAAATGCAAATAGGTGACGATACCCCATCCTCGCCTTTCTAGTCAAAGACATCCTGGAGATAGAATCTCTAGTCAAAGACATCCTGGAAAAGCTAAAAGACATGTCACCAAAAGATAAAATCAAAAGAAAACCAAGACTCGACACCAACATCCACTGTAGTCCTCAAGTTTAGTGTCTCTTGTCACTTGTATAAGTCGAATTTTGATTGTGGTCACAATGTTCACTTTCACAAAAAGGATAGATAACACTGAACCATATGTTGTCTGAGTCTGTTGAAAGATTTGATTTATTGAAGCCCATTGTTGCTGTTGTGTCTCATCTGAAACTGACTAAATCCATGAAACTGATACTTTATTGTGGAGAAGATAAACTTTATTGCGGATCTGTGATGCAAATGTTGCTTTATTGCGGATTGTGCGCGAATAGACTGAAGAAAGCTGGAAGAAACTGTACTCCTCAAAACATGTGATGTTCTCAGTTCCACACCCATTACTAGACGTAGGATTTGCCTTAGTTACAGATAGGATCTGATTTATTATGGATGGAAAGGGAGTGAAAAGGGAGGGTTATGGATGGCTAACCAATCTTAGGTAGATCAATAACAAGCCATGATGGGAATGGGTAAGTTTATTGTGAATGAATAGGTTGTGAGTGTGTGCAAAGTGAAAGATGAAAGAGAATCCTGAAGGAGGGAGGAGCAATGTCTCTACGCATGGCGCTGGTGACCCAGTTTTCACCATGGTACTTGCCCAGGGTGCCATCGAAGTGGTTTTCACCGTTGGACGAAATTATTTCTCTTTACTTTTCTCGATTTTTCAATTTTTTTGTTGTCACAAGGCGCCTGTTTGCCAGGTTTTCACCAAGTAACGATTTTTTTGTTTTATAATTTTTTTTGTATTTTTTTGAAAATTTTTGATTTTTTTGTATTTTTTGAATTAGGATGTTCCGAAGAGCTTATGTGTAGAACCTGCGAAGGTGCATGCTGTTGATAGGATCCTCCAAGGGTTCACCTTCTGTAGTTGAGAGCTGATATGCCCCAGATCCATATACCGTTGTGATGATGTAAGGACCAAGCCAGTTTGGTTCGAACTTGCCCTTCTTATCTCTGTCTTGCTGATTCTTGGGGTTCTCTCTGAGTACTAAGTCACCTACCTCAAATGCGCGAGGCTTGACTTTGTGATTGTAGTTGCATTGTTCCTTGACTGAATGATGTGTAGCTTGAGTGACTGTCTTCCTTGATAAAGGAACTGAGATAGAATTACTAGTGTGTGGACTACGTTTGCCCATATGCGTGTCACCTAAAGAAGTTTGGGCATCACTGATAGCAAAGTCCTTTGAGGAATCTCCATTAAAGGTCCATGATGTATCACCAGAAGGAAAAGGATGTGTGGAACAAGTGGATGAGTTATGAAGGCTTATGATTGTGAAAAGAAGTGAAAGTAGGATAGCATGATGGAGACTTAGGATCAACAAGTATGCTTTATGACTTGAAATTGTAGAACTTTTGCCCCCAGTTATTTTGATATTAGGGGAGATCAACTCTTTCTCTTTTTGCTTCATAGGATTTTTATCCTTGACTTTGATTTTTGCAGAGTCCAATAGCTTTTGATTTTGATTTGGACTAAAGGACTTCTCTTTATTTTTGACTTTTAGATTTTTCTTTTCAAAGCTTGATTTTTGATCCCCAATTAGTAAGGGCTTTTGTAATTCTTGTTCATCCAAGTCTGGGAGTGGATGATATGGTAAGGCTATGTGAGTTATCAAGAGGGCTGGCAATACGCTCAATAGATTCTTTGTTGGAACCACTCTTAGGAATATTGATATCAAGAGATGCTTGCACCACTGGAGGAGATTTGCATTTAGACTTAGTAGACACAACACCAGGTGGTTCACACCCAATTCCTTGTAAATTGTTTGTAGATTGCTCCTGTTGACTGAATGGCTTAGGAGACTGTGGGAGTTGATCAACATGAAAGATATACTCACCACATCCCATGTCTTTAATCTTGAACTTGTCTTCTTTTAGCTCTACCTGTTTTGATGTAGAAGCTTTTAAGGATTCAGGATCCATATATGCCGATGAAGGAATAGCTTCGCAATTGACTGGGATTGTTATTTCTGATCTAGGTTGTAGATTGTTGCAATATATGAATGGATTTGGATCCGCTTTGACGGTCACTTCAACTCCATTGTGTGGAAACTTGATACATCGATGATATGTAGATGGTACTGCGTTCATCTCATGAATCCATGGACGTCCCAAGAGTATGTTGTATGTGAGATCTAGATCTAGGACTTGACAAACCACATCCTTTGTAACTGGCCCAATTCTTAGAGGTAAGGTGACTGTGCCCTTGGATGAACGCTCTTCATCATCATATGCCTTGATGGTAATTTGGTTTGTAGAATTCATAGCCTTGTCAGAATATCCCAATTGTTTAATGGTGCTCAATGTACAAATGTTTAGACTTGCTCCTGCATCTATCAGGACTCGTTTGATTCTATGTTTGTGTATGAAGGCTTCAATATGTAATGGTGCAGTATGTGGCTGACTTACGGAGGCGTCATCGGCATCTGTGAATGTAAGGGAATGTGGAATGGAAAGGTATCCCACCATGGCTTGAAACTGGTCCACGTTCAGATCAGTAGGAACGGCGGTGTCTCTCAAGATTTTGTCAAGGATAGCTTTATGTGCAGGAGATATACGTAAGAGCTCAAGAATAGAGATGAGTGCAGGTGTCTTCCCTAGTTGTTCTACAAGGTCATACTCAGGCTTGGTTGATGAAGAATTGCTATTCTTAGTGGAGGCACCTGACAATGTAATCTTACCTCGATGGGTTGTAACATGACATTCGGAGGTAGCTTCGGATGAAGATCCCACACCCTTTAGGACAATTTTAGGTCGCTGAGGAGGATTCTCAGGATTTTTATTTTTGATAGTAATGGTAGAGATATGATTGTCCATTGAGATGTGATTGATAGTAGAATCATAATTGTAAGGTGCTCTAGTATAATTGGCTTGATCATCTGTGACTTTGCCTTTTCCCTTGTCATGTTTTGGGAATGGTTCCTTAAACACCTCATGCTCTTGGTTAGATGAATGTCCCTCAATCTCAATATCTCCTCTGTCAATGAGATCTTGCACAATGTTTTTCAATCGATGGCAATTACTTGTCTTGTGACCCTTGCTCTTATGAAACTCACAAAACTCATCATCATTCCACCAATTCGGTTTTACCTTTGGTTCATATGGAGGAAAATCTGGGACTGTGATCACTTTGTTTGCTACAAGCTTTTTGAATACTGATTCAAGTGGTTCTCCCAATGGAGTGTACTTCCTTCGTGGTTTTGAAGTTGTTTGATTGTTCACTTGATTGTTGGTAGAATTTGATCTAGAAAAGATGAACTTTGGTCTCACTGTGTTGGCATCAACCACACCATCATTAACTGTGTTCTTATTCTTGTTCCAAAATTTTGGTTTGTCCTTTCCTTTGAAGTCCTCTTTGTTTTCTTTGAATAGTTTGATAACTCCTTGTTCAATTAAGACTCTTTCTGTTGCTAGGCCCTTTTCAATGACATCCTTGAATGTAGACAAACAAGCTTTCCTGAGATCATAGCCAATAGCCTTGTTAACATTTTGTGTGAACATCTCCACCATTTGTTTTTGCGGGATCGCACAAGAGCATCTGCTAGCTAGGTTTCTCCATCTCTGTAAAAATGTTGCGAAAGATTCTCCTTCTTTTTGTTTAGTATTGCACAAGGTAGTAACTAAGACATCTGTTTCAATGTTGTAAGAGAAATGCTGAATGAATGCCTCTGGTAAGTCGCCCCATGACTTAATACCGGGAGGTAATTGAGAAAACCATTCCATAGCTTGATCTCCTAAGCTCTGTGGGAACAACCTCATCAAGTATGTTTCTTCTGCCGCTACCTCAATGCAAGCTGTGAAGAATTGTCTTATATGTGCCTTGGGGTCTCCTCTCCCTCTATATTTGTCGAATTTTGGTGTCACAAAATGTGGAGGAAATGGAGGCATTGGAATGCTCTTATCAAAGGGATAAGGGCATATATCTCTCATAGTGTATGTAGGTTTGGATGTACTCATGTCCTCCACTTTCTTTTGTAGATCTCTAATTTGTTGCTCCAAATTATTCTTGGGAGGAGACTGATTTCTTGTAGCATACCCCATGTTTGAAACACCCATTTGAGGAGGAGCTTGTTGCATGTATGGATGATACTGATCGTAAGCATGTCCATATGGAGGTCTATATTGTTGCGACATATATGGAGCACTTGGCATAACTTCTTGTTGAGGGACTCCATATCTGTTTTGTGTGTATAAACCATATTCAACAGGTCTTTCATTTTCCATTGTGTTGCCCCCAATTTTGACATGAGGTCTCCTTGTGTCAAAATTTTGAGGATGTCCTTGAGTATCCACTTGTCTTGATTGACCCATATCTTGAGCATGTGTTTGAGCATAGGGCCTCCATGATGGTCTTTGAATGTAAGTATCATATGTTTGAGCTTGTGTATGTGGGATTGCTGGTTTTTGAAGCAAAACTAATGGTGACTCAGGCATCATATTCGGTCCTCTATTTCCTCCACTATTTGGTCTCCTTTGATCCATGTTGGATTGAGTTTGTTGTGAGGGTCGACTTTCCATAAGTTGAGATAAGTCAAAATCATGCGGTATTTTAGCTCCACTTTGTGCCATCATGTTTAAAAAGTATTGACGATCTCTCCTCATTATCTCTTCAACCAATCTATTGAATTGAGGATCCATTATGGATTCTTGTATGTCTGCTGATAGTATTGAAGAATTGTCAACATTGTCATTGTGTGTGGCATTGTTGTTTATAGTGTTTGTGCTTTCCACATTTGGATTGTGTCTATAAACATTCATGTCTGGTAATGTAGTGTGCTCAAGATTGTAGAATAGATCATTGTCATACTCATAAGAACTCATGTTTACGGATTCTTGAGCTTCTTTAGCTATTCTCCTAGATTTTTGAAGGCGGGTTTCAACCATGAACTAGGTGTTTAGCAATATGTGAGAGACTAGACGAAGAATGAAAAGAGTATGGAAGACCAAGAGTTGTATGGAGTGTAAATGAATCTTGAGGTGTACTTGCAATGTCCAAAGTGTAAGACCAAGTATGTAAGTAGTAGAGTAGGTGTGACTTCCAAAGAGAGGATAGTTTCTCTTGATGAGGTAAGCTGACCTTGACTTTAAGTAAGACCAAATGAGACCCAAAGGTAAGAAACCTTGATGAAGGACCACTTAGCAAAGTGTAGTTGTATGTAGTGTGTTGACAAAGTATGATGAGGACAAGCAAGTGACCTTTTGACTCAAGTTTAGACAATTGTGAATGTAAAATGAGATGTGAAGCAATGATGGACTATGTGAGACCCAAGGACAGGTTGAATGCTAGATGAAATCTGAAGAGACAACCTAGGAAGCTCAAGTATGCCGAAACTGATTTCTTTTGTTTGTTGGACTGTGAAATTTTTCCAATTTGTGAAGTTTTTGGTTGTGACCAAATCTGAATGTTTGACTATTTTTCGTGACAAGAGGACACAATTTTGATGAGGACTCAGTGTTTGCAAGTGTTTAGACTCCAAAATGACTCCAAGAAAAGTGTGTTGTTTGATGTAAAATTGTTTTGCATACACTTGAAGACACAAAAGACACAATGTTTTGTTGTTTGGTCTTGATTGTTTGAATGTTTAACATAAGTCAAGCACAATTCTTATGGCTGGCCAAGACAATAGTTGTTGATCCCACATGGGGTTTTACCCCCGAGGCTACGCTATTCAGAGCGGATACTTAGATGCTTGACCTCACTGGCTCCACCCTCGGCACTCACTTCTCGGGTCAGCCAAGCATCAGTCCCCATGAAAACTCCCCATGGCGAACTTTGTATCTCTACTAAAAACCGTATGTGTGTGGGCCGCTACCAGAGGTCCGACGTCCTGCCCCAACAACTAGAAGGATTTGGGCTTCTAAAACAAAAAGGTGCTAGTAAGGGCATCCGCTCGTGTGGCCATACATGCGGCACTTTCAGCTCTGTAAATACAGAAGGCTCCCAGCCGGTAGGGGTTATGCCCTACAAATGATCAAATAAATTTGATCAAACGGGTTTATGGGGAGACATAGTGTCGGTATGAACTAATTAGCACACGTTATTCATAGTTTTCACCATGAATACATTTGATTATAGTGGTTTGGATGAGGTGGGTTTTCCTCGCTACCACTTGGGTCGTTCTCTTCTCACTAGTAGTCCTAATGACCACACGGGAAGACAGGCCCTCTAAAGATTAAACAAAAAGAGCCTATTGCTCAAGACACAAAAGACAATGATTCAATTTTAGTGCACCAATTGAAGTGTTTGCTAGTCTATGAAAACAAGGCACACAATAAAAATCCCAAAAACCTTGCCAAGGACTTGCAAAAAAGATTTATTAGTAGTTTGGATTGTTTCAAATGATCACCCCTTCCTGCAAGCACACAAGTTAGGTAAATTTTAGATCCAAAAGACTTTGTGAAATAGGGGCCTTCAATAATGCGTTTTGTTGACCAATTCAAAGATCTGATTCATTATAAAAAAAGACCACCTGTAAAATTTCAAGGTATTTCCAGAAATGTAAGAAAATCCAAAAAATTTGTTAATTTGCTCCAAAAATTAATTTTTTATGAAAAATCATAAAAAATTCATATAAAATGCAAAATCGATCAAAAAAATCTGAAATTTTTACTGGAGATTTTTTATGGTCTTCCAAACCTGCACAAAAAATTTCCTGCAACAAATCCAAGCAGTTTGTGAGATATGAGTAAAATAATGCAAAAACCTAATTTTAAAAGATCTGATTTTTGAAGAATGATTTTGCATCAAATTTAAAATCACAAAGAACAGATCCTATGTATAATTCTGAGATATTTCCAAAAATGTAAGAAAATCCAAAAAATTCACTAATTTTCTCTCAAAATTAATTTTTTATGAAAAATAATAAAAAATTCATATAAAATGCAAAATCGATCCAAAAAATCTAAAATTTTTACTGAATCTTTCTAATACTATTCCCGACCTGCACAAAAAATTTTATGGAAAAATTCGAATCCATTTGTGAGATCTGATCAAAATAAATAAAAACCCTAATTTTTAAAGATCTGATTTTTAGGGAAATATTTTGCATCAAAATTAAATTTACAAAGAACAGATCCTGTGTATAATTATGAGAGATTTCCAAAAATGTAAGAAAATCTAAAAAATTCTCTCATTTGCTCTCAAAATAAATTTTTTATGAAAAATCATAAAAAATTCCTAAAAATTGAAAATTTGCTCCAAAAATTTTGAATTTTGGATTGAGAGCTTCTGATACTTTCTTCAACCTGCGAAAAAAATTTGGTGCAAAATTTCCAAGCCGTTTATGAAATATGATCGAATCTCTCCAAGATCTTGATTTTGTGTCCAAAACCCTAGCTGCACAAGGTTATTCTCCAAATTGTTTTACAAAATAGCAATATAGGGTTAGAAAAATCTGCAAAAAAAATATAGATCTAAGAAAAATCCATGTCCCACCGGGCGTGCCAAAATGTGTATGGTGAAAATGGATAACAATGATAACAATATTGAAAGGCTAAATGAATTCAACCACAAAACCCTAGCCTAACAACAACAAAGATCCACCATAACATATGAAGATTACCTAAGACAATGCAAATAACTCAAAATCACAAAGATTATACCATCACATGTCCAATAGGGTTTTGATCTTCATTCTTCCTATCTCCATTGATCTTGCTTGATATATTTGCTCTCAGATTTTTATATGCACAAGAGCTCAACAAAGAACGGAATGTGGTTGCAAGTGGAATTGTAGTGTAGCCAAGTACTCCAAAATCAGTCATTAGGATGTGTCATTAGTCATTAGGGTTTGACAATGAAGAAAGCATCTCCTTAAATAGAAGACACAATAAGAAATGGAGGGTTAAGATTGAGAGGTGTAAAAAGAGAGGTCGGCTAGGATTAGAGGGTAGGTAAAAGAAATAGCAAAATAATGAAAGAGGTAGGTAGTGTAGGAAATAAGAGATGAATGACATGTGTCATGTGTAGAAAAAGATAATGAATTAATTAAATAAATAAAGATTTATTTAATTAATAGAAGAAGTAGGACAATTAAATAAATAAAATATTTATTTAATTTAGGAAAGGGATAATTTAAATAAATAAATGTATTTATTTAAATGAGAAATAAGGCTAGAAGAGGATAAATGAATTAATTAAATAAATAAAAATTTATTTAATTAATAGAAGAATTAGGCTTAGATAATTAAATAAATAAAATATTTATTTAATTAGACATGACAATTTTGAGTGTCTACAACTATATATATAGTAATTGTCATGACATATCATAAACTAATTAATATTGTTGAAGGAGTATATACATTCTTCATTATGGAAGACTCCACATTCTAACTTAGACACTACTACTATACCCTTTTCCAAAGAGTCCAAGATTCCCTCCAAAAAACTCTCTTAATTATAGCCTTGGAATTCCTTTTATAAGAGTAAGGAATGCAACAAGCTTTAGGCTGTATACAACTACCATGTTCTCATTTGACATATGTTTGTTTTATACGCATGGAAATGATATATTCCCAATATGAAACCTAAAATAGAACAGGATAACTTATCAAACCATATGACTAAAACTATCATGAAACTATTATGGACCACAGTGAAGAATCAAATACTATTGAAATTCAACTGCTTGAGTCGTGCCACCATCGCATTGCTGATAACTTTATGGATGCAAGATTCTAACTACAAAAAATAGAGGAGGATTTTTATGGATGCAAGATTTTAGCTATAAAAAACTACTGGATGAGCTCTACAAAAACTAGTGGATGAGCTCCAGAGATGGGTATTGTAATCAGAACAGGGGTCCAACTTTAGTTATCAATTTTAACTAAATAGGCTCTTTGCTAGAGCCTACTCTTCCCTATCCCCACCGTTCTCCTCCCTGCTCCCTCTCGCTCTTAGTCTTCAGGAGACGGGGGGATGAATGTAGGCAGCTAGGGAAAGGCCATCTACAGCTACAGATGGCCTTTGAAAATCCCTTTAGCTACCTCCTCTGATTTGAAAGTTCCTTTAGCTACAAAGTAATCTATTGTGCTACTATAAACTCAGCCTTCCTGAAATATTCTCCATCCAGTGTCATTAAACCTATATCTTATGAACACATAGGAAACATCTACATATGGGTATTTGATTTTTGATACTATTCTTGAACAAGTGTAGAGGGAAATATTTATAATGCTCCTTGATCAACTCAACTGCTACCGATTTATGAAAAAACTCGAAGCTCTAAATTTAGAAGTTCTAAATATTATTTTTCACCTTTTTGACTTCCAAAGAATCAGAACTCTTCATGCTGGCATGCAACTCTTCATGCCACCTAATGAAAGGATCAAAACTCATTAGTCTTCTATAATCATTTAATCGCCAATTCAATATTTTCTTCAAGAACAAGCTAACATCTGTACCCATGCAACTCTTCATCAATATGACAAGAATAAAGTCCTCTAACAGGAGGAGTGTTTTCTATGTGAAAAGATCATTAGAATCTAAGATGAAGATTTCATACTTGCTAAAAAGTAAGTATCTAATTCCAATGGATATGCAGTACACTTTCTATATGGGTTATTTTCTAAAAAAACTGTGAAAGACGTGCCTTAATTATTCTACGTTTAATTAGACTTTGATTTTGATGTATTAAAGAAACAATAGAAATTGCACTTTGATTTTGATGTATTTCTGAAACAGATCTTAGAGTTGAATATGAGATTCAAGAATGCAAACCCAAGCAAAAGATAATTTCATAATAGTTAGTCACTTGAGCATTAATGCCTAGCGTTAACACAACTTCATGTGTAGTTGCACAAATTATTCTTATAGATCCATTACATTACTCTAGAGTTGCAGTCACTTGCAAATATAATGTAATTCCTTCCTTGAAGGAAATCCACATTCACACTACACAGTCAAACATTGACAATGAAATTTCCAAGACAAATCAAAATATCCTTAATATTATGATTCACCATTCATGTAATATCTAAAAGTACAAATGAAGACAATGTTAGCAACAATAATAAATGTATTAGTCTATTCATGAACTAATTGAAAAACTAATGAAAGAAAGTGTATATTCTTTCACCATGAAACCATCCTACACACTAGACAATAAAAAGTCACATTTCTAGTTCTACTCTTCCCGAAGATGAGAAAATTATAGAATCCTTCTTTATGGCCTTAATATTCCTTTTATAATCATAAAGAATGCAACAAGATACCAAACTTTTACAAGAATGTGTAACATGTATTGCAACAATGCAATGTCGTAAAACCTCCAGGCCAGAAAGATTTGGTTTCGAGACACAAAAAGCTTCCATGAATGTGAACTACCTTATGAGATATGCCACTATCGCACATTTGTGGTTGTTGATGCACATGATACCAGGATACAAGATTCTCATTGCATTTCCTAATAGGGGAGAACTTTGAGATTTTTGATCAAGTAGGGATGCTTGAATCCAAAACCACATCTCCTATGTCTTCACCCAACTTTCTCTCTACATTCTACCCATTATAAGGGGGAAATGGTGGTTGCTAGAGAGATCAAAATTATTTGCAACTGCAGCAGAAGCCTGCAATTGCACTCGAGCCTTTTAATAACCCTCTAGTTATCTTTGGCTATTTTAATAACCCTCTAGCTACAAGGTAAGTCATCAATTTGCTTTACTTCATGGCATCTGAAAACCTTCATCCATATCTCCTTATGCCAGAATTCAACTACACCTTCTATGCACTTCATTTTAAAACCTTTGCAAGCAAGGCAACAACACTTCCTAAAAACTCATCTCTAGAAAATGTCTATCTTCTACATTCTAAAATGCAACATGTGAATGACATAACTTTTATCTTCTACATTTGGAAATGCAATGTGAATAATGACCCTATTTCTCAATTTGCGAAGTGGCAGCAATTGACTATCAGGTCCATACTTTGGATTATTCCACATAATGTATTAATCTATGTGAGATGTACTTTTCTCTCATTCCACAAGAAAGATTTCATTCCAATAGTCTTGACACTTGTACATGACTCACAGAACTCAACACAGATTAATAGTGGTAGCTTCTCATTGAATATTAAATATGTGTTATCCTCCGTATTTTTCTCCCTCTGACACACGCAATGTTTTAAGTTTTCTATACAAAAGGATAGAAGAGAATCCTTGATCAAGATTTCATACATGCCAAAAAGTTGCTTTCTAAAAGATTTCATACAGATTGCAGGACACTTATAGCTAAGATGTGGTGTGTTTGCTATATTAGTTTTTAACTCCAATTAGTAATGGAAGAGTAGCCTTAATTATTATTTTTCCCCAAAAATAATGAATGATTCGCCTTAATTTTTCCACATTTTTAATGCAATATGAACAAAATTGCCAATGTAATTATTATTTTCCCCCAAAAATATTGAAAAATTTGCCTTAATTTTTCAAAAAAAATCACACAAAAGAAAAAAATTTGCCAATAAAATTAATTTGTTTTCCCCAAAATATTGAATGATTCACCTTAATTTTCGTACAATTCTTACGCAACTAAGAAAAATTCGCCAACGGAATTTAATATTTTTCTTGTATTAAAAAAAAAAACCAAAAAAATTAATATTTCCCCTCAAAATATTGAAAGATTCGCTGGGATTTTACACCTTTACCCAGGGGGGGTTTCTTAAAGTTATCCCTACTTATCTTCCTTTTGCTCATCTCCACCAATTATTATATTCTTCATTATTGTAACATTCCCTATATTCTCCAAAAAATTTTGTTCTTCATTCTGACTTGTATTCCCTAGAGGAAGGACATTCACTTCACCTTCTTGTCCTACACCTTGTGCACCTATATTATTCTCTAGAGGATATGTCTCCTTGTTTTACTCTTCGTTCTTCTCAACACCACCTGCTATCATATGAACCTCAAAGGCTAACACATCAACAATAGATACATCAAGTATCCCCTCTAAATTGGAATCATCTCGAGGGATTTGTTCTTTAGTTATTACTTCACCCTCCTTTTGCAGCGATTTCCTCTGTATCCTTCTGTACTTCATCTTTGTCCTCCTCCCTCATTCTCATCAGGGTTTTTACACTTTTCTTTGTCCTTGATTCCTAAAATTTTTTTTACGTTATCTTTGTTATCCCATCCTTCGATAATGAAGATCTAACCTTCTTAAGCCTGTGTTCACTTAATCTTGTGTCTATCTTGATAACTTCATCTCTTTTCTCCAACAAGGCATCAATAAAGCCCTCTGAAAGCTGAGAGAAAATGTCACTCAAAGTTAAATTACAGTTCATTATATACATGATTATGGATTTCTAAATTATTTCCTAATTATATAGAGCTACATCTAGATAGAGCTTGGTTGTTTCTTCTAAGGCCCCATGACACTCAATTGCATTGAGAATTGCATTGAAATTGAAGGGATCTTGTCTAGGTGTCTTTGAAGGAGACTTCTCGGTCTTCTTTTCCTTCTCCTTCTCCTTCTCCTTTCCTTTTCCTTTTTCTTTTCCTTTATAACTTCCTTCTTCTTCTCCTTGCCTTGTTCTCCTTTCTCTTCTCCTCAATATGAAGGCTTCAATTTATTCTTATTCATGATCATAATCATCCTCAACATTTATCGGATTGATCTTTTGGCCTATTGCTATGTTCTCTTCCTTTTCTTGTTATATTCTTTGCTTATACGTGTACCTTGGTAGTAGTCCATCTTCTTCGAGGAGATGTTTGGGAATGGTCTAGAAGGTTTAGGAGTGGTAGTGGTAGTGGTAGATCTTCGTATTCTTTTAGGTTCTTGTGGAGACTATGGAGCATCAACAAGAGCTTGATATGCCTCAACAATACTTCTAGATGGAATTCCTAACATCTCTAGCCTTGCCTTAGTGTTCTCAAATCTATCATCAACCTTCTTTACTATCTTGTTAGTATTTTCTTCATATGTCCCAAATCTCTTAACATTGGGATCCTTAGGCTTGCTAACTAAATATTAGCATAAGAAATCCATTCAAGTTTAGAGATCTTGTAAGGAAATTTAGGTATTCAAGTAGTTTTAGGAACTACCTCCATGTAGTAATTATCTTTATTTAATATAAATGTAATAACCTCCTTATATCTTTCAACCACCTAACTAGGTATGAAAGATCCCAAATGGATCCTTTTGCTGTTGGTTCTGTAAATTCTTAATTAAACATACTATATTTTGTAATTTTTTGGTGATCTTATAGAATAGACAAAAGTTGCAGAAAGGGATTGTTTCTCTTTGGGTTTTGATGTTATAAGTAAAGTAATTGATAAATAACAACAACTGTGAAATAAAATAGTCAACAATGTTCATATGTAAGAACACTTAAGCAATTTGAAAATACTGCAAATCATACCAGGCAAATAACCTAGTTCTGTATTTAGCAAGAATCCATACATTTATTTGGAGTTGTTCTGAATCTAGATTGATGCCAGATGGAGGAATATTACTGGCAATGAACAAGGAAGACCAAATAAGCTGAATACAGCCCTTCAAGCCAACATACAAACAAGGCGTGGTTGTGAAGGAGGCATGGAAGCTGTTGCAAATCACGTGCCAGCTGAAATAGACCAACCACCCTATTGAAACCCCCAATATGCATGTTGAATCTTCAGGACAAGAAGATGTGTCTTCTACCTCTGAAAATCTCTGTGCAATCCTGGATAAATCCACTACCACCTCCTACTGAGGGCTACATCCCAGCAAGCTCAGACCTGGGGTTTGCGTCCCAGACCAAAATCACTCTTCCAGAGCAATTCCCAAATTCGCAAGTTTCAAAATGATCAAAGATGCTACCAATTAGGTTTTCATCTCCTTATAACTCCTTTCCCTTTGCAAGTCAAACTCTAAAGAGTAATAAAGCTTGCGCTTTATAATTAAAGTGACACTTTTCCAATTATGGCGTCAAACTATAGAAAAAAGCACTTTATTGCGAATAAATAGCTTCAAGCATCCAAAAAGACTCTGGGAGGTGAGAATCATGTAGCAAAGTTCAAGACCTTTCCAACGAGCTATAACACATAGGCATATCAAACTAGATGAAGCCAAAAACCCCTTATTACTCCGAAATGGCTATATACATAGCCTTATTTTAATTTATTTAATCGCTAACTTAGGAAATATTTAAATATATTAAAATATTTCCATAGATCCAATAATAGCCCAAAATAACCAACCAAACATGAATTTGACTTCGTCACCTATCTGTGATTGATGTCAGACAAGATGGGCCAACTGGCAGTCCCATCCCTAAAATCTAGGGATACTCCTAGAAACTAGGAAACACACCTAATCTTCCTGAAACTGAAACCATGGTATGGTCCCGTGGAACCTCAAATATGGAAACTTCCACAACCTCCTAAAAAGTAGGGAATCTCCCTAAAATGTAGGAACCTCTCTCCAAACACCTGTAACTGCTCAAAAGGATCATGCTCTACTCCTTGGTTCCCTAGGTGGTCATTCAGTCAACTGCCAGTTCTCCCTAAAAAATAGGAGACCTCCCTAAAAAGTAGGAACTATCATCTAAAGGTCCAAAACGGCTCACAGAGCCCCTACAAAGCTCTGTGACCCTCAAAATGAGTCCCCTAACCATGTCATTGACCTACGGGAACTCGAATGGTAGGTCAACCCCTGCTCATCTCATGTCACCTAGAAAAGGGGACATTACAATCTTCCCTTCCCAAAGATTTCTTGCCCTCAAGCAATCTGCACTTGCACGCTGAAAACCAATTCACTGGATCCCATATCAATTTGATAAACATTGCTTCACCCAACCGCTGCGCTACTCTGATATAAACATTTGTATACCCAAAATGAAACAACTCATCATGGATCCACTGAAGAAATACACCACACATGTCAATACCAGGATCCAAAATCTTTTCACTGTCATATCCATCCATCATGTCAATACTCATTATACTACTGCTATGAACCCAAACATCATCTAACTAGCTAAGAACTTCACTCCAATTGAAGCTACAAGTACTACCAACAATTAATGCTGATATGAATCCATCAATGAGCCAATTTCCAACAAGTAAAGTGTGTTGAATACTTTTCCAAGACCTCCAGACAGTTGTTGTAACTTTACCTATATTTCCACAAATTAATGTGCCTTCATTAAAGGTTGTTGAGTAAATGTTTTGTTGAGCCATGTAACAAATGAAGTCAATATTGATCTTCATAGCCGACTGTCAAATCTAAGAAAACTGAGTCACCAATCAATAAGTACAACGCTGCCTTATCATATCAAAGAGGTAACAAAATCAAAGGCGCATTGGGAACACCTTCTATGCCAATCAAGGATAACTCATTAGTGGCTGGTCTACTATGAGCCTCATTATCAATTCCTTCACCACCATAAAAAAAAACCAATATTAGCTGAAAAATCAGAATTAGATAGCTCTTGTTCCTCCTTACCAATATGGTGATGAGTATCATGAATGTGCTGAAGTTGAAGCTTAGCCTGATGATCTATCAACTTGGCTTGCTTGGCTCTTGCCAACCATCCTTCATTCATCCTCTGAGATTGCTCTATATCAGCTGTCCCAAAATGCACAAAATTTGATTTATGATGGATTGTATTATTCACATTATCATAACCCATGATTGCACCACGTATACCTTCAAGTCTAGAATGCAAATCATTATTCTCTTCTTGACCAAAGGCTGCCATATCTTGAGGAAGAGAAGTTATATCACTTTTTTTATGAACCTCGTGGGGTGGCTCGAATGACATGCTAGAGGTTGTTGATTTGCCAAGTTCAACATACACCTCCCCTATCAAGATAGACTCACACACATCTGTCAAACTCTCCTCTGAACCATCACCATTAGGTACATTTTCTATTTTGTTCCCATCTTCTAAGGTTTGATTTGAAAAATCAGACTCATTATGACATGTATCTTCAATATCAAAAGCATCAGTAACACCCAAACAATGAGTGTTTGCATGAGATTACCCCTCACAACCATCATCCTCATGCACCAAAGCATCAAAATCTTGATTATGCTCAGTAACAAGACTGTTGTCATAAAAGTCGGGGTTGCTATGGCTTGTTTCCCCCTTTCATCCCTCTTGTTTAACACTCATATATTGTGTGCCAATTGTAGGAATCCCTCCTACAACTTCCTCCTCATGTGCCATGACCTTTGAATCATCATTGTGTTCATATGAAGGACTGTTGTTATAAAAATTAGAATGGTTGCCATACCTTTGTGACATGTTTTCAACATTCATAGGTACCACTTCATCCCTTGTAACATGTTCATCAAATTCATCATAGAGATTTTTACAAACCTCATTTATGGATGAGTCAATCGGTTCTTCTCTTTTTATTTGCAGCTGATATGAATTCAAAGCATCTTCAGCTTCATCTGGAATACCCATAAATTGTGTGAAGGTAAGCATATCTTGTAGCTTTTTTGGAAGGGAGCAATACCCATGATAGTTGCTTATGACTGTATCATTGAATGTTTTAACAGGGGGCCTCCTTGTACTTTTAGATGTAGTTGTACCTCTAGTGTGTCTTGAACTCTTTGAAGGTGTTTGATCAATTTCCCTTCCTGCTTGTTTATTTTTACATAACCCTGTCATGATGATTCTTTTTATGTCCAACTGAAAACCAAATCCAATCACACCAAGTGAATGCAATTACCACCCCACAGGCTGGCAAGATTATGCTTTGATACCATTGAAAGATCCCAAATGGATCCTTTTGTTGTTGCTGCTGTAAATTCTTAATTAAACATACTATATTTTGTAATTTTCTGGTGATCTTATAGAATAGACAAACGTTGCAGAAAGGGATTATTTCTCTTTGGGTTTTGATGTTATAAGTAAAGTAATTGATAAATAGCAACAACTGTGAAATAAAATAGTAAACAATGTTCATATGTAAGAATAATTAAGCAATCTGGAAATACTGCAAATCATACCAAGCAAATAACCTAGTTCTATATTCAACAAGAATCCATACATTTATTTGGAGCTGTAGACACTCAAAATTGTCATGTCTAATTAAATAAATATTTTATTTATTTAATTATCTAAGCCTAATTCTTCTATTAATTAAATAAATTTTTATTTATTTAATTAATTCATTTATCCTCTTCTAGCCTTATTTCTCATTTAAATAAATACATTTATTTATTTAAATTATCCCTTTCCTAAATTAAATAAATATCTTATTTATTTAATTGTCCTACTTCTTCTATTAATTAAATAAATCTTTATTTATTTAATTAATTCATTATCCTTTTCTACACATGACACATGTCATTCATCTCTTAATTCCTACACTACCTACCTCTTTCATTATTTTATTATTTCTTTTACCTACCCTCTAATCCTAGCCGACCTCTCTTTTTACACCTCTCAATCTTAACCCTCCATTTCTTATTGTGTCTTCTATTTAAGGAGATGCTTTCTTCATTGTCAAACCCTAATGACATATCCTAATAACACATGCTAATGATCTTTCATGCAACTTGGCTACACTACAATTCCACTTGCAACCACATTCCGTTCTTTATTGAGCTCTTGTGCATACAAAAATCTGAGAGCAAGCATATCAAACAAGATCAATGGAGATAGGAAGAATGGAGATCAAAACCCTATTGGACATGTGATGGTATAATCTTTGTGATTTTGAGTTATTTTGCATTGTCTTAGGTTATCTTCATATGTTATGGTGGATCTTTGTTCATTGTTAGGCTAGGGTTTAGTGGTTGAATCCATTTTAGTCTTTCAATATTGTTGTTATTTGTTATCCATTTTCACCATATACATTTTGGCACGCCCGGTGGGACTCTTGTCCCTTTGCATTTAACATTTTTGTTGCAGATTTTGCATTTTTGAAGTTGCAGATCGGACGATTTCGACGACATTTTAGTTTTTTTCCGCGTCTGCGAGTGTTCGGATCGCGTTTTTGTGTTTCAGAAGCGTCTGTAATGTCGTGAATCGCGCCTGTGTTTTTGCCAATTTTTATTTTTGCAGGTTTCTGGAATCGCGTCTGAGAATTTTAACCGCGTCTGTGATTGATATTATCGCGTCTGCGTTAGGGAGAGGTGTCTATGGTCTCTGATCGCGTCTGTGAACTACAGAACCGCGTCTGTGTAGTTCAGACGCGTCTGTGTCTGGTATAAAGGCGTCTGTGCTTTCTGTTTTGCAACTTTTTCAAGTTCCTTCGATTCGGGTTTTCGGATTTTGTACTTAGAGTTTCAGATCTGGTTTATTTTCGGCTAACCCTTGCAGATCTAGCTAACCTGGTTGTGTGCAGCTTGCTTTGGAGGCTAAATACGTTTTGTTGAAGGCCCCTTTTCACAAAGTCTTTTTGGGTTTTTTAAAAATTTACCTAACTTGTGTGCTTGCAGGAAGGGGTTATCATTTGAAACAACCCAAACTACTAACAATTTTGTTGCAGGGCCTTAGCTAGGGTTTTGTAATTTTTTATTGTGTGCCTTGTTTCATAGCTTAGCAAACACTTCAATTGGTGCACTAAAATTGAATCATTGTCTTTTGTGTCTTGAGCAATAGGCTCTTTTTGTTTACTCTTTAGAGGGCCTGTCTTCCCGTGTGGTCATTAGGACTACTAGTGAGAAGAGAACGACCCAAGTGGTAGCGAGGAAAACCCACCTCATCCAAACCACTATAATCAAATGTATTCATGGTGAAAACTATGAATAACGTGTGCTGATTAGTTCATACCGACACTATGTCTCCCCATAAACCCGTTTGATCAAATTTATTTGATCATTTGTAGGGCGTAACCCCTACCGGCTGGGAGCCTTCTGTATTTACAGAGCTGAAAGTGCCGCATGTATGGCCACACGAGCGGATGCCCTTACTAGCACCTCTTTGTTTTAGATGCCCAAATCTTTCTAGTTGTTGAGGCAGGAGGTCGGACCTCTGGTAGCGGCCCACACACATACGGTTCTTAGTAGAGATACAAAGTTTGCCATGGGGAGTTTTCATGGGGACTGATGCTTGGCTGACCCGAGAAGTGAGTGCCGAGGGTGGAGCCAGTGAGGTCAAGCATCTAAGTATCCGCTCTGAATAGCGTAGCCTCGGGGGTAAAACCCTATGTGGGATCAACAACTATTGTCTTGGCCAGCCCTAAGATTTGTGCTTGTCTTATGCTAAACACTCAAACACTCAAAAACAAAACAGCAAAACATTGTGTCTTTTGTGTCTTCAAGTGTATGCAAAAACTTTTTACATCAAACAACACACTTTTTGGAGTCTAAATAGTCTGCAAACATTGAGTCATCAACATTGTGTCCTCTTGTCACGAAAAACAGTCGAACAATCAGATTTGGTCACAGCAAAACAAATTCACAGATAGGAAAGATTGCACTAAGGTTACAGAAACGCGTCTGTGTCTGTTCAAACCGCGTCTGTGTTTTTATCAGCGTCTGTGTCGAACAGAGACACGTCTGTGTCTGGGAATCGCGTCTGTGAAGTATACAGGCGCGTCTGTGTCCACAATTGCAAACAAAAAAAAACTGTTACAGTCCCGGCAAACATCAACAGGAAAATCTCATAATCATGTCTGCGTCAAACAGAGTAGCGGCTATGTCTTAAAACCGCGTCTGTGAAGTATACAGAGGCGTCTGTGTCAGGATTTGAAAACTTTAACAGTCAAGCAAACAAAGAAAATCAGTTTCGGCATACTTGAGCTTCCTAGATTGTCTCTTCAGATTTCATCTAGCATTCAGCCTGTTCTAAGGTCTTACACAGTCCATCATTGCTTCATACCTCATTTTACATTCATACTTGTCTAAACTTGAGTCAAAAGGTCACTTGCTTGTCCTCATCATACGTGGTCAACACACTACATACTACTACACTTTGCTAAGTGGTCCCTCATCAAGGTTTCTTACCTTTGGGTCTCATTTGGTCTTACTTAGAGTCAAGGTCAGCTTACCTCATCAAGAGAAACTATCCTCTCTTTGGAAGTCACACCTACTCTACTACTTACATACTTGGTCTTACACTTTGGACATTGCAAGTACACCTCAAGATTCATTTACACTCCATACAACTCTTGGTCTTCCATACTCTTTTCATATTTTCCATCTAGTCTCTCACATATTGGTCAAACACCTAGTTCATGGTTGAAACCCGCCTTCAAAAATCTAGGAGAATAGCTAAAGAAGCTCAAGAATCCGCAAACATGAGTTCTTATGAGTATGACAATGATCTATTCTACAATCCTAAGCACACTACATTACCAGACATGAATGTTTATAGAAACAATCCAAATGTGGAAAGCGCAAACGCTATAAACAACAATGCTACACACAATGACAATGTTGACAATTCTTCAATACTATCAGCAGACATACAAGAATCTATAATGGATCCTCAATTCAATAGATTGGTTGAAGAGATAATGAGGAGAGATCGTCAATACTTTTTAAACATGATGGCACAAAGTGGAGCTAAAATACCGCATGATTTTGACTTATCTCAACTTATGGAAAGTCGACCCTCACAACAAACTCAATCCAACATGGATCAAAGTAGACCAAATAGTGGAGGAAATAGAGGACCGAATATGATGCCTGAGTCACCATCAGTTCTGCTTCAAAAACCGGCAATCCCACATACACAAGCTCAAACATATGATACTTACGCTCAAAGACCATTATGGAGGCCCTATGCTCAAACACATGCTCAAGATATGGGTCAATCAAGACAAGTGGATACTCAAGGACATCCTCAAAATTTTGACACAAGGAGACCTCATGTCAAAATTGGGGGCAACACAATGGAAAATGAAAGGCCTATTGAATATGGTTTATATACACAAAACAGATATGGGGTCCCTCAACAAGAAGTTATGCCAAGTGCTCCATACATGTCGCAACAATATAGACCTCCATATGGACATGTCTACGATCAGTATCATCCATACATGCAACAAGCTCCTCCTCAAATGGGTGTTTCAAACATGGGGTATGCTACAAGAAATCAATCTCCTCCCAAAAATAATTTGGAGCAACAAATTAGAGATCTACAAAAGAAAGTGGAGGACATGAGTACATCCAAACCTACATACACTATGAGAGATATATGCCCTTATCCCTTCGATAAGAGCATTCCAATGCCTCCATTTCCTCCACACTTTGTGACACCAAAAATCGACAAATATAGAGGGAGAGGAGACCCCAAGGCACACATAAGACAATTCTTCATAGCTTGCATTGAGGTAGCGGCAGAAGAAACATACTTGATGAGGTTGTTCCCACAGAGCTTAGGAGATCAAGCTATGGAATGGTTTTCTCAATTACCTCCCGGTATTAAGTCATGGGGCGACTTAGCGGAGGCATTCATTCAGCATTTCTCTTACAACATTGAAACAGATGTCTCAGTTACTACCTTGTGCAATACTAAACAAAAAGAAGGAGAATCTTTCGCAACATTTTTACAGAGATGGAGAAACCTAGCTAGCAGATGCTCTTGTGAGATCCCGCAAAAACAAATGGTGGAGATGTTCACACAAAATGTTAACAAGGCTATTGGCTATGATCTCAGGAAAGCTTGTTTGTCTACATTCAAGGATGTCATTGAAAAGGGCCTAGCAACAGAAAGAGTCTTAATTGAACAAGGAGTTATCAAACTATTCAAAGAAAACAAAGAGGACTTCAAAGGAAAGCACAAACCAAAATTTTGGAACAAGAATAAGAACACAGTTAATGATGGTGTGGTTGATGCCAACACAGTGAGACCAAAGTTCATCTTTTCTGGATCAAATTCTACCAACAATCAAGTGAACAATCAAACAACTTCAAAACCACGAAGGAAGTACACTCCATTGGGAGAACCACTTGAATCAGTATTCAAAAAGCTTGTAGCAAACAAAGTGATCACAGTCCCAGATTTTCCTCCATATGAACCAAAGGTAAAACCGAATTGGTGGAATGATGATGAGTTTTGTGAGTTTCATAAGAGCAAGGGTCACAAGACAAGTAATTGCCATCGATTGAAAAACATTGTGCAAGATCTCATTGACAGAGGAGATATTGAGATTGAGGGACATTCATCTAACCAAGAGCATGAGGTGTTTAAGGAACCATTCCCAAAACATGACAAGGGAAAAGGCAAAGTCACAGATGATCAAGCCAATTATACTAGAGCACCTTACAATTATGATTCTACTATCAATCACATCTCAATGGACAATCATATCTCTACCATTACTATCAAAAATAAAAATCCTGAGAATCCTCCTCAGCGACCTAAAATTGTCCTAAAGGGTGTGGGATCTTCATCCGAAGCTACCTCCGAATGTCATGTTACAACCCGTCGAGGTAAGATTACATTGTCAGGTGCCTCCACTAAGAATACCAATTCTTCATCAACCAAGCCTGAGTACGACCTTGTAGAACAACTAGGGAAGACACCTGTACTCATCTCTATTCTTGAGCTCTTACGTATATCTCCTGCACATAAAGCTATCCTTGACAAAATCTTGAGAGACACCGCCATTCCTACTGATCTGAATGTGGACCAGTTTCAAGCCATGGTGGGATACCTATCCATTCCACACTCCCTCACATTCACAGAAGCCGATGACACCTTCGTAAGTCAGCCACATAATGCACCATTACACATTGAAGCCTTCATACATAAACACCGAATAAAACGAGTCCTGATAGATGGAGGAGCAGGTCTTAATATTTGTACATTAAGCACCATCAGACAATTGGGATATTCTGACAAAGCTGTGAATTCTACAAACCAAATCACCATTAAGGCCTATGATGATGAAGAGCGTTTGTCCAAGGGCACGGTCACCTTACCATTAAGAATAGGGCCAGTCACAAAGGATGTGGTTTGTCAAGTCCTGGATCTAGATCTCACGTATAACATATTGCTAGGGCGTCCATGGATTCATGAGATGAGAGCAATACCATCTACATATCATCGATGTATCAAGTTTCCACACAATGGAGTTGAAGTGACCGTCAAAGCGGATCCAAATCCATTCATATATTGCAACAATCTACAACCTAGATCAGAAATAACAATCCCAGTCAATCGCGAAGCTATTCCTTCATCGGCATATGTGGATCCTGAATCCTTAAAAGCTTCTACATCAAAACAGGCAGAGCTAAAAGAAGACAAGTTCAAGATTAAAGACATGGGATGTGGTGAGTATATCTTTCATGTTGATCAACTCCCACAGTCTCCTAAGACATTCAATCAACAGGAGCAACCTACAAACAATTTGCAATGCCAAGGAATTGGGTGTGAACCACCTAGTGTTGTGGCTACTAAGTCCGAATGCAAATCTCCTCCAGCGGTGCAAGCAGCTCTTGATATCAATAGTCCTAAGAGTGGTTTTAGTGAAGAATCTATTGAGCATATCGCCAACCCTCTTGAGAACTCACATAGCCTTACCATTTCATCCACTCATTCCATTTCCACTCCACTCCCAGACTTGGATGAACAAGAATTACAAAAGCCCTTACTCATTGGGGATCACAAATCAAGCTTTGAAAAGAAAAATCTAAAAGTAAAAACTAAAGAAAAGTCCTTTAGTCCAAATCAAAATCAAAAGCTATTGGACTCTGCAAAAATCAAATTCAAGGATAAAAATCTTATGAAGCAAAAAGAGAAAGAGTTGATCTCCCCCAATATCAAAATAACTGGGGGCAAAAGTTCTAAAATTTCAAGTCAAAAAGCATACTTGTTGACCTTAAGTCTCCATCATGCTATCCTACTTTCACTTCTTTTCACAGTCATAAGCCTTCATAACTCATCCACTTGTTCCACACATACTTTCCCTTCTGGCGATACATCATGGACCTTTAATGGAGCTTCCTTGAAGGACTTTGTTATCAGAGATGCCCAAACTTCTTCAGGTGACACGCATATGGGCCTGTGTAGTCCACACACTAGTAATTCTATCTCAGTTCCTTTATCAAGGAAGACAGTCACTCAAGCTACACATCATTCAGTCAAGGAACAATGCAGTTACAATCACAAAGTCAAGCCTCACACATTTGAGGTAGGTGACTTAGTCCTCAGAGAGAACCCCAAGAATCAACAAGACAGAGATAAGAAGGGCAAATTTGAACCCAACTGGCTTGGTCCTTACATCATCACAGCAGCATATGGATCTGGGGCATATCAGCTCTAACTACAGAAGGTGAACCCTTAGAGGATCCTATCAACAGCATGCACCTTCGCAGGTTCTACACATAGCTCTTTGGAATATCCTAATTCAAAAATACAAAAAAATCAAAATTTTCAAAAATACAAAAAAAAAAAAACTATAAAACAAAAAAATCGTTACTTGGTGAAAACCTGGCAAACAGGCGCCTTGTGACAACAAAAAAATTGAAAAATCGAGAAAAGTAAAGAGAAATAATTTCGTCCAACGGTGAAAACCACTTCGGTGGCACCCTGGGCAAGTACCATGGTGAAAACTGGGTCACCAGCGCCATGCGTAGAGACATTGCTCCTCTCTCCTTCAGGATTCTCTTTCATCCTTTCACTTTGCACACACTCACGACCAATTCATCCATAATAAACTTACCCATTCCCATCATGGCTTGTTATTGATCTACCTAAGATTGGTTAGCCATCCATAACCCTCCCTTTTCATTCCCTTTCCATCCATAATAAATCAGCTCCTATCTGTGACTACGACCAATCCTACGTCTAGTGATGGGTGTGGAACTAAGAACATCACATGTTTCGAGGAGTACAGTTTCTTCCAGCTTCCTTCAAGTCTATCCACACACAATCCGCAATAAAGCAACATCTGCATCACAGATCCGCAATAAAGTTCCACCTTCTCCACAATAAAGTATCAGTTTCATGGATTCAGTCAGTTTCAGATGAGACACAACAGCAACAATGAGCTTCAACAAAATCAAATCTTTCAACAGACTCAGACAACATATGGTTCAGTGCTATCTATCCTTTTTGTGAAAGTGAACATTGTGACCACAATCGAATAAGACTTAAACAAGTGACAAGAGACACTAAACTTGAGGACTACAGTGGATGTTGGTGTCGAGTCTTAGTTTTCTTTTGATTTTATCTTTTTGGTGACATGTCTTTTAGCTTTTCCAGGATGTCTTTGACTAGAGATTCTATCTCCAGGATGTCTTTGACTAGAAAGGCGAGGATGGGGTATCGTCACCTATTTGCATTTGCTGTCTATGGATTATCTCTTAGTAATGCTATGACTTGTCCAAGGATATGAGGACACTGTGAGTCTAGTATGAACTGGGGCATTCCTTGTTTGTGACTATCTTATCTCCATGCAAACAGGTACAATGACTTTCTGGGCCGAACAAATGCCTCGATTGTCATAACCTATTCTGCCATAATAAAGCTCAATGATGATAACGCACAAGAAGCTCTTTCACGTTCATATCTTCTGTCTTCCATCCCCCTTTCTTGATTGACTTCCATTGTCCTTCTCGAGTCCGCGTAGCCTGCTATCACATGACTGAGTATAATGACACACCAAAAACATTTGCATTTCATATAGTTACACCTGCATCACCACATATAAGCATTTCATACATACATATAGATATCACAATTGCATCACATCCTGCACACAACACATGTTAGCACATCTCACATTTTCATTATGTAAATAATCATTTGCATTATCATATTCATTTGCATTACATACATTCACATTTGCATCATGCATCACATATACAACATAAAAAGAACAAAAATATATTGCATTGCATCATATAAGCATCCATATCATAAAACATGTATCACATAAGAACATTTCATCACATAAGGTACACATGCATATAGTTGCCGCAAAAATGGATCATCTCTCATATATAATCAAAAGTGTCATGATACAATGATGTCAAAAGAATCATATGGCTACAAAATCACCCACAGGTGTCTACAATACAAAAATAGTACAATACTGATACATAGGGAGCCCTCTGAGGCTATGATGAACTCCCTCCCTCGGAGCCGCCTGGCCTCGATGGAGTTTGAGCCCTAGAAGGACCCACCCCAAGATCAACTCTCCTAGCCCCTGCGTCCCCTGCAACCACCCCTCGTGTCGTCCTATCCAGACAGAGGAACCCACTGATAACTCCTGCCAACACTATTGGTAGTGCTAATCCTGTCCATGTCATGGTATCCCATGCCACATGTCCCACCCTCATCCCTAGTCCTGGATCCTAGAACACTCGTCTCAGTGCATCCCTATCTCCGTCTTGATCATAGGGTACTAACTCCCCATCAATCGGTATCCGCAGAATCCTGTAGACATCCTCAAGGGTGACTGTCATCTCACCCATCGGCAAATGCAAACTACAAGTCTCTGAGTGCCATCTCTCAGCCAGTGCAGTCAACAATCCCATGTTCACCCGAAACTCAGGCACATACAGAATGTATCTCAATCCCATAACCTCAATCGCAGCTCAGTCCTTGGCTATCAACTCAGGTCGCAACCTCTGAGTCCATGGGAATCTCTCCCGTGACTCCAACATCGGCAAATACTCCTGCAGTCAAGCAAATCAAATCATGTCAGTCATAGTGACACTCACTGTTCATCACAAAGTGTTGCTATCTATCCTAGTAGTACTCCCTGTTCATCACAAAGTACTACATGTGTGACACTCACTGTTCATCACAAAGTGTTACTCACATTTGCACTCCCTGTTCATCACAAAGTGCTGCTCATATTTTAGTACTCCCTGTTCATCACAAAGTACTCTATCTTGGTACTCACTATTCATCACAAAGTGCCTTGATCTATCTTAGTCTTCCCTAGAGGACCTTCTTGAGTGTATCCTCTCAGCAGCTTATCCAATCGACAGCGTATGTTCATCACAGAACTGCCGATTTGACCTGGAAGACATAAATTCGCATTTTTGGACACAAACACATTTTCTTGACATAAATGCGCATTTATTACATTACCTAGTATGCATTAATGACAACAATAAATGCATCAAAGTACGAGGAGGTTTTGTGGTACTCACTGGCTCTCCTGCCTCCGTTGGCCTCTAGAATCGGCGAACACGATCGAAACTATGAACAAAAGCCATCGCTGCTGACTGTTGCTGCTTTATTTTCGCTTTGCAATGTGCTCTCGTGGATGTGTAGATGACAATGAGGATGTATTTTCCCCCATGGTCTATCTTATAGATTGCCCTAGCTCTCATTTCCCGAGTCAGTCTTCCGTATCCCGTGACTTTGTCACTTTATCCAATCAGTCCATTCTATCCCGTCTTTCTTATCGAGAGATTGTCTGCAATCTTTTCAGACATTTTCATCCAATCTCTCGAGGGGGCATATAATTCCCATCTTGGGGCAACTCTGTATCAGTTCATCTTATCTTCTTTGAAACAACGCGACAAGCCGCATTGTCTCAAAGAGGGGCAAAATGTAGACACTCAAAATTGTCATGTCTAATTAAATAAATATTTTATTTATTTAATTATCTAAGCCTAATTCTTCTATTAATTAAATAAATTTTTATTTATTTAATTAATTCATTTATCCTCTTCTAGCCTTATTTCTCATTTAAATAAATACATTTATTTATTTAAATTATCCCTTTCCTAAATTAAATAAATATCTTATTTATTTAATTGTCCTACTTCTTCTATTAATTAAATAAATCTTTATTTATTTAATTAATTCATTATCCTTTTCTACACATGACACATGTCATTCATCTCTTAATTCCTACACTACCTACCTCTTTCATTATTTTATTATTTCTTTTACCTACCCTCTAATCCTAGCCGACCTCTCTTTTTACACCTCTCAATCTTAACCCTCCATTTCTTATTGTGTCTTCTATTTAAGGAGATGCTTTCTTCATTGTCAAACCCTAATGACATATCCTAATAACACATGCTAATGATCTTTCATGCAACTTGGCTACACTACAATTCCACTTGCAACCACATTCCGTTCTTTATTGAGCTCTTGTGCATACAAAAATCTGAGAGCAAGCATATCAAACAAGATCAATGGAGATAGGAAGAATGGAGATCAAAACCCTATTGGACATGTGATGGTATAATCTTTGTGATTTTGAGTTATTTTGCATTGTCTTAGGTTATCTTCATATGTTATGGTGGATCTTTGTTCATTGTTAGGCTAGGGTTTAGTGGTTGAATCCATTTTAGTCTTTCAATATTGTTGTTATTTGTTATCCATTTTCACCATATACAGGAGTTGTTCTCAATCTGGATTGATGCTAGATGGAGGAATATTACTAGAAACAAACAAGGAATACCAAATAAGCTAAATACAACCCTTCAAGCCAACATACAAACAAGGCGTGGTTGCAAAGGAGGCATGGAAGTTGCTGCAAATCACATGCCAGCTAAAATAGACTAGCCGCCCTATTGAAACCCCCAATATGCATGCTAAATCTTAGGACAAGAAGATGTGTCTTCTACCTCTGACAATCTTTGTGCAATCCTGGATAAATCCACTGTCAACTCCTGCTGAGGGCTACGTCCCAGCAAGCTCAAACCTGGGGTTTGCGTCCCAGACCAAAATCACTCTTCCAGAGCAATTCCCAAATTCACAAGTTTCAAGATGATCAAAGATGCTATCAATTAGGTTTTCATCCCCTTATAACTCCTTTCCCTTTGCAAGTCGAACCCTAAAGAACAATAAAGCTTGCGCTTTATAATTAAAGTGACACTTTCCCAATTATGGCGTCAAACTATAGAAAAATATCACTTTATTGTGAATAAATGGCTTCAAGCATCCAAAAAGACTCCAGGAGGTGAGAATCATGTAGCAAAGTTCAAGACCTTTCCAACGAGCTATAACACATAGGCATATCAAACCAGATGAAGCCAAAAACCCTTTATTACTCCGAAAAGGCTATATACATAGCCTTATTTTAATTTATTTAATCGCTAACTTAGGAAATATTTAAATATATTAAAATATTTCCATAGATCCAATAATAGCCCAAAATAACCAACCAAACATGAATATGACTTCTTCACCTGTCTGTGACTGATGCCGGACAAGATGAGCCAACTGGCAGTCCCATCCCTAAAATCTAGGGATACTCCTAGAAACTAGGAAATGTGCCCAATCTTCCTAAAATTGAAACCATGGTATGGTCCCATGGAACCTCAAATATGGAAACTACCACAACCTCCTAAAAAATAGGGAATCACCCTAAAAAGTAGGAACCTCTCTCCAAACAACTATAACTGCTCAAAAGGATCCTGCTTTACTCCTTGGTTCCCTAGGTGGTCATTCAATCAACTGCCAATTCTCCCTAAAAAATAGGAGACCTCCCTAAAAAGTAGGAACTATCATCTGAAGGTCCAAAATGGCTCACAAAGCCCCTGCAAAGCTCCATGACCCTCATAATGAGTCCCCTAACCATGTCATTGACCTACGGGAACTCGAATGGTAGGTCAACCCCTGCTCATCTCATGTCACCTAGAAAAGGGGACATTACAAGGTATCCTATACCTTTTCTACATTATACTTTGGAATGTCTTAAAGAAACCCTAGTAAGTTGCATCACATGTTTCGCTATCTGAAAAACTATGCATATGGTTCCTAGTTTGAGAGGCTACCAAAATATCCTTTCTCCAAACTATAATTTTTAGACCAGACAATTATTTCACAAAATAAAACATCGAATAGATGATAAGATAACCATACTAGAAGTTATATTTTGTTTCATTTGTCTTGTGTAGGCTATCCATCTGTTGTTTCCACAAGAGCTCACAAAGATCAAAGTCTTGTTGGCATTGTGTTGTCATTGATGTCAACTGGTATAAGAAGGATATCGGTATAAGAGATGTATGTGTTGCACTGTCATGGATGCATAAAGGATGTGATATCTTTGATATCACCTTGTGTTGCAAATCACTGGTAAGGAAAGGAGGTCAATTGGTAAGAGTTGTGTTGATAGTGAGTAGTTGCCAACCAACAAGCTTATGACAAATGTACAAGAAGGATGAGCGAGGTGTTGAGTTGTTGTTTGTGATTAAGAGGTGGAATTTTCCTGAGTCACATCAACATAGGAGGAGAAGAATGTACAGATCACTGGTATAATGTGTGGATGCAGAACAACAAGAATCACACTGGATAAAGATGCAGTCACCATGTGAAGAGATGACCGACAGTAAGTATGCCCCAATTGGATCACATGTGCATGTTTGAAGATATGTTGCACAAACAGGGAAGCCACATGAGTGCATTGCAGGATGCAGATGACAAGGATCCACTACCATCAATAAGTGGAGCTTATCTCCTATTATGCAAAGTATGCATCTTAGTTATGTGAGATAAGATAGAAGTAGAAGGCAGGTGATTGAAGGCTCACACTGGATCTACCGATAAATCAAAGGAATGCCTCAAGTGCATGAAATCAGGGATATGCACTGGACTGACAAAGAAGGCATGTTGTGCTGCCAGGATAGATGAAGTGTGATGGGTTTGTTTCTTTGACAAACCGGTTGAGATATGGTCTGGGCTGATGAAGAAGGCAAGGTTGAGTAGCTGTAGGTAGAGGACAATGGCCGAATTGAAGATGGAGTTAGTTGAAGGTTGATGACATGGTGTCATTAAGGTGTTTACCGGTAAGTATGTCCACCGGTAATGTTGACAAAGTGCAGATGTAGAAGGCCCCCATTTGATGAAGGTGATCATGAGGTAAGTTGGCAAATGTGCCGACCTGGTTGAGTGTTCCATGGGAAGAGAATTCGAGTGCAAGGTTGAAGGCAGACCAGTTAGGGTATAACCGGTAGGGTCTGTGAACCGGTAGATGAACCCGGTTGTGTGGGTGGTCGGTGATCTTGTCTGGACCGACATAGAATACTTAGCAAAGGTAAATTCTGACAAAGGGGCCACATGGAGGTGAAGTGGCATGCATGCATAGGTCGGTGTGATGTGTCAATGAGGTTTTTGGTAACTAGTCCAACATTAATGATGACTGCGAGGCTCGAGGAAGAAAAGTAGAAGATTGTGGCTCGAGATGAAGGAAACAAAAAAGATCGAGAGAAGAATGATCTTGTAGATTGAAGAGGGTGAAGGAAACTGCATCACACACATGATTGATCAGACAAAAGGCCAAAAAATATGCTACAGACGGCTAAAGAAAGAAGACGTGTTTCACAAGGTAGACAGATGGGTGATGCTCATTGATTGAGTGCTGAACATTGATCAAGGACATGCTATCATATTGGATTTGATATATCACGATGATCAGAGATCAGATTGGATGCAGATTCAATGCATGTCGGAAACCCTAACCGTGCCAATGTTCAAACTCACGTCTTGGTGAGAAAATCTGGATATAAGTATGCGAGCCAAAGATATTGTCTAGGGTTGTTGAATGAAAGCGTGTTAATGTTGCATGAGAGAGGAAATCAGTCAATTACTCAACAAGAATCAGAGATGAGACTGAGTGTGTGAGTAAGAAATGGTTTGAAGAGTTCAACCAGCAATAGTGAGGCAACTGGTAGACAAGAGTTGCAGAAGATTATGGAGAAGGCAAGCTAAGGACTGGTAGGAATTAGATGGTAGACATATGACTAAGTTACCAAGACCGGTGGTGGATAGAAGCTGTGTGGCGAAAGAAAAGAGAACCGACAGAAAGCAGAACTGACAAAAAAGGAGAAGAGGGTGGACAGGCAAGAGTGAAATAAAGAGTGAGGTTGTAGAAGTGTGAGGGTTAGTAGAGAAACGACAGTGAATTGGATAGAAGATCCAGCAGAGATATTTGCAAAAGAGTTAAAAAATCCTTTTGTAACAAGATAATTAGCTTGTAAATGATTATGTTTTGTATTCACTGAGATGTAGCTCGGTGCAGGGGTTGTAGCTACTTGGGTTAGTGCCCTAAGTCAGGGGTTATATCTCCTTGGGTTGGTACCCCAAATCAGGGATTGGTGCTCCTTGGGTTGGTGCTCTAAATTAGGGGTTGGTTCTCCTCGGGTTGGTGCCCTAAACATTGTAATCAGAGATTTATTGTGAGGCTTGATTGGAGCAGTAGACTCCAGTAGCATTTCTCACCGAGGTTTTTCCCATCTTGGGTTTTCCTCGTATATGCTGGTGTCATGTGATGTCTCTTTTACGTGTGATTGCATTTGTGTTGGTCTCCCCTCTAACCAGTAAGTCACATTGAGTTAGATTTGATAACCAGTATACACACATAGGGTAGTTAAAGGGAAAAGTTTGAGAACCACTGATTCACCCCCTCTCAGTGGTGCATTGTGTCTAACAAGTCTTTCCCTTCTTTCACCATTTTATATACAATGTGAATGGATATTATGGTAGCAAAACCTTCTCTATTAGTAAAATATATATTGTAGGCAATGCCCATGGTAGCATAGTGGACCCCTAGATCAATAATTGCATCCACTGTCAAGGTTCTCTTATTAAAGTTGGCTTAGGTAAGTTTGAGAACATCATTATTTTTCACTAACTTTAATGCCAATACTTCTCTAATGGAGAACAACCTTTTAGCATCTCTTACAACTTCTTTTGTGATCCTGTAGGGTTGGTCAAGGTAGATAAACTCCTCATGAATGTAGCTCAACGTAATCTCGGTCCATTCTTCCTCATAGAACATCATAAAACCCTTCCAAATGTTCAATTTCTTCTCCTCCACATTGGCATACTTCAGTTTCAATATGAAATTGTCATCCAACAATTGCTTGTTCCTAAACTCTTCCATCTTTACATGATTGTATTCATTCAAGGGTGAATAAATGTAAATGTTGTTTCCTTAGTATGAATCGCATCAATGGAAATGCGAGAAAATGCTCCACCTTTGTTAGTCTTAGTAAATATGTAGGGATGCTTTTTGAATATTGGTATTGGCTTCTCCATAATATCGACTACCATAGGTGTAGCCACGATTAATCGTCTGATGTTAGGGTTGTAGTAAAAATGAAAATACTTAGAAATATAAGTGTTAGGGTTTCCACATGAGTTCTCTTTAGAAATATTCTTCACTTCTCATCTCTTTATCACTCTTAAATGCATTAAATGAGATAAAACATTGATCAAGTGTCACCTAAATACCTTTCCTATTTGCCCTAGCAGGTTCGTATTGAATGCACTTAGATTTTAGAAACTTTTAACCATTTTGTCATATCAAGGCTCTATAAAATATTCAAAAAAGTTTTGCAAAGAGAGAATATGCTCCAAAAATTTGACAAAAGACATAATATGTCACTACAAACTAGTATGTTGAAGATTTCAACATCTTTGCTTCACAAGGGTTTGAAAATACTACAAATGCAAATCCCCCTAAACCAATACCTTTTCTTTTTAGTTTTCAAAAGAACCATCTGCACCATCTTGAGGTACAGATCCATCCATCACCTCACTTATTTCTTTCTTCTAAATTTTGTTTATTTTCTTCTTCATTTAAATCAGATCAACCTTCTTCTAAGGAGCAGAGGGTCTATCATTCTTCCCCTTGCAAAACCTTGCAATATTTCTTGGTTTGTTGCAATTATAGCATGTGGTACCATGCCACAGACCATTTCCACCTCTTGTCATATTAGATTTGTAATCAACAAGCTTATGGCCAAAGTTGTTGCATGTGTAGTAGTAACCATAGAAGGATTGAGTTGTAATAACATTGTTCTTATTCATGAAATTGTTCCTCGTCATTTTTCTTCTACATTCACTAGGCTTATGAGCAAATTTATTGTAAGTATAGCACTAGCCACTAAATGATTGAGAGTACCTTAGAAATATAAATGAATTTATGCTCATTCTACTTCTACATTCAATAGCCTTATGTCCAACTTTATTTCAAAAATAACAATTACTATTAAAATATTAAGAGTACCTAGTTTAAGCAGTTTGCTTAGGACATGAGCTTCTAAAATTCTTCTTCTTGTTCTAGACTTGTTTGAAGTTGTTCTTCCTTTCCTTTGTCTTCTTGGATTCATCATGTGCATTTTCTTTTTCCTTGTCATTCTTCTCTTCAATCTTATAACTTTTTCTCTTCTCAAAACAAAGGCCACCCTTGTCTTTTTGTGGTTTTTGATAACTGAGTACCTCATCAAGGAGGTCACTTCCACCTTTGAGTTTCAAACCTTTCTCTATCTGTTATTTTGAATCCTCTAACTAATTTCTCAAACCCACAATATCTCCATCAAGTTTGTTGCATTCAATAGATTTATCATGAAGCTTAGTCTCTAAAAACTCAATAATCTTCTTGCCTTCTTCAATTTGAATCTTTAGGTTAACTATGTCATCCTCCGCCTTCTTGAGTTTATCATCACATTTTTTGCTTCCTTCATTCTTATTTTTCAATCTGATAATTTTATTTTTTGCCACTTTGATTTTGTCTTTGCATTCCCTACGTTCTTCAATTTGAGCTTTCAGTCTGACAATTATCTTTTCTACCTTATTGAATCCCGTCTTGTATTCTTTAAATTATACCTTTGTAACATCTAGGTCATCAAGAGAAAGCTAGATTTTTGCTTCAAAATCCACTTCACAATCATTTGGATCATTATCCCAACCAACAAGTTCCATGGCCTCTAGATATGGTTCAAGATAGATTATGTTTCAGCCATTGCTCTAGATTCTATGTGTTTAAATGTAGGATCTACCTCAACTGTTAGACTATTATCTTAGGAACCTTACTCTAATACCAAAAGTTGAACACCCTCGAGTATTGAGAAGTGGGGTGAATCAACATTAACTAAAACTTAAATATCAATCAACCATTTACATATTAAATCAAATCTACTAAAGGAAAGAATAGAATCAATGCATGCAACACAAGAACACCAAGCTTTTTACATGGAAAACCCAGTGAGGGAAATACCATGGTGAGAGTTAACTCACACTATATTAACAATATTATAATGTTTGTTTTAGGGATCACTACCCAAGATGGTTCATTGCTTCTAGAAAGGACTTGCAGAGTAAGATACAATGAAATAAAGACTTGCTAAAGAGACTCATTGTCTTGTAGTAGGATACCTGAAGATTACAAAGAAAATATAAACATGAACTATTGTAGAAGACACATTTGACACATATTGATGTTGCAATCCTCTTTGTAGCATACTTACTCTATAATACTGACTTCACACACTTCATACTCAATTGATACGTCACCAAATAATTCCATACACCACTTCACCTTCACAAATGATTTATCTTTCCTCAAAATCATTTAGAATAGCTCCAATAGGACCTATAAAGGAAACATGTAGTATCATATTGGTAAGCTCCAAAACATATGTATTATAAACAATATTAGGTTGCAGATAAACCAAAGACATAGCTAATCCCTAAACACATCCTTCAAAGCCAATAAGATAGCCAGGATCAATTACAAATGAAGGAACTTAATCTGTTGACCCAAACACCAACACCACTATCAAGACTATTATTTGTTACCTTTAAATCACTGGGGAGAATCCAAAAACAACATACATAACAAAATATAAGAACTTATAACCATATACAACATATCTATAACCATCTCTTGAAGTAACTGATAATCAAATGCACACACAAGTGGGGAAACCCACTAAACTGATAGAAACATGGCAAACCAGATAGACTATGACACTTCAACACATAAGATATGATATTGTAGAGGATCAAATCATTTGAAACTCACATGGAGGAACCCTTATACCTTCCCAAACATATTTTTAAATCTGTACAAGTATACCAATAATTGTGAAGGAATAAGGAGCATTCTAGTGAGCAACTGAGACATGACACACTATTGAATTGTAATTCAGATAATAGTCACACAAATTTTATTATAGAAGATATTATCACATGAAATCCTTGAAGTAACAACCTTATCGACTCACAAGTATATCCCTAAAACTGCAAGGCCAAGCCGAGGAAGACGGAGGAATGCAGATCAAAATGCCAATAGATAGGCTTAATAACATATACTATTCAACCCTTGGAAAAATTTCCTCAATAACATACATGTGAATCCAATCTCAAATATCAACCACTAACACCTTTATCATATAGCCATCAACTAATGTAACTACATTCCAAAACCAAAGTATAAAGCATATGTACAATGTGTTACCATATGCATACCATACATCCAAACTGATGTTCTACCATGGATACATCTAATGGTCTTCCAGACTATCTTCAATCATGTTTATTACACGTCACAATGTGAGTCAAACCGTCTCTCTCAAATGTCAAACCATCTCTTTCAAATGTCAAACCATCTCTCTCAAATGTCTCATCACACACAACTTGACCACTGACCTCAAGTTGACATCACTAACAACAGATATTTCCAACAAGAGGTTCTTGAAGGCACTTGCAAAAATGAACGAAGGAAATTGGATGGAAGTTCCTAATTTTTAAAAAACTTTGAATATTGATGAGTTGATTGAATAGATAAATGACCTGGTAGAGTACTTTGATCTAGAAGAGATCAAATATCGTTAGAGAGTGAAAATATCTCAAACAAAACTCAAAGGCCATGTTTCACTATGGTGGAGGGATTTGCAAAGAAAAGGGTTGTAAATGGTGATTCGAGGATAACATAGTGGAGCCAAATGATGGCTAGATTGAAGGAAAAGTTCATCTTGGGGGATTATGAACTAGAGTTATCTATGAAGATGCAAAATTTAAAGCAAAAGGACATGAGTGTGAAATATTACATGTGAATTTTAAATTAGTGACCTAATCATGACAACTCCAAATCGATAGGGAAGAGGTGGATAGATGCATAAATGGGTTGAGATTTAACATTCAAGATGAGATGAGCATGTTAAAGATGAATACACTAGAAGAGACATACTAATATGCATTAAAGGTGGAAGAGAAGATAATGACAAGGCAACAAATTAATCCAAGAAGAAGAGGGAGGTTTATGATAGAAAAGGAGCAAGGGAAAAACTACAAGGGAAAACAAGTTAGTGAAGTGAAATCCAAAATCAAGTGGAATGAAGAATTAGGAAAGGAAACAAAGAAAAAAGGAGAGTCATCATGAGAAAGAAGAAATTATGAAAACGAAGAGGATTTTTAGGTACTCGCTTCAATGGTGGAGGATCTAGTCATAGGGCCTTTGAATGCCCACAAGTACAACAAGGATATGAAAATCCTAAAGCTAGAGGAAAGCATATTGTAGAGGCTAATGAAGAGAAAGAGAGAGTGTGTATATTGAGAGCATGAAGAATCTCTAATGATTAGCTTAACATTATTAAAACCAAAAAATAAACAAGAAGAGCCCACACAAAGAAGAATTTTTTTCAAGATCATTTGTAAATCAAGACAAAAGTGTTGTAAATTAATCATGGACAATGATAGTATAGATAATTTGGTGGCACAAGAAATGACGAAAAATTTGAATTTGAGGAGAGTGAAGTATCCAATCCATACAAAGTTTCATGGTTGTAGCAAGGTCATCAGATTTTAGTAAGTGAACAATGTTTGGTTTGAATTTTCAAATAGGTAATTAAAAAGATTAAGTTTTATGTGATGTAATTCCCATGAATGTTTGTCATGTCCTATTAGTTTGACTATGGCAACTTTGAAACCATTGAAGGACAAGCAAGAGGAGGTAGAAAACAATGAACACGTATGTATGACTTCAAGTAAACAATTTGTAAATTAATTTAATGATGAAGGATCATGTTCTAAATTGAATCATGATACAAACTAAGTTGGGACATTAGTTTTCCTTATTAGGAAGCAAAGTGAAATTGGGGTTGTAGAGGTAGGAGGAGGAGAAAAGATCCCCATACAAGAGGAAAATGAAGAAGAGAGAAGAAAAGTAACATCTAAAGCATGTATTCTTCAAAGTATGGGAAGGGCCAAATACGAAGTTGCAATAAAGAATAAAAAGGTAACATCTAAATTTTGTAACTTACTTGATAAAATTAAATTAAACATATTTGAGGGAATTAAAAAAGAGGTTGTAGAAGAAGAGGATAATTCAAGGGAATGGTTGTTTTATCAAATTTTGTTGAGGCTAATTTTAATGTAAGAGGAATGGTAAAGAGGAGTGAGGGAAGAAAAATGGTGAAGTGTATGTCACAAGTAGAAAAATCATAAGCTATTGGGAGTGATGAATTTTTTTTGGAAATATACTTCCTGAACTAAAAATCATGAGAAGAAATCAAAAGGAAAGATGATCAAATAAATTGAGGGAAAAGAAGATAGGAGAAGTAACATGGATTGAAGCCTCTAAACTATTGAATCTTGGAATCCCAATAATAGATGAATTTTCAAAAGTTCTCACTAATGGAATACTATTTATTACTTGGGTTGTTTGATGAAGGAGTATTCACGTTCATAGGCAATCCTACACAACTAAAAAAAAATCTTCTTTATTTTCTAAATTTTGTTGTGTTGGTGATTTTTGCCTTATAGGCTTGATTTGTTGACCTCTTCAAGCTCCTCAACACTCAAATTTTGATTTAAATTCTTGAAAATGAAAATGGTCATTTTAATTAATGTTATGACTATGCATTTTGTAATGTTTTGTTTGCAAAAATGAGAAGCTAAACTCCATGCTTAGGAAAGTGAAGATTCATCACTAGCATTTGTAACTCCTATTTTATAAGGTTTTCAATTCTTGGAAGAGGAGGGACGTGGGAGAGGAAGAGGAGGGGTGTGAAAAAGGAAGAGGAGGGACATTTTCCATGCCCAACAAGAGAGAAAAAAATATTTATTTTTGTTGTAGATTGCAATGAAATAGCTACGCCCAAGTTGGGAAGAAAATAGAGATGTGAGGTTGTGGACAAGAGAGAGGAAAGGAAGGAGAGTGAGTAGAGGAAGAATACAACATCCAAGATGAGAAGATTCAAAAGAGAGGAGGATGCTTTGGCATGTACTTGTAACTAATTTGTGAGCATTTGAATCTGATTTTTAAAAGTTATTTTCGTATTGTAATGTGTTGCTAATGTTGAATTTAAGATTGATGGATACTTACCTATAGCTTGATATTCAGAAAAGTTGAATTTGTTTAATATTTATTTAAAGTATGTTTGCAACAAACTAATTTCTCTCATGAGTATTGAATGGTTAAAATTATAGTATTTCAATATTAATTTTCTCTCGTGAATTGTAAAAGTTGAAGAGTCTTGTCTTGCAACAATTGACAATCCTTTTGGATTCTAAGTTGTTGATTGCATTGGTTTAACGTTGAGGTGTATAAGATGAAAGGAGCCTAATATTAGACTATCAAACATGGCTAAATTCCATTACCTCATTGGGCTGTTAGAAAAGGAAGAATTCCAATACCTATTGATGTATCAAATATGGCTAGCTAAAGTTTAATATGTTTTAAGGTATTATACAAGGTTGAAATTTGATACTTATAGATTTCAGAATTCATCCTTTTTTGATACCTTGATGAGATTTCAAGCTTTTTACATTTTGATGGTTTAATACATTGGACTCCTCAAACCGCCATTGTTAAGTGGATATTGAACTTGTATTTTTGATACCAAATAACACTAAAATCTAATACCTTTTCCAATGTCTAAAAATGCAATAATATTTATTTAATTAAAGGTTGGAATAAGATATAACCTAATCTTATTTAGTTTGATCAAATTTAGTATGCAAACTTTGACTTGACAAATATAGAATTGCAACTCTTGTATAGACACTAAAGGATAGTGCATTTGTGACTAAAAAAATATTCTCAAGAATGACATGAATATATAAAAAGAAATTAAAAAATTACCAAGGTGCAGTTGTTAGTAATACATTTTACTAAACTAGTAAAGAATACTCTATTTTGTTGTGTATAGAAAATTACACATAACATTCAATTTAACATTTCACCCTATTTTCTTTTCTTTTTTGGTTGAAAATATGTATTTTCCATTTTATTGATTAATTATCTAAAAAATATAAATAATATTAATTTAAATAAATTTTATTAAAAGTATGTTTCTTTATTTTATTTTAAACTTATGCATATTTAGTTTTCTATTATTATTCAAATTAAATTGAGTTTTCATTCATTTTTTAACTATTATTGCTTATTAAAATTATATATGTGAAGTACAAAACCTCCCATTTCTTTTAAAGATGTGTGGACAAATCCTTCATTGAGATAAATTAACTCATGGAAACACATCAAATTGAAACTTAAGGAACTTATGTAATTGACTTGAACATTTGATCTCTCCTTCATGAAGTTGTAAAAATTGGTATTTGATTCTCATCCAGTTGCTTGCTATATCTGCCACCATTTCTTGTTCGACATATCCAACATTTCTTTCATGTATATGGTCGCACAAAGTTTTTATATTTGCTATTATGGTTAGGGAGATGTTTGGATCAACTAGGTGTATACTTCCAAGTATTTTGATTCTTGTTTTGCAAACTAATGATTCAAGCTATCACGTGTAGTCTTGTTTCATATGGTATGATATTGCAATCTTATTCTTTTTATGTAATCAATTTTGGATTGCTATTTATTTTCCTTGTAATCTCATTTTGCTTTGTTCAATACAAAAAAAAAGAAGAAGAATAGTTCAATGTATGTAGATTTGTAATGACATACAATTTTTTATATCTCTTTTAGTCTAGGTATATTGATTTTTCTATTATTACCGAAATGAAGTTGATTTTTTCAATATTAATTACATATTACAATGATAGATTATACTAGTTATCTTCATTTTTTTTTAATATAAATGAAGGTAAAAGATATCCTTCTCAAGATATCTCTTTTTCAGTCAACTTCTATATTGCCAATATCTTTTACATAATTTTTTCTAAAGATAAACTTGTCAATAAAATACCAATAATATTTTAAGTATTAATATTATTATATTATCTTATTAAGAACTAATACCAAATTACACAATATTAGATAATTAAAATTTTAAATTTGAAAAGAAGTTTATAATTATTATGAACGTGAATTAACAATTGGATAAAAGACGAATGCTTTTGGATGAAACACAGTCAAAACTTCTAACTTAAGAAAATATAATATATAAATAATATCTCCCATTACAAATATTAACAATAATATGCAATTTTTAATCATTAAATCTATATCAGTCATATCTCTTTTTAAAATTAAAAATTAATATATATATAAAATAGTATTAAAAAATAAATGATTGAGTCGTCTATCCACAACTATCTTTAATTTGTAGGCCATGAAATCTTACATTCTATAATATTTAATTTATCTCCAAGATAGACTTTGAAAGAAATTTAGCTTGGACAAAAATCTAGGAATAATCTTATTAAATTGACTGACTTAGAAAGAAATTTGGCTTGGACCAAAAGTCCAATAATAACTTTGATACATGGTAAGACATATACATTTAATATTATCAACAAGCTATATCAATTTCTTAGTAAATTGAATGACTTTGATATTTTTTGGCTTGATCCAAAAATCTAATAATAACTTGTCCTTCATGTTCGTCCAAAACAAAGAATAATAGAGCCTTGCACACACATTCCCAAAACAAATATTACCTAAAAAAGATTGATTCATTTAATATTATTTTAATAAATGCCTAACTTAAAATGAAGATTGCTTCCACTTTTTTATGATTTATTTAATATTTTAATAAATGCCTCACTTATAAAGAAGATTGCCTCCACTTTTTTACCGTTGGAACTCAAAAAGGCTACTTGCCGACATACAGGTTATATCAATTTGTTTTTATTGGTAAACAACGACCGCCATACGGATTCCGTAACGTGGTTTTGCCGGTAAAAAGCAATGCGCATACAGTCAGAGTCCCTTACGTGGCAAAACAGGGTGGGTTACCTAAAAATATTGAATTCTTCGCCTGACGATTCGTAAGGTGTCTCTCGGTGCCACAAATTTTAAACGGCCTAGAAGGGACCCGTTTGAATTACGAGAGAGTCTTTAATGGGGATGCCCCTGTGAGGGTTTACAGTTAAATTTATTGCATTTGCATCACTAAGACTTCCATTTCACAGTTGGAAAAGAGGATAGAAGAGATCAGAAGAGTTGTTTTTTCAGTTCATCAAGTTTCTGGTGAGAAGAACATTTACTATTTTCATTTCTGTTGTCTTGTCAGAGTTTTAAGCAAAAAGGGTAGAGATGCTGCGTAATAAGTGCTTATATTGGTATTGTTGCATTTTACGCTGCGGGAGTGCTTTTATTTTCATTGCATTATGGCCTGCGTGGGGTCTTGTCAGAGTTAAAAAATGGAAATTAAAACAATAAGTGTCTGCCTGCATGGTTTCTTGAAAAGCTCTGTTCGAGATATGGTATGTCTTATTGTTTTTATGTAAGGATTTATAACACTTCTGTATTTGTCCTTTTATGCTAGGATTGTAAGCTTTTAGAGAAAACCTACTTTTCTTGCAGTCCCATTAGACCCTTTTTGTTACTAGCGGACTCAAATTTTTCAAATTTGAAATTTCATTATGAGCATTTTCTCAACAGCAATCTATTATTAACAGCAATCTATATAACAAAATGCACCTGAAACAGAGACTTTTGGGACATGACAGTAGTCTTGTAGTGCAGGTATGTCATCCAGTACTCCGTGTTTGAAAAATTTAATCCAATTATCTTGCCAAAATAAAGCCTAAACCAAGAACAACGCATATAATATTTAGAATAGCGGTTTGAAATCTTGATTTTTTATGTTTTTCTATGCACTTTTTCCTGAAGCTGTATTTCTTAGTGTTTTAGATGTTTAAATAGGCAAGAATAGATCTAGGTAATTGGTTCTTCCCGTTCAGCAGAAGTGACATTCAGAGCAATATAACAAATATTTACAATGGTGAACACATTGCTTCTTTAATCCTTTTGTATGAATTTGTGTTGGAAGCCATATTAGGGTGTCAGAGATGGGATAAGTCTTATATCAAGTTGTTGAAGATGGGCTAGGTCTGATATTAGCGTATTGGAGATGGGAGAAGTCCATATTGGGCTGTTTCATAATCATTCTCATAAGGAGGTTATACGACATTGGAGTCACATAAGACATTGGAGTCTCGTCTTTCAATTATATCTTGTAGTTGCAGAAGAAGGTCATGCCTTTCCCTTGTTAAGAGATGTTGTATTGTTTTGTTGGCATGTTGGTATATTAGCAATCTGACGAGAGAGATTGACACAAAGCTTTTAAAATTCAGGGGAGGAAAGAGTTAGAGAAAACAACAGGACAAGGTATTTTCCAAATAAAATTAATAATCACATGTCTGTAAGTGTGGGAAAGAACATCAAAGGAAGAAGCAGCACCAAGAAGGGTTGCTTTCCAAGACCACACACAAGGGAAAAGAGCAGGTCGGGTGGTGAAAAGTGAAAACCATAACATCGGAGCATGGGGATAGGTCTAAAAGGTATGTTTATTGACACAAAAAGGACAAGTAGATAGAGGGTTAGCAAACTTAAGGCGATAGCCAATGGGAAGTTTAATATGAAGCACTTTCCAAGCAAGGAGTTGAGAGTTGAGATTGGGCAGCTGCTCTAGATTCTCTAAATTTGGATCTTGAGTTTATCATATTTGGATTAAAGAAAGGCACAATTCCATTTTCCATTGAAGCAGGGTGATATAGAAATAGGGGGAAGGAGCTGTGTTCTAGAGGGAAGAAACAGATGCTGCAATCATTAGGCCATTTCCAGTCATTCAAGAAGTTAGCATGACAATCCAAGGACATTAGGTTACAAAGATTAGGGGTGACCAACTACTTAATTTCATAATTAGTTGTTTGTCTGAGAATGATAGGTTGAACTGATTCTTAAGGAGAGGCCAATGTTTCCATTGAAAGGATAAGCGTCCCATAAGTCTCAAAAAATTTGAATGCCTCTTTTGAAAAGTCTCCAAGTCCTTTGCACCAACTTGTTCCACCAAATAGAGGAGTAAGGAAAACTTGGGCCATGGCTAGGGATTGATCAAACCAAATGAGCTTTTTTAAGGTGATTTGTCAAGCTTTCCAAATTGAATTAAATAGAGCAAATCCGTGAGCTTGAAGAACTTAAGTAGGAGGAGTTTGTCTTTCCAACTAACATAGTCCCAAGAATGATCGGCAAAGGTGACTAAATGCGAAACTTAACTAACTTCTTCCAAGGGGTATATCTCCCTCTAAAGCCTTGATTATCCATTTGGTAGTTACACAAGTTATAAAATTTTAGCTCCACATTTATTATCACTAAAATATATTGTGTTTGTGACTATAAAAAATGTTTTCATGAATTGCATGAATATATGGAAAACACATTAAAAATTACTAAGTTCACCTTCTATACTGCATAACATTCAAATTAACATTTCACCCTTATTTTCTTTTTTAGATTAAAATAATTTATTTCATCATTTATTAATTAATTATCTGAAAAAATAAATAATATTTTTTATTATTAAAAATGCAACTCTTCATTTTTATTTTTAAAATGTATAGTTTTTTCCAACTATTAGACTATAGAAATTATTTTTTTATTCATTTTAATTATTATTGTGTATTGATATTATGTATGTAAACTACAAAATCTTTGATTCCTTTAAAGGTATAACATAGAGAATTTTATTTGGAATGAATTTTAAAGAAATAATTTATGATATAGATTTGTAATGATTTACAACTTTTATTTCTGTTTATCTTTTACATAGATTTAAAAAAAATAAATATGTAGTAAAATATCAATAATAATAACTCTTTAAATAAGAGCTAACATCAAATTACATAATATTAAATAAGTAACTTGTTAAATATGAAAAATCATTCTATAATTATTATGAATAAGAATTTACAACTCAATTAAAGAAAAATACTTTTGAATAAAATGATGATGATATTTTGATCATTTTTCTTCTAAAAAATTATTAATTAATCTACTATTAAAAAATAATATTAATAAAAATCAAATGATCGAGTCAACTCTCCTTACAACCATCTTTAATTTGTGGACCATAAATTTTTTATATCCTATTTTATTTGTTTCTCATTACACAAGGTGTTGACACATGGTGAGATATATAAGATATACTGATTTCTTATAAAATTGAAGATAGACTTGAAAGAAATTTGGTGTGGACCAAAAAGCTAAGAACGCCTGTCCACATGTTGGTCCCTGGATAGCCACGTCAAATGTAAGAGGAGCTTTATAATCTAGATTTTTTTATTTTAATAAATGCCTCAAACTTCAAACAAGATGGCCTTCACTGTTCGACCGTCGGATCTCAGAAAGACTGTTTACCGACATACAAGTTCTATCAATTTGATTTCATTGCTTGACAACGACTACCCAACGAATTCCGTAACATCGTGCAATAATAATGGCCGGCCATAGAAATGCGCGTATTGTCAGAGTCCCTCACGTGGTGACACAAGGTGGCTTTTGCAAAAGATACGATTCGCTAGGCGTCCCTGGGTCCCACATTTTTTAAACGGCCCGCATAAGGCACTGTTTGAATTACGAAAGCGTCTTTAATGGGGATGCTTAATAGGGATGCTCACCTGAGATTTTACTGTTAAATTCATTGCATTTACATGACTAAGCATTCCATTTTACAGTGCGAGAACAGAATAGAAGAGATCAGAAGAGTTCCTTTTTCAGTTCATTAAGTTTCTGGTGAGAATAACGTTTATTATTTTCATTTCTATTTCAGTTCATTAAGTTTCTTGTGAGAATAACGTTTATTATTTTCATTTCTATCGCCTTGTCGGATTTTTTAAGCAGAAAGGGTAGAAATTCTGCGTAATAAGTACTTCTATTGGTATTGCTGGATTGTACACTGGAGTATTTTATCTTCATTGCATTATGGCCTGCAAGGGTTAACTGTTAAAAAGCAAAAAACAAAAACAATTGTCTGCTTGCATGGTTTCTTGAAAAGCTCTATTAGAGCTATGGTGTTTCTGTATTTTTTTTATATCAGGATTTATCACCTATTTGTAATTACCTTTTTATATTAGGATTGCAAGGTTTTAGATAACACGTACTTTTCTTGCAGTCCCATTAGCCCCTTTTTGTTTCTAGTGGACACTAATAAATAAATTTCAACTTTCAAATTTCATTATAATCAATTTCTCAACAGCAATCTATCAGTGATACCAATCTCTATAACAAAATGCATCTGACACACATGCTTTTGAGACATGACAGTACTGTCTTGTAGTGCAGGTAAGTCATTCAGTCCTCTGTGTTTGAAAATTATAACCCAATTGCGAATAATATTTACAATAGCGATCTGAAATATCTTTCGATGTTTTTCTATGCAGTTGTTCCTGAAGCTGTATTTCTTAATGTTTGAGATGTTTAAATAGGTAAGAATAGATCTAGGTAGTTGGTCCTTCCGGTCCAGCAGAAGTGAAATTCAGAGCAATTCAACAAATATTTAGAATGGTGGTTTGAATCGTTGACTTTCTATCCTTTCGTATGAAATTGTTCTGGAAGTGGAAACCACATTTCTTAATATTTTCAACAGTTAAAAATGCATGAAGAGATGGAGGTAGTTGGCCTTTCCAGCCGAGCAGATGTTTGATGCAGAGCAACTCAGACAATATTGACTATAGTGTTTGAAATGTTTGTATGCAATTTTTCTGGAAACTTTATTTCTTAATATTTAATCTGGTTAATATTTACAACAGTTAAAAATGAATGAAGAGATGGAGGTAGTTGGCCTTTCCAGTCGACAATATATTCGATGCAGAGCAACTCAAACAATATTTACTGTAGTGTTTGAAATGTTTGTATGCAATTTTTCTGGAAACTTTATTTCTTAATATTCAATCTAGTTAATATTTACAAGAGTTAAAAATGAATGAAAAGATGGAGGTACTTGGCCTTTCCAGTCGAGAAGACGTTTGATGCAGAGCAACTCAAACAATATTTACTATAGTGCCAGTGTGTTGACTTTTTATGCTGGGTGGGGGTGATTGGTATTTACAGCAGTTGTCTGAGAATATTGATTCTTTAATTCTTCTTTACATATTTGTTCTGGAAGCCAACTTTCGTAAGGTAGTTAAAAATGTGACAAGAGATGGAGATGGTTGGTCCTTCCAGTCTAGCAGAAGTGGCTAGGATAAAAGAACCGTAAGAGACAGAGAAAAAATTGACGCAAACATTCCTGAATTAATTGTATCAGTAAGGGGAATGGATATTTCTGGTGTTCCTATTCCAAAAAATTTACACCTTCCAGCATGTCTAGAGGGGAAATTATTAATGAAAATTAAATATCAATATTCCAAAGCGGACGAACTGATTTGAATAACTTACAGTAGTAGTTTCTTTCTTGCAAAGTATTCCATTCTCAGATTGAGCCAGGGATAAAAATGCCAGTAAGAAAGTGTTTAATGTAGCTTAAATACCATTGTTATAGATCATGTTTCTAGCACATGCATCCATACTCAATCTGTAATGGGTGTCAGTTGCTAGCTGTTCAATTGAAACTCTTGGCCATCAATAAACTCACTGTCGGCCTTTGATGGTAGGCAGTACGTGCTGATTATTATTGTTTCCTTCATTTGGGTAATGTTGGATCCACAAATTTGAACGAACTGCATATCATCCTGCAACAAGAAGTGAGGACTGCATTGGAATGTATATATGTGGAAATCGCAAAATTAAATAGAAGAGGGTCCAATCCTTAAATAAACATTTCATCTTTGAACTTCTAAAATGGTAATGCAAAGAGAGACATTGCTTTAATATTTAACCACCATCCTATGGCTGCGATTCATGCATAAACCATCTTTTGTATAAATAATAAATTTGACAAATAAATATTCAATCAGAGATACTTTTGTGGATGATAATTAATGCATCAAACTGGTGCAAATATACCTTAGCCAAGATGTCTCATCTAGATTAACTCTTAACCCTCCTTGTAAAGATAAATTGTTTCTTGTCGAAGTGTAAGTTGTACTTTAGCTTCAAGGATTGTGTTTTACCAGTAAAAAGTAGAATTTAGATCACAAAAAATGAATTATTAAAAGTGAAAAAAGGCATAATTTTCTGAGAGAACATTGCTGGAAACATGTTGAATAATTTTGCGTTACATGGATATGTTCATCTCTCTATTCCATTTGCTTGTTTAAGTCAGCGTAAAGAGCTTTGTTGCCATGCTGATAGTTTAGGTGGAAGTTGGCTTAACAGGCCACTATTTCTATCACTAGAAATGACTTGGAATGTACATTTTGTTTGTTTAATTATCTTGTTATAATGGCGTTTCCAATTCTCTGGTTCCCTTGAGTTTCCCTAATGAAATTAGGGTTGCACTATGGCTTCACAGCAGTGGCTCCAGGTAGTAATTCGTCAAAGAAATCACTTTAATATATATTTCAGAAAGATGTGACAATATACATTACATTAGTAGAAATCACTATGGCTTCACAGCAGTGGCTCCAGGTAGTAATTCGTCAAAGAAATCACTTTAATATATATTTCAGAAAGATGTGACAATATACATTACATTAGTAGATAATTGATCTAAAAGATTTGTGAGTTTTGGATATTAAAAGATCCAATATTTTGGTAAAGAAAATAAATTTATTAGAGTTAATAAATTCCTCGGACAATCTTTGTCATCTGAATATTTATTAGAGCCAATGTTATTTCTTAGGAAGAAAGAAATAAAGAAATTATATTAATGTCCACACCAATGCATATGGTGAGATTACCGGAGTAGATATATGTTACAGAACTGTGTTCTGGTAAGAAGCAGAACTGAATTACTGAGGGGGAATGTGCTGAGCCATAATTTGTGAGAAACACTATCTCACATGTCTAAAATATTTAGAAGCATAAGAATTGGCATATCAAGAAATGCATATGGCTTCAAATAATCATTTCCCAAAATTTTTATTTTATTTTAGAGTATGAAATAATTATGCAGCTGAGAAAAGCTCCAATCCACTACATAGCATTGATTTATACTTTTAACAAGGATCCCTTCGTGTGTGGGATTGCTAGATATGGTGTGGGGCTGCTAGATAGATACTAATGTATGCTTGTGCATGCGTAATTATATTGTTTGGTAGTACGCTTCCAATGTCTTCTTTTGTCACTTGTGCATATATTTCTATAGTTGAAATGGTCGATATTTATTCTTTTTAGCTTCCAAAAGGTTGTTAATGTTTCCTTTTTAGCTTCGTGAAAATTTCATATAAAGTTTCCTTTTTAGCTTCATGAAAATTTTATCTCTTTGGAGTTTATAGGCTTCCATAGCACATTTGTTTATTCTATATCAATCATGGTACTTCCTTGTCTATTCTTTATAGACTATCATGGACATATCTTTAAATTGTACCCTCTATGGAGGCAATTTACATAAGGAAGTTATAGTAGAATACTTTATGAAATGCATATTTCTATACGAATCTACACCTTATTGCTTGATATTTTTTATTACATTGTATATTTTACCTTGTGTTATTTTATTGGTAGTTATATTTAGTCAACATGCAAAAAAAAATCTTTATGTGACTTTATCATCCCTTTGTTGACATTTCAGGAGATAAGTGCTTAATAATCAGAGACAATTACAACAGATTAGATGGCAACTCTTGGAGATATTGGGCTTGCAGCAGCCATTAACATTCTTGCAGCGATTGTATTCTTATTGGCATTTGCAATTCTTAGATTGCAACCATTTAATGATAGGGTGTACTTTCCAAAATGGTATTTGAAAAAGGCAAGGGATGACCCCACAAGCACAGGGGCATTAATTGGAAAATTTGTCAATTTGAATTATAAAACATATTTCAAATTTTTCAGCTGGATACCCGATGCTTTGAAAATGCCCGAGGACGAGCTTATTGATCATGCAGGTTTAGACTCTGCAGTTTACCTTCGGATATACATAGTTGGGTAAGTTTATATGTCTCTTGATGCATCATTCTTGTTCATTCTTCATCTTTTCTATTATTCTCTTCTTCGTATGGAACGTTTACATTCTCTTTAAGAACCAAAAAATATCTGTGTATATATTTACCTCCTTAGAAAGTTATAGAACCGCTTTTCTATGATTAAAATTTTACTCAGAGATGTATTTTAATGTTCAGAAATTGCTAGTTCTATTTTAATTAGTATGAAACTCTCAACTATGCTAGATTAGTGATTTGAGAAATTTAACTTTATATTACTACAAGAAGGAAAGGCTATCTACAGTTTTTACCGAACGGATTCTCAATGGCTTTTGGGCATAGTAAATGCATCTTAAGTACAAATTAGATGCTTTATAAGTAGAAATATTGGATGAAATGTGCAGGTGTATAAATAGATGTCTCTTGTTGACTAACATAGTCAAGTTCTTTATTGATTAACTTTGGGTTCCATTAATGAGTTGCAATGGAGTAACATTGTTCTCACTGTACGAGGCTATTAGACATGAAGCTAATGGATTGCGTTTCCACCACATAGTGAAGAAGAATTATAACACTAAGAGATTTGTAAACCTTCCTATATTTGAGGAAGTGTGTATTTACTTTTAGATGATAGTTTGAACAAACACTAGAATGATCCTAGAATGTAAGAACTAACATTTTTGCCTAAAGATTGATTGGTAATTTCTCAAGTTTTTACCTGCTGGAAATTAATTGCAGATTTGAAAACATGAACTATTTTTTCTACATGAAAAGAAACTTAAACAACAAAGCTTTAGCCTATACATTGCACTTGAATTATTGTTCATGAAACTAATGCAAATGGTTTGAAGAAGGCTAGGGTGGCTATAGTACTCTATAGAAAATACCTCCTTTTGATTTGTAATTTTTGTAATTTGTGTTTGTTTGTTAATTGTGTTTATTTCTAATCCCACCTTGATCATACGTGGAGATGTGGGTTGTAGTTTTCACTGATTGCTTGCTTGCAAGAAGCTCTCCATTGGCCCATCCATTTGACGGTTTTTATTTTTTCTTTAGTATTTCTTCCTCTATTGTTCTTTTTCTTAAAGTAGAATGATTGATTGTGAGTTTTTCATGTTCATTACTAAGCTACATGCATTGTTTTTATTAGGTAGAGAAAATGCAAAGCAATGTTTTCATCATCTTTCAATATGTTTAATATCTCCAATGAATGTATTTATATGTTGGATCCTTGAATAATTTTATATTTGCAAGTTCTGAAATGATGGGTTTGTTTAGTTGAATTTCAAATTATAATGAGAATCATTACCGTTGTTTTAACTTTGTCATCTTTGAATAGTACTGCTGGTGTAGGTTTCATTTCATTTTATTTAGCTTATTATGCATCTTCCTACACATAGTTTAACTTTCTTAGGCTAGTCAAAGTTTGAGTCATAGGGTGAGAGGTGTTGCATTTTTCCATAGGAGTTATTCTTTTCTCTTTTAGAGATTCAAGAGTTTACTATTGGATGAAGTGTCCACCTTGTTAGCATTTTAATTTGTCTCTTATGAGGCTACATAAAATGAAATAACACTCAAGGAAAAACTTGATTTTTAAATAAATAGAGGAGGCCCCTTGAAAACTCATCCCATCTGAGACTACTGCGCTAGATTCCTTGATGGATGTAGCCACATCCCCACTACAACCCGTGGATATCAAATCATCACCAACTGCCACTGTAGGAAACTGTACTATATCTGTAGCTGGTGAAGACTGTGCCAAACTCAATTCCATGGTAAGCTCCTCCAATCGTGACTGTGACTCCTGAAGGGCCAACTGGGCACTCTTTGATGAATACATAGTCACCTCAAGCTCATGAGTGAGATCGTCAACCTCCTCTTCCTTCCCCTTTAGTGCATCATAGCAAATACAATCCTACTTGAGAAGAAAGTCCCTATCAACAAGTAGCTGCAAGTAATTATGTTTCATTATCCCAATGGCTTCTCGTAGTGAATGGAACTTTGCAAGGGGAAGGCCATTATCACCGTGCTCATCTGACATAGGGGTACCCCAACCAAACATAGTCAACATCTGACGAGCAACATCAAAGTGCTCTATGGCTGTGGCAATCATGCCATCATTAACCTTAATGCCCAACCAAATGATGAGGACTCTGAAACCAATGACTCCCATGCAAGTGTTCTGACCCAAAATCTGCACTGTGATATGAGGCTGTATCCACATCACTCACCTCATGATTAGCAGCAACTTGTGTGCGATCATCAATGCACACATCAACATCCAAGGTACTGCTGCTAAGCACCTCATTGCATGGCTCAATTGGCAAGGTAGAAGCTGCTGATATGACAGTATCTTCACACACTTCCATTTCCAATATAACTGCATGTCCATCCAACTCACGATCCTGGGATTCCATGTTAACATATGAACTTTCTAGCTTGTTTTCTAAGGTCTGATCTGAACAATCAGACTCACCATGACATGAATCCACATCACACAGTGCACCATTAGTACCCAAATCTCGAGTACCTTCATGTGACAACTTAATAGAAGCATCTTGCACATGTGTAGTCATTGTTGTTTCATGCTGATGCAAAATTTCATCACTGCTGTCATGTAAATCAGAATTGTTATGGGTCAATATTTCCATGGAATCTTCATTCTTGACACTGGTATCATGAGTGCCAAAACTCAAGGTCACTCCCACAACACTTTCTGAACTTGCCATGACTTTCAAATCATCATTACGCTCAAGTGGAAGACTGCTGTCATAAAGATCAGACTTGTTATCATGACTGATAACAACTTCTTGAGTGCTAATAATGTCAACATTCTCTTCAAAACTCACATTCTTTTCCATTACTTTCTTTGTACTGTTAAGATTATTTGTATTAGTGGTTGCTTTCTTTTTCTTTGCAAACAAGGGATCCAAAATTCTCGGATGTTGTAAAAACCTTGTTAAATTCCTATCATAGTTTTGAAAGGCCTCCATGAGCTCTGGCATGAGTTCCTGTATAGACTTCATTTTACCCATACTGAAACAAAAACAAGAGTGTTGGTTACTCTAATATCAACTGTGGGAGTTTAATGATTTCCAACCCCAGCAGGATTGCAGGAAACCGCTCTGATACCACTGTAGTATCCCTTTGCCAATGCTGATTAGAGGCCCAAGGAATTTCGTCAAATACTTTGCATACAACCTCTTTACTTGTTTCTATGTTTCAGTCTGATAATGATTGCTTGAAATGATATCAAATGTGATTTAAATGCTTTCAAATGGTTACTAAGATTTCTAGGCAAAGAACTATAATGCAAATGCAATTCTTTTTATCTTTTTGAATGCATATGGATGACCCACACAATGTAAATATGCACCTACAGCAGCTAGACATTAATACAAACAATTGGCATGCAAACTAAATATAAGAGACACAACTCTTGACATTCAAACTCCTTGTGACTACAATGATATTAGAATGCAAGGAGATTGCTTACAAACTGAAATGACATGCAAAAGGCCAAGACTCTTGGCTTACAATGATGTATCCAATGCAAGTACCAAACTGATATAAATGTGCATCTACAACTGCTTAAGAACAGCGATTATTACAACTGTAAAAATGATGCCAACTACACTAGAAAAACATGACAAAAACTGATGTAAAGAAGTTCTTTGATTGATGAAGATGTGGCAGATCCTTATGCAAAGAATGGAGTCTCTCTAAAGCCAAATCGTGCCTCTCATGCAGCTGCCCTTGTTCTAGCATGAACTTCTGATATAAAGTCGTAGCAGCAATAATGAAGATCTTCAACAATGTCTTCTTTCAATGTGTTTAAATCTGCAAAATATATTCTTTGAAAACCCCTTGAAGATTCTGAAAGAAATGTAAATCTTATCCAATGAATCACCAACTAGATCCCTGTATGAAGCCCACAATTAAGCAATGATTCAGCTGGTCTTTCATAGCCTCAAGATTGCATAAACACTGAAGAGATTTCGTTCTCCAATGCTGAAGTTCCGTGAAACTCTAGGTCTCAATGCACAATACCCAAAAGCAAAGACAAATGATCATCAATAATGAGTTTGATTTGCTTTTTGAAACCTTTTATATCCTCTCAACTCTTAAATGCCTTTAATTCCCTTTTGAAATCCACTTTAGGTTTTTAATAAAACTTTATAATAACTTTTGAAATGGGTCGATCCCTTCATTTTTGTGCAAAACAAAATAATATAAAGTATTATTAATAATCGCTTATATCTCCCTTGAAATTGGTACTTTATATTATTCCTCATGCACTTTATAATTTGACTTTATAATCATTAAATGTCGTAAGTCAAATAAAGTCATTAAATGTTCTCACTTTATAATTTAACTTTATGTTATTAAATCCCCTTTAATTATAAAGTCACATGAAGTCAATATAATATTCCCTTAAAATAATTAATTATTATTAAAGTAACACTTTAATAATAATTAAATGTCATAACTCCATTAATTACCATTATTTAATGATTCTGACTTCATTACTGGCTAGCCCACTACTCCCACTGTCAATCTAGATGCCTTACTAAAAATAGTAAGGGTCCCTCTCTAACATTCACTGACTTACTATAAATAGTAAGTCCCTCAAAACGGAACTAGAAACCTCTAAATATCAATGCCTCAGAACAAATGAAAGATATGGTGAGATAAACACTTACAATGGCCACCTGAAGAGCTCCAAAACTCCCAAACTGGACACTCTAATCCACCATACTAGACTACGAGGGTCAAAATAATAGGCTAACCCCTCGAACTTTGATGCTCATGAAAATGGGGACATTACAAACTTAATGCATAGGCAAGAAGATGGAACAAAGTGGTCATTTTGTTCCGTCTCTCTACAGTGATTTATTTCTTTGAAGAATTTTATTTAGGATCTTGCTCTTTTGCATTTATGGTGACTTCCATCTTCTCAATCATTTAGTCGATGCCATCATGTACCTCACTCCTGTCCATTTCGGTATGATGGATCATGGTCAATATGGACTCAATGAAATTGAGGAGATACTCAACGAGATCCCACCAAAAGTCATCTAGGATCACTTGCTTAACTTTCATTGCCCTTGTAGTGTTAGATTGCCTCCATATGGACCAATTTGGGCTTATTACCATGTTAGAAAGTGCCTCATGAACCTTCACAAGTTGTCTTATCACAATTGTGTTGGAGGCAAAAAAATTCTTGAAACTTGTTTGAAAATCAAAATCAAAATAAATAAATTTACAAAAGTTAAAATTAAAAAAAATGAAAAGGTTTACTAAAGTGAAAGATATTTATTATTTAACCTACCTTCAGTAGCTCCAATCTCGAGAGTGTTATAAATATACCTTGTGACATATGGTGGTTGGTGATGAACATTTGGATCTTTTCAGCATTTGGATCTCGAGAGTGTTATAAGATGCACTTGTTTGATCCAATCAATTTTGGTGTCAATTTTTTGTAGCATTAGGCTAAGGGAGTGGACAATGCAAGGTGTCCAAAAATGTGAGAGGAAACAATAGTGAATGCCAATTCATTCACATAGACACATCTCACTATGTCTTGATTGACAAGACTCGTTATGAAATGCCTTTTCTATTTGTCCCTTTGATCTATAAGTGTAGAGGTCATAGGTTCTTCAAGTATGGACACAAATGGATGGCTCTCCATAGGTTCAACATAAGAAGGTTGTGGAGGGGGCTTCATCCCTCTCGATCCTTTCTTTAGCAAAGGATGATTTTGATTTGATTTACATCTTGATACGTCTGCTTTTTCTTTCTTTTCAAGATATGCCAAGACTACTTCATCTGGAAGGGCTTTATCATTTGGGCTCAGTTTGTTTGGACAAAATCTAATGCCTTGTCCATGGAGTCTACACAAATGGCCTTCACTCAATTGTATGAGCTTGGATATCTAACTTTACAATGCTTACAACTCCAAACATAACCTTCACAACCTTCACCACTTGGAAGTTGCATCATTTCAACATATTTCCAAATGGGAGAGAGTATGGGTCTGTTTTGAAGTGGGGTTGGTTTAGGGAGCTAGAAACGGTTGCCATTGTAATTCCTAAGACAACACTTTCAATAAACAACACATTCAAAACAAACCAAAAGGAAACAACTTCAAAACAAAACAAGAGAGTTCATTTGTAAAAGAAAAGGGTAAGGAGGAAAAACCAAAAACTTCAAAAAACTACCTCTCTTAAAGGAATCTTCCTTGATGATCTCCTTGACAACAAATCAACAGTTACAAATGCGTAGGAATAGCACAGCAACCAGCTTATAGAGTTCAGCAATCATTCTTCAACTCTATTCGTGCAATGGAAAGCAAGAAACTAAGTTCAGCCATGGAGGAAGATATTTTTGTTTTTCATTCATAATACGAAAAATGAGGTTAGTTTTGCCTTTTAGATGTTTTTTATGACATAAATTAGGGTTGGGATGGCAAAATGACCTTTTTGCAATAAAAATCAATTGAAAAAAATTAGAAAATGGTCAAATTCGCCTGTGTTGGACGGCGAAATACATCCCAAGCTCGCCTAGGTTTGTTCGAGCTGGACCCACAGCCCTGGGGCAGAACCTTGTGTGAACCCATAGCGAACTGTATTGGGACTTCTCTGCAAATCCCTATGGACGAGTAACATAGCTTTGACCCTTTCGCCCATCTTCAAGTTGAAGATGTTCATTTGGCCAAGTAGAGTGGCCAACACTTTTGTGTGAACTATTTATTTGACAACACTATTTTAGTTTCAATAACATGCTTGGGCAACTCCATTTTTGAAAAGTGATATTTTCTTCGTTGCCCTAGAGTTTTAGAATGTAATTTTTTGACCAAACAACCTTCTAAAAGTGAAAATAGACCACTTGGAAGATTGAAAACTTAGTTTAGAACTGTGTAGCAGCAAGGAGAAGATTAAGAAAGAGGCAGAATCTGAAAAGAATGCTGTTGATATCTCCTTTATAAAGGCAATGGAATATGCTTACACCTGCAAAATGTAAAAGGAATGCCCTGCTCTACTGCAACATTAAGGATTGATTCCTTTTACTTTGTAATGGTAACATCATTCATAAATAGGTGTTTGGTTTCCTTGTATATTTTAAATTGCCTTTTTGCTTTCCTAAGATGACTGAGACAAGTATGGTGCCACCTTTTGTAAGAATTTCTCTTAAACACTTAATCATAGTAGATGTTTCATGTGTTTTGGTTCACTTGCACATTTAGATGGAATTTAGAGATGGCTAAGCAACACAAGAATCACTCAAGTGATTTTCGGCCACCTAAACATAGGCAGAGTTTAGATGAGAGTTAGCTCACTTTTGCAATGGTAGGCAGAAATTAGAAATGGTTAAACAATTAGGAAGTGCACCTCATTGATGTTCTCTTTCAGCACCTTAAGATAGGCAGAATTAGGAGATGCTTTTTCCATGCCTATTAATTTTGGTGGAAAAACAGATAGTTGAACCAAGTCATATCATTCCCAATGAAAAAGTTTAGTGGTTTAGTTGGGTTGGGAATACACCATCTTCACTTAGGCCACTTTCTCTTTCTTTGGTGGAACAAACCAATGGTTTCACCATGAGAGAAATATACTTGACGGAAAATCATTTAAGCCATTTTTCATCATGTTGGCCGAAAAATCACTTGGTTAAGCATTGCATGTGTGTGCTTGGGTGAAGATATATGTCAATGTTACCAATTTAAAGATGCTAGGTGGAATAATGGTTGGTTGAGCTAAAGGATAATTTCATTGGGTGAAAATGGATTGTTTTTGCCACCTTCAATTTGTTGGGTGGATAAAACATTCCATGCTCCCATTTTAACATTACTAAGGCAAAACTCCATTGTTGCTTAGCACTTATATGTAAGCATAGGCAGAACTTGATAAGATTTGTGCTAGTTCTAAGTTAGGTGGAATATTAGTTGGAGCTTGCGTTTATTGTTGCCACTTCTACATATGCTTTAAGCAAAGATTTTGAGTGGCTTAGCCACATGGAAAGTGCACTTGAAATCTTGCACACTTAAGCCAAAGTGGAGCTTTGGCACAGTTGTGCCATGTCTCCACTATGCCTTAGATTTTTACTCTATCTTCATCATTTGCTTCTAATTCCCATCACCTTGCAAAAGTGTTAGCTGAAGCACTAGACCATGACAAGATGACCTTGTAAATCGACTGAGGAGATCATAATTTACTTTGATTGACATAAGATGTTCGATTGTGTTGACGAAATAGACAAAACATAGTATGAATAGTGATTTTTGTAGTGGTGGAACAATTGGCTCGTCTAGTGACCATGGAACATACCTAGGCCATGACAGAACTTTAGAATCTTTTGATTAAATTTTTTCCAATCTCTTATCTATTGGGCAATAGAGTCAATCCTAACCTAACACCCAACATACACAAAAAACTAAAGTGATAGAATAAGTAAATACATTACATGGGAAAAGCTTTACAACCAAGTAGAAACTAGTAATTGAGAATTCAGCAGTGCAGCTAATTCTCTTCCATTCTTTTTATGAAATTTAAAAGGACGATGTGGGGGTTATCATATATATTTCCAATAATTCAAAGAAATAATACTGTTAGCAGCCAATATTTACTTAAAGATAAAAAGGCAGATGAACTTTGTATTGACTTTGGTAACTGTGGTAGTTCTTGTTTGTATAACTAAAATTAATGATCTGTTTTGTTTTCATTGCAGTTTGAAATTTTTTGTTAATTTATCAGATGATGTGGGGGTTATGATATATATTTCAAATAATAATTTCAAAGAAATAATTCAGTTAGCTGCCAATATCTGCTTATAATTTTAGGGACAAAATAAGATTATCGATTAACATGAGGAAGGAAGATTAAAAAGGCATATGAAATTTGTATCTACTGTGTTAACTGTGGTAGTTCTTGATTGTATAACTCAAACTAATGATCTGTTTTGTTTTTATTGCAGTTTGAAAATTTTTATTCCCTTGACAATCCTTGCTTTCGTGGTTCTTGTTCCAGTTAATGCCACAAAGGGGACAGTACATGACATTGATAAACTTTCAATGTCAAATGTTGAATCGGGTTCTCAGAGGTTAGTGAGTACATAAATTTCTTTGAGGTAGAAAATGCCTAATATGTTTAAACAAAGAGGCATATGGGAGAGCAAAGTAAATTTATCTCAGAGCTATTTGATAATATTTTCTGACTTTAGTGTCATTTATATGTGTATAAATGACTTATCTGTATGAATATGAAACCATTTTAATTGAGGTCATTTTTTCTTCTTTCTTGACTTATGCTCTTGTAATCACTCCGATTTTAGTTTTTGTTGATTATAGATCATGATGATATTAGTCAGATACTCTTATTTAAAGGCCATCAAGATACTTGAGGCTAAATTGAGACAAATAATGATGCATCTGGGTACACAAAGCAGTCTTTCTTTAATTTTAGTTATTGTTGTCCTGAAGGTTACTGTCAAACATGCATACTTAGAAGGCTACAACAGGTGCAGAATGAGTTACTACAGGTCATCTACAAGTTGTACAAGTGATATTTATAATTTTAACCTGTTGTAGATGTTGTATAATGTACTAGAGGCATATGGGAAACTGCTGCAGGTATGTTGGGAGCTCCTACAGGAAACTTGATAGTGTGCTACAGGTATTTGGAAGACAAGGCATAAGCTAGGCTGATTTGCATTGGGATTGTTATTGGTTTTAGCAATATAGTCAATGTCAAATAGATATGCAACAGGTTCATGTAAATTATAGGAGGTCATTTTTCTACCTGGGGTCTGCTCAAATTTTTAAAGGGGCGGAGTCTGTCTTTTTTCACATGGATGCTGCTATGTCAGCATGTTGTTATTATTTGGGCTGATACTCTTGTTTTCTCCACAATAGTTCATTTTTCTTCTTTTGGCGTTTGCTGAGACCCATATGGACAGACCTTCTTCGCTGGGCAGAGGTTTCTTTTTGTTATCATTTGAGTGTCAATTACAGTATTGCTTGACTTCATTGAGGTAGCAAACTGTTATGCTTCATTGTCAACCAATTATTTGGGCACATGATGTTTTATTTTCTTTTCTTTGCAGCTATTTCTTTTTCCCCATGTGACATGACAATTATCTTGGTTGTTTAGGTGCTTAATTGTTTGCGTGGGTGAGTGCACCTTTGGTTGTCAATCAGTATCTCTGCCTTTAATCAGTTACTCGAGGTGACCTTTAGTTGTCAAATGAAAGAGTTATTAATATGGGAGAACCAATGATCTTCAGAACTGAGTGTTTCGTTTGAAAAGAAGGTAGATCTGAAAATAGAGAGATTCCCTATGTTGAAAGTGTTGAATTTAGGCAATCAGATGTTAATCTATTTAATTAAATTATAATCAAACTGAGAATAAGCAGAAATAACAATAAAGCACACACGACAAGACAAAAATACCCTAGGAAAACCTCCCTCTTGGAGGAAAAACCCAGCATCAAAGATTCAGATCAGTTCCTTTATTTATAAGCAGATTATATGAACAGTATATATCAGATTACTTATCTGATTGTAGGGCCAATCTAGGGCAGATTAAACCAAGTACATGCAGCTGTAGTATATCTTTAGAGAGAGCAGAATATCGACACCACTTGGAGAAGGAGATCGCTGAAGTATAGGGCACCACCTTGCCCAGTCCAATGGATTCTCTCAATGATTGGATAGACTTGCAGCAGTATGAAGCTTAGATCGCTTCCTTTCCTTCCAAGTTCGCTGACTGAATTTACATAAGGCTAACAACACTTGATGAAGATGATGCATTGTGTTTGAAGTGTGAAATGAATCTTGTTTATATACAAGATTCATGTTCAAGTTTTCCAAGTCGGCTTTAACAAAATTGCCGCTATTTTACATAATTTAGTTTTGCCCTTTTGGCACCTACATAAATTGCAAGTTATACCACGTTTCATTTTGGGCCCAGCCCTATTAGACATGTAATCGCTTTACAATATGATTAATATTTTAATTGCCACAAGGCAACATTAAAATATAATCCGAACTAGCTATCCATTTCAACAGAAAGGATATAGAGGATAGAGATAGAATTTCCAAGAAGATCAAAAGGAAGAGGCAAAATCTCTTTGTTAGGTATTGTTGTTCTTTTGATAGGACATGCAAAGAGGGGAAAGGGATGGAGAAGGAAGTTGAGTTGAGATGTTGACTGTATAGTGAGAAGAAAGGGTGGAAACTAGAAGAGAGGTTTCCTAGGGAAAATGAAGGCAAATAGAAGATAAAGAAATAGTTGTGTAGCTCATTTTTGAATTGTGTAATTTGAAGGCTCATGTGAGCATGTTTTTTAAGTTTGACATAGGTAGACTTGAGTACTTTAATACATGCTTCTTGTTGTTGTGATTCCATTGTGCGTATGCATGTTGTGAAGAGTGTTCGGTTGCTAGGTTGGGCCATCCTTGATTGGACCCCGACCCCTTTACCTAAATTGCATCAAATAGCCTTTTCTCTAGTGTTATCTGAGCTTTGAGGATGCATTTCTAGAGATAGCAAAAAAACTTCTAGATTTTGGGAATGGGTAGGGGCTGAATACACACACACACACTCTAAAAGAAGGCAATTTTTTTAGATTTATTCAAATATATGATCCATGATCCAAACTTGAATTCCATTGTCACACTAACCATCAATGTGAAATAATAAGCCTTATTTACAAAGGGATAAGAATACAATGGCAATCTAGTGATACTTGATATTTAAAAATACATGAATTTACCATTGTACATTGAAAAAATGATATGGAAAATGGCTAAATTAAAATGTTTGGCTGCCTTAAGCATCAAGCTCAATAATCAATGTCATGAATTTCTCCTTGTCAAGGGAATTGCTAGACTCATTTGGATCTTGCAAACAAAACCCCTATCAATCTTAGTTGCACACCTTAGTCTTCATCAACCTGATTTGGCTCGTTGGGCTCTACACCACATAGTGTTGTTTGACTGCCCTTGTATTCATTTGTATTCCAATCAATGAAATGCAAGAAATGACCTACAAAATATTCCTTTCCACTTTGCTAAAGGATGGTTGTTCCTATTAATAAAGTGAATAAAGCTATACATAGACTAGTTTGTCTATGTTGTAATGGAATTGAAAGCTTAAGAAAGAAGGTAAATAGAAAATGTTTTGTGGCAATGAAGAAGGCCCATATGACTACCATCAACTTACTAGCTTTTTTTGTGCCATAATATGTTTGTTATTTTAGCTAAACCCTTGTAGCTAAAAAGTTTCACAAAAAATATTCCTTGAGCACTAATCAGGCAAGATCCTTCACATTTTCATGTGGGTCCTCATTGAGACAGTCCTTCATGTTATCAATAGGAATAACTCTCCATTACTAGCCACAAATTAATGGGGTTCATTGCATATGCAATCATGTGTGTAAAGGGCTGTTTTGCTTCTCTGACCTATGTTGAATGATGGATTGAACATGGTGATAAAATTACAAGGTGGGGGTCTCTCTAACTAATCACTGATGACCAAATGCAGCCATCATTTTGACAAGAGTTCTATGAATGCATGTAGATCTCTCTAAGGTTGTGATTGCCATATTTGATAATGAAAAAAACATGTGATACAATAGATGTGATGTCTTATATTTGATGAAAAAGAATCATAGGCCACATTATACTTCACCCTTTTCCCCTAATATGTCTTGTAGTCCCCTCACCTTGTCCACTCTTGTGTCATAATCATTAGTTGCAATGGCTTTTGCAACTCAAGCATCCGCTCCAATAAAATGAAAAAGAATGGATATTAAGTCACAATTAATTTGTGGAATTCTTTCATCATAATAGAATGAAAGAATGCTTATAATGTGTGATGATTGTATATAAATATTTGTATTGTTTTCAAACTTAACAAGTGTTTTTAGGCCCACTTATTTAAAATTGTTTTGTGATAGTCAAGTAGGCGAATATGACTTCCACCAATTTACTACCTTTTCTTGTACCCTAATATGTCTATTTATCTTAGCCAAAGTCTTGCAGCTATCAAGTTCCACAAGTCTGATTCGTTGAGCACTAATTAGGAACAACTATTTTCAAACATATGGGATTCATTACATATATTATTATGTGTAAAGGGGTGTTTTGCTTCTCTAGTCTATGATGAATGATGAGCTGAACATGCTTGTGGTAAAATCACAAGGTGAGGTCTCTAGAACGAATCGTGGTTCACTAATTGCAGCCTTTATTTTTCAAAGAATGCTATCAATGCACTCATAGATCCCTATAAGGTTGTGATTGTCATATTTGATGATGATAAAAACATGGGATACAATAGAAGTGATGCTTCTCACATTTGAAAAAAAAATCGCTGACCACTATATGCTCTTACCATCATCTAGCCCACTCTTTTGTCACGATGATTTGTTGCAAGGGTTCTTGCAAGTTGCAACACAAACATCCTCTCTCTAATAAAATGAAATAGAATGGAAATTAACTCTCAATTTGTTTTGAAGGATTTTTTCATTCCAAAGGAATAAGAGAATACTTATGGGGTGTGGTTGCATATAAACATTTGTGTCTTTTTCACCCTAACCATGACCCAATCAATTTTTCCTGATGTCCTTTAGTGCATTTTTGCTATGTGCACACAACATGAGGTCCAATTGTTCATCATGAAGTCCAATATATAGTGGCTTAAATTTGATGTCTAAAACTAACTAAAAGGTCTCACTTTTTGCCCTACACAAATGTTGGAATCTAAAATAAAAATCTAGTGTCCTTGTGTTTTTTGAAAAAATCAATAGCTTGAGGGAAATAAGGGATTTCTTTATGTATGACTATAATGGTATTGAGGTGGTGTCTCGTGTCTTTCAACCTAGCCATGTGTTATCAAATTCATTATTTATTTTTGTAATGTCCCAATATTTAAAATTCCTTAATTTTGCTTTAAATAATTATCCCACGTTCACAATAGGGCTTACAAGCATTATTATAATTTTGATATATATGTCAGACTTAAAATTTAATAATATAATTTTGAAAAATAGAAACTTATTTTTGAAATCTTCTGTAATCGTTTTTCAATTTGCAGCTATTTTATCTCTACAAATGTCTTGTAACATTCTTGCTGAAGTTAGAGGTTCTTGTCCACTAACTTGATGAAGAAATCAAGGATTTTTGTCCTTGAATTTCTGACTATGAGTGTGTTTTGTCCTCAAGATTGCTGAATCGTTGATTCATACTCCATGTAGGAAACATAAATAATTTATCTTTGTTCAATATGTCTTGATTTCCTTGACTTATCTTCCTTATATACATCTTTTTACTTCAATAAACACAACCCTTCATTCACTACCCTTTGTCCTTTTAATTAAATATAATTTTAAGCTTTTATTATTTCTTTAATAGGAATCACAAGTGTAAGAACATAATCCACGATTTAGTTGATATGCTCCATCTTTTAGATATTAATATACTTTAACTAGGGACCCATTGTTGCTTATTAATCTTTGTAGTGTATGACCGATGATCAACATCTTCTCCAATGTAATATAAAGAATTTAATCTGGTAATTTAGGTGGGGACACTACAGTCCGCCCTACCCAAGATTGCTTGTCCTCAAGTAATTTTAGATTAGGATGATTAAAGATGTCTTCTTTTTCCCATGTGGCATCCTTCATAGGTATATTCTTCCACTTGACCAAATATTCTAGAATATCTTTATTTCTTAACTTTCTCTCTCATATCAATAATGGCTTTAGGCTCTAAAATTAATCTACCCTCATCATCAAGTGGAGGCAATTTTGGACAAGGTGTGATATGTTGTTCCAGGATTTTCTTGAGGTGAGATACATGAAAGACATCATGAATTTTACTATTTCCTGGTATCTACAACTTGTAAGCTTTCTCTCCTATTCTTTGTGTAATCTTATAAGGTCCATAGAATTATGGCTTGAGATTCTCCACACCACTTCCCTTGTGATAAGATTGATTATAAGGTTGTAACCTTAAGAAAACCAAGTCACCAAATTCAAATGTTTTTTGTACCGTGTGGCAATCAACATATATCTTTTGCTAATTTTGAGCTTTTTGTAAATTTTCTTTGAGAGTATTCAAAATATCCATACTTTGTCGCACCAAGTCTAGTTCCAAGGACTTTGCTTTGTATGAGAATCAAATCCCCAAATGAGAATGCCTTGTAACCACATAGTGCTTTGAAGGAATTCATTCCAATTGACATATGGTGAGTGTAGTAACATAATTTATTAAATACCCCTCAAGCCATTTGTTCACTATTTTTGTTTGTCCATCCATTTGTGGGTAGTAGCTAGTGCTTGGGGTTAATCCTGTTCCAATCAAATGAAAGAGTTCTTGCCAGAATAAACTAATAAATCTATTGTCTATGTCACTAACAATATTTTTAGGTAGTCCATGTAGTGTAATACCTCTCTAAAGAAGAGATCATCCACTTGTGGAGCTCTATATTTGAAATATATGGCTTTGAAATGAGCATACTTGGTGATTTGATCTAAAAAGATATAATTCTTCCCTTGTACTTTCAATAATCATGTAATGAAATCCATTGAAATACTTTCCTATTTTTACTTTGGAATTGGTAAGGGGTAGGGTTGTAACAGACCAATTCAATTCCTATTGACAAGCCATACATTCTTTGACATGTTTTGAGACATCCCCTTTTAGAGCTTTCTTTGAAAATTGTTCTCACTTGTTTATATGTTTTGTAATATCCTTTATGTCTAGCTAGAGGAGAATCATGATATGCCCTTAGAATATTTTCTTTCATCATCAATTCTAGGACTAGATATATTTGATCTTTATAAAGGATGAAATCATCAACTATCTTGTACCTAAGATCATTTAACTTGCCTCCAATATCTCATTAGCCAAATTATCTTTAGTATATTCTGCTAATATAGAAGTTTTCCAATAAGGAGAAATATCTGTCATAGAGCATAAATGAGGCTTTCGAGACAAGGCATTGGCTATGATATTATTTCTTCCTTTCACATATTCGATATCGAAACTATAAGCTTGTATCTTGCTTATGCGTTTTTGTTGCCTATAATTCAAATCTCATTTTGATTTAGGAAGACCCTTAGATTGCTTGAATTTTGCCAATGCATGCATGATGGCAAGCATTTCTTTGTCATAAATAGAGTAGTTCTTCTTAGAGTCTTTAAGCTTACGACTCTCCAAGGCTATTGGATGTATATTTTGCATTAATACTGCTCCAATGAATGCCTTCACTTGAAGCATCACATTCTAATTCAACTGGGAGTAAGAAATCAAGGATGGCTAATATAGGATAGGAACTCATTAACTCTTTGAGTTTTGAATAAGATCCTTTTGCTTTCTCACTCCATGAAAATGCTTCTTTCTTAGTTAAGTCTATTTTTGAGGCAGCCAATTGTGAGAACCCTTTGACAAATCTTTTGTAATAACTACAAAGTCTCATAAATCCTCTTAATTGTGAGGTCAATATACTATTGCCTTAGTCTTCTTCTCATCTACGTTGATGCCATGGGCATTGATCATATGCCGCAAATTCAAAATCTCCATTATTCCATACTCACATTTGGATGCCTTGAAAAACCGTGACTTATTTGTATGTTTTAAGTGATCCTCTCAAGTTTTAGTATAAATCTATATATCATCAAAGAAGAACAAAAGAAATTTCTTTAACTACTTATTGAATACTGGGTTCATACAAGATTGGAATGTAGTTGGTTCATCAAAATACCCAAGGTGACATCTAAAGGCTGTCTTGTGAACATCTTCCTTTCTCATCCTTATTTGATGGTATTCAGATAATAAGTCAATTTTATAGAAATATACTGATCTATCCGAGTTCATCAATGTTGGGAATAAGGTTGTGGTTCTTGATAGTCTTTTTATTGAGTGCCCAATAATTGACATGTATCCTCATAGAACCATCCTTCCTTTTCACCAATACTACGAAAGAGGCAAAAGGACTAGAGCTTGGTTGTATATGCCCCATATCGAGTAGTTCTTTTATTGTTTCTCAATTTCTTCCTTAAAAATTGTTAGATGATGATATGGTGTTGTAATGATGGGCTTGGAACCTTCCTCTAATTCAATAATATACCAAAATCCCCTATGAGGTGGTAGTTCTTGTGGAATATCACCAAATATCTCTCTATGCTTATTTAGAATGGGCTGAATATCTATATGAATGGCTTGTCCATTTGTAAATGAAACTTCATTAATAATTAAATATTATGTTGCCCAATTGACTTTTCCCCAATGAAATTCTGTTTCCATTCTCTTTGCAGTAACAAACCTTGGAGCTCCATTAGAAAAACCTTGAAGAACCACTTCTTTACCCTCAATTTTGGATTTAGGTTCCATAGTTTGCTAATTCTATGTGAATTTCCTGAGTGTAGCCATTGTACCCCCAAAACTACATTTGTCTTCCTAATGCTTACCAGATAAAATAATCACAAACCTTGTGCATACTGTTGACGTGTATTTTGTACACAATCATACATAGAATAAAATACCCAAGGGTACCTTATCCTCTCTTGAATAAAGTCTCTGATTGCTGAAGATGTCGCAAAAAAGGATCAATCAGGGTGACTCCAATGTTCTTTTATGTAGGGTCTCTACGTGTGGATAAGCACCAATGGTCGTTGTGATTGCTGTTTCATCAAGGGGCCTTACGTATCCGAATTGCAGGAACAAGATTTCCTAATACTAATGAATTCCAAAAAGATCAAAAGGGTAGGGTTTGCAAGAGATAAACTCTAATCTAATCCTAAGAATGACTCAATGCGGGCAGGACTTGGTAAGATTCTACCAACTTCAGTATTGCCATGAAATAACAACTCAACTGAAATTGATGCGATCTTCTAAGGTAACAAATGATCTTTCAATTCATCAAGGATCATGGACACAACCACGAAGGCACATATCCAAAGCTCAATGATGATTGAAGGTTTAAGTAATTCAAGTCTCTCCAGTTGACCACACAAGGCGTTCCTACAATCAGTAAGAAGCTAGTGGTTTGGAATGCGAATCCCACCAAAGATCAAGCCCAACACTTAGTCCTTCAAACTGAAATACTACTTTGACTGAGAATGATTCAAGAAAGTAAACAACCATGAAGATAACCACAAGAATTGCAATAAAACACCATAACTTCAATATTTTATTGATCTCAAAGCCATCATAAACAACAATTGTTTGAAATTCCTTCTTCAAAGCTCAATCTTGCTACAAAATAACTTGCTTCTCTAAAAACTCTAAACTCTAACTATTTCTTATTACTCTCTCTTTCTATTTCTAATTGCTAATTCTGATTACAAAATGAAAAGGAATGAGGGTATATATAGCATCCTCAATTACAATGAACAGTCCAGATCAAAAGAAGATCAATGGCCAAGATTATGACACCTAAACCCTAATTAGGGTTTATTACAAATAGTCCCCTTTTTATTGAACAATATTAAATGCATAGCCAAATATTAAATTTGGCACAAAAACCTAGGAGACATAGACCAATGATAATTAAGATGCCACATCATCTATAACAACCTTTCTTCTAGAATCTTATTCCCTTTCCAATGCTCTTTCTTAGCATATGCAATGAATCTAGACACGATTCCTTCGATCTCAGCAATTGGAATCTCGGGAAGATTCCTCATTCGTTCCTCCAAGTGGATGACCTGATCGAAATCCTTTAGAAGAGCAGTGTCCCATCCAGGTTCAAGTTCTTTGATTTTCTCAATCAGGAGCATGGTAGCAAACATCTGATCCCGTTGCTCATCTGTAATAACATTCTCATCTTTGCAAAAGATGACCTTGACTCTTTCTTCTACTTCTTGCAAATCCACATCTATCTCAACTTCAACCCTCCTGCCAAGAATAGTACATAATACTTCAAACACCTTGTCCTGGATCGGATGGATAATTTCTTCAACTTGATTGCATTTGTTACTGATGTCCTCAAAAAGAACTTCCTTCATCTGGAGTAAAGTTGACCATTGGAGTAAACTATGAGGTCCCCCATCCATTATCTTTTCTTGTGCTAGGACCTTCCTTAATGTTTGTTTGATTACTTGCAGGACATGAATGATAACATCTTTAGTATGAGCAAAGGCGGCTATCGTTATCATTAGGTTGTGGATGATCTCAAGAACCTGGATAGCTCGACGAATGGTCTGCATCATTCTTGTTGCAAATTCAATAGCAACTGTATGGGATTTGTCAATCCAAGAGCTCATAAGCTGAACCAAACTCCTGACTCTCTCTGCCTCACCAACTGATTCAAGGGGAAGTGCCTGCACAGGAGATACTGCTGGATCCTGACGCCTTAAAGGCTGATTGAGAAGGCTAAAGTAGCCTCTCCAAGCACCGACCTCTCGCTCAAGCTTTCTATTCTTTTCCATTTCTTCTCTAAGCTTGTCCTTAAGTGCTTCAAACGAATCGGTTGCCTCATCCAACGTTTGCTCGGCTGTGAGTGGACCAAGCTCAAATGTCTCTACATCATATTCCTCTGCAAGGATTTCACCTTCATACTTGTCCACTACTGGTGTAGCTATCTGCAATTTCCTGGATCCTATCTCATCTCTGATCATCTTGGACATCTTAGTGGCCTTCCTCCTTTCTGTCACTTCCTGAGAATTTCCAACAAGCCTTTCTAAATCAATCACATTATCTTCGTCCTCGATCACAATCACCCTTGTTAGTCTCTCTTTTAACCAATCCGGAATGGCAGACCTTGTTTCTCTAACTTGTATCTCCTTAGGCAATGTTTCTTCTTCTCTGAGAGGAGATGTCACTTCGTCATCGTTCTTGTCTTCATGTAGCTCATTGACTTGGAGAGATCGGTTTGATGAACGTTGAGGTGCCTGTCCTTCTTCATGTTTATCGTTCTGTACCATTGATTCCATAGATTCCTCCATTTCAAGTGTCCTCTTCTCTTGTCGAGAAGATGTGCCGGATGAACGATCTCGATTGGCCTCTTGCTTCTTCTTGGAGGATTCCCTTTTCTCAGGTCTCTCTTTTCTCTTTGAGCCTCTAGGATGAGGATTACCCTCACTTACGCTTCGAAGGTTGCCTTCGCTTGTGCTTCTGGGATTAGGATTACCTTCACTTACACTTGCTCCTCCTTCTCCTGGCCTTTCCTCCAAAGTAAAAGTCATAGATATGCCTTGCTCTCTCAACTTTTGATGTTGCACATCAACCCATTTGCGAGTACAAGACAAAACTGGAGCCATCAAGGCATCTAGATCCAAAATTTCAGGTTCATTCCAATCTAGCCTCACTGCTTTGCTTTCTCGGTCATAAGATGATTGGAGATGTCTGCCACTGTCCTGAGCTTGGTCGGCCACTCTGTAAATTTTGCATTTCCTGATGAAGTCTAAAGGCAATCTGGAATGCATCTTTCTTTTTACTTCAAGATCATCTGAGAGATTCATCTCAAAGTCTTCCACCTGAGGTTCATGTTTGTATTTCCTTCCGTCTGTCTCCTCTATATACCCATAAGGATCAAAACTCCCTCTCAAGGCAAAGAATGAAAATGAATATAAAGCTAACTCCTTTTCTGCATCATCCATGGCTAGAGCATTAGGACATACCTCAACTGAATTTCCTAGTATGAAGGCATAGGAACTCCATTTCCATGCCTGTGTCTGAATGCCTTCGCATAAGCTGCCAACCGTCTAGTTACCTCAAGTAACACTATTCTGTCTGTCGGATATCTTGGCAACATATAGGGAGGTGAAGGACATCCATGAACTCTAATATATGTAAACTTCTGAAATTGGATGAACCAAGCACCGTACCTCTTTACAAGCTCTTGTGTGTCTTGAGATAGCCGATTGTGAATCCCGCCTTGCAATGTCCTGGTGATGTTCATCGTGAAGGTATCATTGACCAACTTGTAGTCACTTCCTGGAGGATGATGCAAATGAACATAGGAATCACAAACTCTGACTTCCCCGGGCCCTCTTGCGATCACTCCTCTGTGAGGTAGTCCTGCATATTCAAAACTCGTGATCAAGGCATATATGATGTATGAACTCATGTGGAAAGACTTGGTAGCCTTCAGTCTTCTTAACTGCACGTCCAAGCAATGGCTAATCATTCTAGCCCAATGAATTGTTCCTTTTCCTTGAACTATCACTTGGATGAAGTAGAACATCCACTTCTCAAAATAGAAGGCTTGAGGAGCCCCTGTAACTCGGTTGAGTAATGTTATCAAATCTCTATACTCCTCCTGGAAGTCGATCCTATGTGGTGTGTTCGGAATCTTGCTCAGGCTAGGACGACTCTTGAGTAACCAATTCTTGTTGATGATGCTTAAGCAAGTGTCTGGATCATCTTCGTACATGGACCTGGCTCCTTCCAAACTTTTGTAAATCATATCTCTGTGCTCTGGAAGATGGAAAGCCTCACTTATAGCCTCCTCTGAAAGGTAAGCCAAAGCGTTTCCTTCCTTGGACACGATCGATCTTGATTGTGGATCATAATGGCGAGCACACTCGATCATCAACTCATGGCACTGGATTGCTGGAGGGAAGCCGGCCGCTTTGATAATGCCACTTTCAATTATTCTCCTTGCGACAGGTGATGGCTTGCCAACGTAAGGGACCTCTCGAAACTTCTTCGTACTGAAGTTTCCCAAGTTGGTATCTCCAATGTTGCTCCATTTTGACACGATCTTGGTCTCCAATTCTTCGTTCTTTTGATCTTCCTTCATGAGGGCTGGATGACTGGTGGATGCTCCTTCCTTTGGGGTCGCCATCGTGACACCTACACAACATTTCATAATGAGTAATGGATTTTGCAATATAGAAATATAGATTAAAATTTAAATTCAGGAAACTTCATGATAAATCCTTAAATTATCATTTCCTAAATATAACGATGCAATTCAGAATTCAAGATTGAGGCTAGGACGATTCAAAATTCAAAATTTGGACAAGGGAGATCTTGCCATACCTTTCTTGAGAACTAACTCTAAAAAAGATGCAAAATTAGGAAATTCGCCTAGGCAAAATGAAGATTGGAGTCTTCAACGTGAGCTTCTCCTAGCAAATGCGCCTCCTTTATTAACTTCACCACCCTTGGGGTCTTCAACGCCTTAAGGGAAAATTCGCTCCACCTCTAACCACAAACAAAGTTCGCACTCCTCCTTGGATGGAAATTTCGCTCCTCTCCTTGGATCAAAATTCGCTCCCTCTATTGCTTCTCCAAAATCGCATGTAACAATGATTAAATGATGGTTTAAAATGCTTCAAAGTACCCCCTCTTATATAAGCGCTCATCTCCTTATTCTCACATAGGCCGACTTAGAAAATAAGGCAAATAATAAACAAAATTTAAATAAAAAGGAGGCCGACTTTTATAAAAGTATAAAAATATAACCCCAAGCGCTCTCCCTTTTTATTTAATTTAATAATTAATTAATTTAAATGCCTTTGTAATTAATAATTTCGATTTTTTAAAAGGCTAAATCAATAATTAAATGCCTTATGTGCTATTTTTAAATGCCAATTTAATTAAATATTTCAAAGTTTTTATCGAATTTTAGCATTTAATGCAATTCGAAAGGTATTGGCGCCTAAGCATGGGAGATATAAGGGATACTAACCACATCGCTCTGGTCCCTGGGAGAGGGACAGGAGCGCCTTAGCCAATTTGGATTGATTTTCACGTTCAAAGTCACTTCTTTGATGTCCAAACTGGGATCTTCATTCGTAACTTGGAGTTTGATCTATTCAATTTTTTGAATGAATGCCTCTTAGAACCATTTTCGCCCTGGTCCCTTGGTGAGGGACAGGAGCGATCTTTACTTCTTGCCTTTGGTCTTCACTTTCCACATTGCCAAATCGAGTTGTGAGGGCAATTGATGACCCTTGTTTGCTCTACGCATGCCCAACTTGTCTCCCCAAAACCAAATGAGCCCTTCTAAGGATATTCGCCCTGGTCCTTGACTGAAGTACAGGAGCGAATTTTGCATTTGAGCTCAAAATTGTCGACTTTTGACGTTAACTCCTTGTTCATCATCTTCCTAAAGACATTTGGGATCTTGCATGACCTTGCCTTGACGTAGTTTTTGAAGGGAACGGTTGACTCTATTGAAATCGCTTTGGTCCTTGACTGAAGGACAGGAGCGCCATTTTGTTCTTTGTGCGAACCCTTGATCATATCAACTTCCAATTGCCTTCAAAGCGAAAAACGTTGTTTCTTATTCCTTCTTGAGTCTTGCAAACGATAGTAGTACTCCAAAATACTAGGCAATAAGGCAAATTTGAGGACTTCGCTCTGGTCCCTGGGAGAGGGACAGGAGCGCCTTGGGCAATTCCATCAAGTTCTCGGGTCATTTACAACTTCGTTCTCCTTTGAGGCATTCCAAACATCTTTACCATCATGTGCCTTGGCCTGGACTCAACCAAATTCGGAAGGGAATGCTAGATAACCAAGATTTCGCCCTAGTCCCTTGGAGAGGGACAGGAGCGAACTTGCATTTATAAGCTCATTTGTGTTTCGCCAACTTTCAAAATCATCTTTGACGGATTGGTTGGGTTGCCTTTCCTTCATCTCAAGCTTGAAATTCGCCTTTCCTTGGTCCAAAACTTGTCCTTTGAGAAAATCGCTCTGGTCCCTTGGAGAGGGACAAGAGCTTCATTTGAAAATCGCCCTGGTCCCTGGGAGAGGGACAGGAGCGAACTTGTGTCTTGGGTAGATTTTCTCTTTCGTGGTCCATCCAAGTTATATTCAATGGGCAAAATTTACTCTACTTGATCTCTTCCCAATCGCAAAATCATTTAATCTTGCAAGAATAAGGCAAACTTGGTGTTCAAGCTCCGGTCCTTCAGTGAGGGACAGGAGCGAACTTGTCATCTTAGCATATTTCCTCGCTTGCCAATCACTTCAAATTATATTCAATGGACAAAACATGCCCTCCTTGATCTCCTTGAATCAACAAATTGTCTTGGCCCTGCAAGGACAGTGCAACTTTGAGAAACAAGCTCTGGTCCTTCAGTGAGGGACAGGAGCGATTTTTGTCCTTAAGGTCAAATGTTCAACTTTTATTGCAAACGACTAAGTCTGGGTGCTCCATCATGTTGATTTCATCTCTTGTTGCGTCCCTGATGCTTTAGTTCGGTCAAAATGAGGCCAAAAATGCCCTAAGTAAGTCATTTCGCCCTGGTCCCTGGGAGAGGGACAGGAGCGATTTGACCTTAAACCTTAAAAAACTTGCCATTTTGAGTCTCAAAAAATCTTCAAAACCTTCAATCCATGCTCGATTGTATCTCCTGGCGACCCTGCACAAGACAAATGAAACAAGTCAATAACCAAGATGCATAAAATACCAATTTCGCCCTGGTCCCTGGGAGAGGGACAGGAGCGATTTTACCTCTATAGGCCAAAATACCAAGAATTTAGGCTTTCAGTCACTTCACAAGGCATAATTAGGTCATCTCCAAGGCCAGGGGTCAATTATCAAATCTTCCAAAATTTGGTCAAAATTCACCCGGACAAAATTGCACAATTTCCATCATTAACACTAGGTAAAATTTGAACTTGCTTTCAAAACTCCGACTGGACCTAGATAGACACACCTGACATCCTGACAGACTCATCCTATTTCAAAATTGCAACCTACGGGAGGAAGCTCAATAATCTTCAAAATTTGACTGGACTTCGGCTTGAAAACATCAATAGGAAACCCTAAGGCTTAGCCCTAGTCCAGACGACTCACTCACTTACCCAAAACCCTAAAAGCAGAGAGAAGAACAGGCAAAACCGGGCAAAAAAGAGGGGGTCCCCATTTTAATGGGGCGATGTGTGAAATGGTCACAACACATACCCAGAGTGATGTCAAGTTGTATCATTTGTGTGAATGGAAGAGTAAAGCCATCAGCCATAATGATATTGAATCCTTCAAAGTTACCTATCTTCAGTTTTTTACCTAGTCACCTAACTCCTCATTAATGAAATTATGAGTAGCCCCACTATCAATATAAGTTGTTACCTTATGTCCTTGAAGTACTTCTCGTACTCGGAAGGGGTTATATCTAGGAGCAATTGAAAGTGTGGTGAGTGAACCTGCAGGAGACGTCTCTACTTTTTGATCCTCTTGCTCAAGCACTTCCAAAACACCCTTAGGTTCAAAATTTTCTGTTTGTTAATTTTTTTAGTGATTACCTATATATATCTAATGTGTCCTTTGCTCAAGCATCTATGCCTTGGCTCACATGCCTATCAACAATTAAAACACAATTTCTTCCTCCAAAGCTCCTTCTTGGATCCTTCCACGTTGTTGGATTGTGGGTAATGCCTTTGGTTGTGAATTATCCTTGTAAAAGGGTTACTTATGCAATCTAGGTCTTGTTTTTGGATGTGGTTTCTTCAAATTTTAAAGCTCTTCGAAAAAACATCTTGTAGAGATGATGGTTGAAAAGATCGGACCAATCCCCTAAGTGATACTAAAATACATTCAATAAATGAAGATTTAAGTCTTTTTTGGGTAATATTTGGCACCATAATTGAGATTCTTTGGAATTTTGCTACATGTTCCTTGTTGCCTTAATTGTGGCAATTCCTCAAAATGTATATCCAGGGCTTTTCTATCAAGCCTTTGTGTAAAGTTAGTGTATGTTGTGAAAATCAGATTCATGGGTAAAATACTTCATTCATTAACTAAGGCAAAAGTTACAATATATGAAGGTTACAAAAATATTGTAGATATTAATTATAACACCTACATCTATCTACCTAATACTGTAGACACATTAATTACAATATTGACCATTAACATTATATAGAATTATTATTCTAACACCCTCCCTTAATGGTCAATCTATCAAAAACACCAAGTTGCCCCTTGAATTTTACAAACTTATCCCGGCTCAGAGACTTGGTGAGAATATCTGCAGTCTGATCCACTATCAGAACATACTACAATTGAACTGATCTGTCTTCTACCAGCTTGCGGATGTAGTGACAATGAAGCTCGACATGCTTGGTGCATTCATGGAAGACTGGATTTTTGGCCAGTTTGAGCACCCCTTGATTATCAATATACAAGGGAGGACTTGCTTGCGGCATCTGCATGTCAGAAAGCATCCTCCGGAGCCAAACTGCCTCACATGCGGCCTTGATTGTTCCCCGATATTCGGCTTCGGTCGAGGAAAGAGCCACGACCTGTTGCTTCTTGCTGCTCCAAGTGGCGACACCAGTACCCAAACTGAATATGTACCCAGAAGTGGATTTTCTATCATCCACTGATCCTGCCTAATCTAAGTCAGTATAACCATTCAGCTTTGGATCGTTGCACCTGCCATACAGAATGCCATAGTCTGAAGTGCCTTACACATATCACAGTACTTGCTTCGCTGCAATCCAATGATCAGCGTTTGGGGCCGTCATGAAGCGAGAGATGTAGCTGACAACAAAATTGATGTCAGGTCTAGTGGCAGTGAGATAGATGAGGCTGCCTACTAGTTGCCTGAATTTGGTTTCATATACTGTAGGTGAATCAGACTTGGCTGATAACTTCAGCCCTTTCTCCATAGGTGTGGAAGCAGGTTTACAATCCTACATTCAAAACTTGTCAAGCAAATTGCGGGCATACTTGGACTGTGAAATAAAGATACTGTGATCAGTTTGCCACACTTCAACACCTAAACAATAATGGAGAAGCCCCAAATCTGTCATGTCAAAAGCTTGGCACAAGTCTTGTTTGATGTTTGTAATCAAATGTGCTGAACTGCCAGTAATGATCAAGTCATCCACGTAGACAACAAGAAAAAGGATATCATAAACGAAGAGTCTGACATACAAATTAGTGTCCAAGGGAGTGCGCTGAAAACCATGTTCAACCAAATACTGATCAATCTTAAAGTACCAAGCCCAAGGGGTTTGCTTCAGGCCATATAGGGCTTTTATCAATCTACAAATCTGATGTTCCTTACCAGGAACCTTAAAGCCAGGAGGTTGTGTCATATAAACTTCTTGCAACTCACCGTTGAGGAATGCACTCTTAATGTCCATTTGATGAAGTTTCCATTCAAACTGAGCTGCAATGGCGAGAAGAAGACGAATTGTGCTCATCTTGGCAATAGGAGCAAAAGTCTCCTTGTAGTCAATGCCCTCCCACTGTGTAAAACCCCGAGCAACCAATCTGGCCTTGTACTTATCCAAGGTACCATCTGCATGATACTTGACTTTGTAAACCCATTTACAGCTGATAGGTTTCTTCCCAGGAGGCAGATCAGAAAGAACCCAAGTGTTATTCTTCAGAAGACTATGGTATTCTGTCTCCATAGCCTTTTCCCACTTAGGAATGCCTTTAGCCTCGGAATATGTATGGGGCTCATGGATGCTATGGATGTTGGCCATAAGTCGACTGTATTCTACTGTTTTCTCTTGCGGCGAACTGATCTATCCTCAAGAAGCTCATCATCAGGAAGATCTCCTATTGTCTTAGCCCACCATTTAGGCTTGAGGGTAGAAGTACCAACATCTGGCATTGGAGGAACAACATCCCCTGGAGTTTCCGAAACAAAGTCATCTGGATGCAAATCCTGTGACAAATTAGGTGGTGCTAAATCGGTAGATTCCTCATCTTCAGAGTGAGAATGCTCTGAAGCCCTCCCATTATGGGAACCAAGAGGAAGACAAACACCAACATTCGAATTCTGCACAGACGAAGTTGCAAGACTAGGAATAGTAGAAGGCATGAAGGGACCAGTAGTCTCATCAACCACAACATCACGACTGAAAATGAGATGATTTGTCTCAACATCAATCAACCTGCAGGCCTTGTGGTTGTCGTTGTAACTAGTAAACATAAGTGTTTGGCTCTTTGAATCTAGCTTAGTACGTTTGGTGTTTGGAATCCATACATGAGCCGTAGAACCGAAGACTTTCAAATGGCCCACTTTAGGCTTGCGTCCTGACCAAGATTCTTCAGGAGTCATCTTCTTGACGACATGTGTAGGTGACCGATTCAGAAGGTAGACTGCAGTGTAAATTGCTTCAGCCCAGTATTTCTATATTCTATCATAGAACGAGCCATTTCAGTAATGGTGCGATTTCTATGTTCAACTACACCATTCTGCTGAGGGTTGTATGGTGTGGTGAGTTGGCGCTTAATGCCATGTGTAGCACAAAATGTAGAGAATTCATTGGAACAACCCCCCCCCCCCCCCCATTATCTGACCTTAGAGTGACAATCTGAGAACTGGATTCTTTCTCTACTAAGGCCTTAAACTGCTGAAATCTACTAAACACATCTGATTTATTTTTCAGAAAATACACCCACATTTTACGATTAAAATCGTCAACAAATAACAAGAAGTATGAAAGATCCCTGATAGATCTTTGCTGTTAACCTGCTATAATTTTTTATTTTTAATTCTGTTTTCCTGTTTATTTAAGTTTTTCTTACAGAACTAGACAGAAGTGCAGAAAGGGTTGTTTACTTTTGTGTTTTTGATTGTTTTATAGCATAGGAAGGAATAGATAACAGCAAATATGAAGCCATACTGAAATAAATGAGTTATACAGCAAAAGTCAGAATTATTGCAAATCGTACCAGGCAGATTTGTCTGAATTACAAAGCCAAACAATGAATCCACTGTATTTCCCAAGCTCTCATACAAATTCGAAGTCAAACTGGAAGATGAAGAATGTTCTCCAAACCCACATACACTGGAAGTGAATACAAGCAATACCCTATACACCACGTGGTGTATTTGCTGCAAATGGCATTCCTCCAGCTGCAATGAACCACGTCTCCACTGGAAAGATGGTAGGCTACGCTGAAACCCTATTGAGAATTGATGCCTCTGTCCTTAATCACCACGCACAATGCCTTATAAGTCCGGTGCCAAAGATTGCTGAGGGCTACGTCCCAGCCAATCCTAATCCTGGGGTTTGCGTCCCAGTCTAGAAATCGCTCTCCAGAGCAAATTCATACAAGTTGTCAAATATGCAAAAGATGATCATAGAATGAAGCTCCTATCCCCTTATAACCCCTCTCAATTGCAAATCGAACCCTAATTATCTCCAAGTGGCATGGTCTAGTGGAAATGTTATAATTTCTTATTTTAAAGTGGTCATGTTACTAGAAAATGACCTTTTTCCTCATAGACAAAAATCCGCTCACTGAATTGCCCTGAGACCAAAGAGAAAGATTTAAAGAATTTCAAGATCTTTCCAACGAGCTATCACACAATAGGGTGCGCATCCAGATGAGGCCAAAAATCCCCTTATTACTCCAAAATGGCTAACAACTTAGCCTTATTTAATTATTAAACGCTAACTTAGGAAATATTAAAAATATAACCCAAATAGCCATAAAATGCCCAACTGACATTACAAACCCTAAAATCATCCTGTCACCTGTCTGTGACTGAAGTCGGAAATCAAGGATTCACTGGTAGTCTCATCCCTAAAATCTAGGGATGCTCCTAAAATTTAGGAAACAAGCCCAATCTCTCTGAAACTGAGCCCAAAGAGGCATCTCATGGAGACCCAACCTTGGGCATGATCAAACCTCCTAAAAAGTAGGAACTGCCTCCTAAAAACAAGGAATGTCTCCCAATTGATCAATAACTGCTAGAACACCAAGTCTCCAACACTGAATAACCATACCGGGTCTCTGTCCAACCCTGTCAGCCTACACGACCCCATAATAAGCTGACTCACATGTCTCTGCTAGACAGAGCTAAAGAGGGGACATGACAAAGTATCTGCAACCAATAACAAAAGGTGTATTCATTGGCCCACATACATCAACGTGAACCAACTGAAGGACCTTGGAGGCTCACCAAGAATCACCATTCGAGAATGGTGTCCAATGTTGCTTCCCACCTTGACTGGCTGCACAAACTCCATGATTTTGCGGTTGGATCTCAGGTAGACCAGCAACCAAACCCTCCCAATATAATTGAGAGAGATGGTGCACGTATAAGTGCCCATAACGTTGATGCCAAAGTGTTCTGATGGATGTACTCCTAGCAACCAAAGCGTGTTCCTGAGAATCAACGGAATCAGCAAGTCTATACAAACCATGATCCTCGAGTCCCATAGCGATGGTAGTATGGGTCTCCCTATCAACGATGTTGTAGATGGATGAATTGAATACAACATCTAATTGAGGAGAATGCCTCATGATTTGACTGACGAAGAGGAGATTATGTTCCATGCCCGGAACATACTAGACAAAGAAAAAATAAATTTCTACCTCCTGAGTGAATCTGGACAGTGCCCTTACCAGCAACTGTGTACTCTTCTCCTCCTCCGAAGATGGCTAAATCTGAGAATGGTTCAAATTTCCTGAACCAATCCCAATGATGAGTAAAATGCCGCAAAGCCCCTGAATCAATATACTGGGCAGAAGAGTGGAGTGGATCTGCTGCTCTCTTGGCCATAAAAGCATACAATGCAGATTCTTTCTACTTTGAGTACTCTGCAACATTTTCTTTCTGTTGAGACCCTCCCCGCTTCTTTTGTTCAGAAGCCAATCGAATTCGACACTCGACCTTCATGTGACCGTTCTTCTTCTTCTTGTTGTCCTGAGAAGAACAAGAGCCTTTCAGCTGAGAAGATTGAGCCTTCCCTTTGTTCTTAGCAGAAGATTTGGCAGAGAATGCTTTCTCGGTGGAGGTGGAACTGGTATTGCTTCCAAAGTGTTGGCGCCACCGATCTTGCTGTAAAAGTTTGTTACAAAGATCGAAAAACTTCAAAATTGACGTCAGTGGAAGTGATATTGAGCGTTTCGATGAAATGCTCATAAGATTTGGGCAAACTCTTCAGAGTGATGACGACCATGTCCTCTTCCTCCATTGTGCGACCAATCGCCTCAAGTTGGTCACGGATGTCCTTGATCTTTGTAAAGTGATTGAACAGAGGTGTCCTTTCATCCATCATAATCGAAAAAAGCATGTTCTTCAAAAAGAATGCTTGGCTCTTGTCAGAGGTTTCATGGAGACTCTTCAAATGACTCCATATCTCCTTCGCTGTTTTGCCAGACGGTACCTGAGGTAGTTGCTCATTGATGATGGAGAGTTTGATGAGCATGACGGCTTCCTAGTTGCGCTCATCCCATTTGTCCTGATCTTTTCCGACAGTGGTTGGATGTTGAGACGTGCCTAGAACAACTGCATCAAGACAACGATATTCAAAGATCGTAAGCATGTGCTACTTCCAGGTGTTGTAGTTGCGGTTGTTGAACTTCTGGCTGCTTTCGAGCATTATATTCATCAGAGATGCCATCACGTACCTCAAGGTTGAATTGGTGAAGGTACGAATTCCGAAGGACGAAAACCAGCAGATGAAAACAGAGATTTTTTTTTTTCGAAAAATCTGCAAGTCGGATTCTAAGGCAGAAACTGAAACACTAGCATGGTTTTTGAGGTGAATTTTCGGCTGACTCAAAAAAATCCGACGAAGACCTAGAAGAGAACTTTAAAAACTTACAAGGAATCTGTAATCCGAATAAATTTTCGACTGAAGGGTCAAATCTACAGGCTCAAAAACCAAGACACAAAAAACAATGCACCCAAAAAAAACCGACAACCCAATTCAGATTTCGAAAAACCCACAAAGATTCTGCAACTAAAAAGAAAATTGACTTGAAACAAAGAGTCAAAACCCTAGGCGAAAAAAATCTGAAGACCCAGAAAAATCTGACAGTGACCCAATTGAGGTTTCGAAAAACCCACCAAGAATTTGCGATTGAAAAGAAATTTCGCCTTGAAACAGAGGGTCAAAACCCTAGGTGAAGTTGCAAAAACCTTAGGTCATTAAAAAACATGTAGATTTCTTAGAAAAAATTGCCCAGGTCGTAGGAAATTTTTTACAAAGTTTTAAAAGAAAACCCTAGGCGAAAAAAATCTTCCATCGCATCACAGAAAAACATAAAAGAAACCATGATTTTTTTTTAAAACATGAAAATTGCGTTTAAACAGTCGCGATTTTTTAACGGTTGCGATTTTTTACAGATGCGAAAAAATCGCGATTTGTAGTCGCCAAACCCAGATCACGATATTTCACAAAAAAATTCGAGTTAGCAAAAAACACGAGGGGTATGAAGCAGAAAAAGGGGAAAAAATGCACGTTTTTGGACACCCACAAACTAGTTCGAAAACCCTCGAACTGACAAAGCGCCTAGGAAAAACAGAAACCCTAGACGGGTTTAAAGAAAAATTCAAAAAAATTAAACTACACTGACTTTTTCGAAAAATTTCCTAACCTAGGGCTCTAATACCATGTGAAAATCAGATTCACTGGTAAAATACTTCATTCATTAACTGAGGAAAAAGTTACAATATATGGAGGTTACAAATTTATTGTAGACATTAATTATAACACCTACATCTATCTACCTAATACTGTAGACACATTAATTACAATATTGACCATTAACATTATATAGAATTATTATTCTAACATATGTTACAATTAGATAATGCCCTTCTGTAACTAGCCCATGATGCCACCATTCATGTGTTGTTACTTTTAATTAAAGAATGGAAAATTTTATGCCATCATCTTTGTCATGGGGCTAAGAGAAAGGTAGGTATCTAGTTTTTGGAGGTATGCTCGTGCAGCCACCTTCCTTGAACCATCAAAAGTGGGGAGAGTTATCTTAATCTTTGTTGCATATCTTTGTTGGGTTGTCTATTTTCTGCTCTTGAGATATTTTTGATCTCACATCATTTTATTGTTTTAATGGAATTCTTCTTCTAAGGTTTGGATCAAGTCTTGAGTATGTGTCTTTACATTCATCAAAGTCATTTACTGCCATGTTTGGTTCTTCTTCTTCTTCTTCTCTTGACTGCTCATCCTGAGGTAAGAATGTGGGTTGTGTTATTCTAGGTGGGGATATAAATGGAGTTCTATTGTTATTTTCAGAATGATTTGAATTACTATCTCCTCCATGGTTTCGTGTAAGCCTATGAGAACTGATTGTATTATTTGTATTTTGAAGTGTTTGGAGAAGCAACTGTTTTGCTTTATTTTTTGTTGCTACATATAAGCCTTCAATTCATTCTCTTTATCTACCTCAAGGTCAACCATTTTATTTTTTACTCTACCTTTAATTTGGTTGCTAGTTTTTTGTAATGTTGCCTATAGTTTTTTCCTTTCTCTTTCCAAGGCCCATTGATCTCTTTGGTTAACTGCATAAACTAATTATTTTAGATCCACAGGTTGGCAGGACTGCTGCTCTGATACCAATTGGAATGTCCCATTCTAGAATGTTTCTTAATTTTGGTTTAAATAATTATCCCACATTCACGATAGGGCTTAGAAGTATTATTATAATTTTGATATATACTTCAGATTTAAAATTTAATAATATAATTTTGAAAAAAATAATCTAATTTTTCAATATCTGCTGTAATCTTCTTGCAATTTGCAGCTATTTTATTTGTACACGTTTGAAATATCCTTGCTAAAGTTAGGGGTTTTCATCTACTAATTTGAAGAAATTAAGGGTTTTTGTCCTTGGATTTCTGATCTATGAGGGGTTTGGTCCCCAAGATTGCAATCATTGATTTATACTCCATGAAGGAAAGATGAATAATTTATATCTGCTCAATATGCCTTTTTCCTTGATTTATCTTCTTTATATACACCTTTTTAATTCAATAGAAACAATCCTTCATTTGCTGCTCTTTTTCCTTTTAATTATATATAATTTAATATTCTATTATTTCTTTAAGACGAATGGTAGGTGTAAGAACATAACCCATGATTTAGATACTAATATGCTTCAACAAGGGACCCACCGTTGCTTATTAATATCTATAGTGTATGACCAATGATCAACACCTTCTCCATAGGAATATAAAGAATTTAATTTGGTTACTTAGGTAGGGGCATTACATTTTTTCTATCAAGACAAACAATGGAATAATTTTTTTCCCAAGATGGTGGTTTTGAATTTGGTTTTGTTAGGAGGCACATAAAATATCTTGGAATGTTTCCTTGAAATAATGAGACTAAGCAACATGAAATAAAATACCATTGGGAAAGAAGAATTTCCCAATGTTGTCATTCCTTTCAAAGCTTGCACATTGTAATCAAGTTTGCAATTGACTAGTGGTCTCCCCTCAAGATTTCCCACACTCACCTCAAAGTTTGGAAGCATAGGGATTGTAGGAACATGCTCGAATGTCCTAGAGGAAAGCACTATAGTAGATGGTATAGTATGTTGGATTAAATTGTCTTTGATGTCAAAGGTAATTGTGGATATATATTATAATTGCTATTTGTGCTATTTCCTTTGATCCCCTTAGGCAAGCAAATAAACTAAGGATATATATTTGTCTAATTGAAGGTTGACCTCCTTATTGGCGAATGGGAATTTAAATTAATTATATATTTTTATTGGTGCCACCTCCTATTCGGTCGACCCTCCTTGGTTCAAGTGCTCACCTTGGGCAAGAAAATTAATTAGAAAAAGAGGGTCTATTAATGTTTGGGCCGACCTCATGAGTTATGGCACCGATTTTGGGAGAAATAAGTTTGAATTAAATATTATTAAGGTCCCCCTTGGCTGACCTTGTTGAATGTCTTTTGGTTGAAGAGGCACATTGAAGGTATAAACAAGAGTTTTTGGAGGATATTTCATACATCCATTCATTGAATATCATTCCTATTCTATGAGTAGAATTTATGAGATTAATTTGTCTCATGCATGTGAAGCTTCTATGGTGAATTAATGCAAGATTCAAGAAGGCATGTTGTGAAGATATTTCAGATTTATGAGCATATTTTTGAAGACTTTATACAGAAATTCAATGCAGATTTATATGAAGGAGTTGGCAGAAATTTTTAAGTTCTTGAATGGATCTAGGGTAGATTCAAAGTGGAGGTGAGGAAAAGTGTTAGATCATTCAAATGCATAAAACAAACATAAAATACCAAATAACTCAATAATCATGCAGATGAAGTGATTATACCTTCCTTCTCTTTCGGATTGAACCTTTGATGAAGTGAAGACGTGCCCTTTCTCCACTTGTTTGGATTGGTTCTTGGATGGGGATGTGGAATGCTCTCCACTACAACAACAACAACGGATGGAGTGGGTGATTGAGTGTGATGGATTTGGCTAAGTGTGGGAGAATTTTGGCATAATAAGGGTATGATGGATGATTGCTAAGCTCACTTGGACAACATGAGATTACTAACTTGATGGATATGGAAATGAGGGGAGGAGACTCCAATTTATAGATTGGAGAAGGCCAAAATGGATGGCCAAGATTGATTTGAAATGGAGGGTAGAGATTGTAGGAAAGTGATGGGAAGAATTCAAAGGACAAGGTGTGGGATTCAAGAGATTTGCCATAAAGGCATTTCTTGTCTCCACAATCCTCAAGGTGTATGGGGAAGAAATCCCTAGGCACTTTGGAGAAATAAAAAGGAATTAAAAATTCCTTGGGAAGAGAGGGCATAGGAATGTGCAAAGGATTTGAAATCCTTTGATATGACCAAAGTAGGTGCATTTAAGGTTTGGAAGATGAGAGGGGAAAGACATTTATGGCAAAGAGTTGACTTGCTCATAATCTTGAGGATTAGGATTGTGCAAATGATTAAGAGAGGTGATTAGGTGGGCTAATTAGGGATTAGAATACAAGTGGGGAAGTTTGGAGGATGTGACATGAAGAGAGAATGAGTGGAGGAATGTAAAATTGAGGGATATTGATAAGCATGATTATAGAGGAATTAATTAAGCTAAGTGGAGCTCAGGGAAAGTGATTTGTAGGAATCACTTTAGATTAAGTTAATTAATTAAAATTAATTAACTAAGTGGGATTTAGAAGAATTAATGATTTGGACGACTTTAGAAGAATAGAGAAATAATTAATTTATAGACAAATTAATTATTGGACTATAGTGACAATTAATTAAGTTAAATTTAATTATTTTTAAGAAGAATAGGGATAAACATAATTAAATAAATTAATTGTGTAGAAAGGCTAAATTAATTAAATATTTAATTTAATTAATTTTAGACGTCTACATTTTGCCCCTCCTTGATATAGCATCATGAAGTGATGTTATATCAAAGAAGAATAAAACATAGTGGATGGAAAGGATAAGGACTAGTAGCATGATGCCCCAGTCATAGGTGAGATGAGGAAGGATGACGAGGAGGTATTGGTATGCCCCCTCGAGAGGACATGCGGGTTCCAAGAACATGGGTGTGCTTTCAAAATGGATTAGAGGACTAGAGGATTGAGGATGAAAGGATGTAAAAAGGATAAGGATGCTGAAGGGGGAATGAATGAATAAATTGGAGTCTCAGGACAAGTGGATGAAAATGACTGGATGGGATTGGTTGTGTAAAATGTGGAGAGCAAACCTAGTTTAATATTGCCAAGGATGATCTACATCACTGACTATAGGAATCAGGATGTTGCGAAAATCCGAGGTGTGGACTAGACTCTCAAACAATAGGTATCTCTATGCACACAAGCTCGCAAACATCATAATGATGTAAATGCGAGATTGTAGGATCGTACAAGAGAAACCCTCAAACACGTCATACCACAAAAAGATGCCCCAATATATACCAACCGAGGACATACCAGGATATAGAATGATCATGGCAACCCTAGATAGGAGTAGTCATAGGACACAAAGATGCAAATCAAAGCAAAAAAAATCAAATCATGCAAACAACATACACATGGTCAACTGACATCTCTTGCCAAGAGTAGGACTAGGATTGTGATGGTGTGAAGGACATGGGAAGGATGCATCCTGATGGGCAGAGGTAACTGATAGGACTAAGTAGGCAATAGAGTAGGTGGCATGCACAAGTGAATGCGGATATAAAACTGATTGCTGAGATTTGAGTTGCTGCACAGTATGGATGGATGTTTGGATGATGCGCAAGTCAAGAAGAAGCTCAGTCTTGATGGGATAAGCTCAGAAAGCAGGGGAAGCTCAGTGTAATGGGACAAAAGCTCAGTTTACTGGGATGATCCTTATTCATAGCTTGGACGAAAACTCATCATCTCGTGAGGGAGCGAAGCAAGTGCGAGAGGTTTGGGCGAGTGATCAAGACGAAATCGACCTGCACAGATGAGGGGAGCGGATTGATGGGTTATGTGCTGAATTAATGGCTTACATGACTAAAGAAATATGGATATTAGGCGGGTGGGTGGGGAAGGTGAAGGATAGGCTAGACAACAAATCAATTCCTGACATCACTAATGGAATATGGATACTAGGTAGGGAGGTGGAGGTGGATGGTGTAATCTAAAACTGTTGTCATATTCTCACATGTGCAAAATCAATAGAGAATTTTCAAAGTCTGAATGATAGATGTGTAGTCCATAAAGGCAAGTTGTCTCATCAATGATATTACTAAATAAAAAGTATCTTAGGCCGGAGAGGTGTGATGGGGAGCGCATGCTAGGGGAACTAGGAGGCTAATTAATGGCTTACATTAAAGGATTATGAATGTTGGGTGGGCAAAGAAAGTAATTTAAGCGAGGTGGGGAAAGATAAGCATCCAAAGAGACAGTGGATCTAACTTATTTACCCTGATGCTTGGAACCAGGTTTTCACCAAGGTACTTGCCCAGAGCGCTACAAAGTTGTTTTCATTGATGGATGAATTGATTTTTCCTCATTTTTTCCTTTTTTTCTTTTTTTTTTTTGTATTTTTATGATTTTTTGGATCTTTTTCTGATTTGTGAAAATTGGAAACCTCTGAAGACTAGGTGTAAAATCTCTTTAGATGCATGATGTTCATGGGCTCATCCAAAGGATCTCCTTCAGGTGTAGCCAACTGATAGGCGCCTGTCCATATTTTGTAGTGATAACATAAGGTCCAAGCCAATTAGGTTCAAACTTGCCTTTCTTCTCAGGCTCTTGGAGATTCTTCTGATTTCCCAAAAGGACAATGTCACCAATGTCAAATTCTCGGGTTTTGACTTACTTGTTGTAGCTCAATCATAGGCGATTCTGATAAACCCTGAGATGATTCAAGGCCTTGAGACGCCTTTCATCCAACAATTCTAGCTCTTGCAATTTGGCCACTTTGTATTCTTCATCAGGGAGGATGTTCTGCAGCGATACCCAGAGTGAAGGTATCTCGATCTCAAGGGGGAGGTCAACTTCAGAATCGAAGACTAGGGAGTATGGAGTGGCTCCTATGGGGGTGCGAATGTTGGTGCGGTAGGCCCAGAGGGCGAGATGGAGTTGCAAGTGCCAATCACGTCCAGCTTCATTGACTGTTTTCTTAAGGATCTTAATAAGGGTTTTATTTGAAGCCTCAGCTTGACCATTACCTTGCAGGTAGTAGGGGGTGGAAAAGCGGTGTTGGATCTTGAACTTCTGGCATAATTCTTTGACATCCTGATTTTTAAAAGGTTTGCCATTATCTGTGATGATAACCTTGGGGATTCCATAGCGTCAGATTAGGTAATTCAGGATAAACTTAGAGATCTATTTGTTAATGGTGAAAGTGAGGGGTATGGCTTCTAGCCACTTAGTGAAGTATTTTGTAGCAGTTATTATTATTAATTTGTGACCATTGGATGAGGTGGGGTGAATTTTTCCTATGAAATCGAGCCCTCATTGAGAAAAGGGCCAGGGTGTGGTAAACGGTTGCAGGTCCTGAGAAGGCACATGGATCTTGTCACCATGTTTTTGACAAGGGATACATTTCTTCACATAATGATAAGCATCTTCTTCCATTGTTGGCCAGTAGTATCTAGTGCGCAAGAGCTTCTTAGCCAAACTGAGGCTGCTTGAGTGTGCTCCACAGATACCTTCGTGCGCTTCACATAGTGCTAGAGGAGGGTTCGTCGAAGTGCCTTCGAAATAGGGTGTCACCAAGGATAGTGTAGCGAGCGGGTCAATAGATGAATGTTTGTTGTTGGGTTTTAGTGAGGTGAGGGGGATGATATTATCTCAGAGGTAGGTGAAGGTTTCTTGGTACCATGGGGAGTTAGGACCATCAAAGACACACCATTTCTTATTCGAGGACATCATATGCTAGTACTAAAAGATGATCGACCAAGAATTCACATTTCTGACTGTTTGAAAGCATTTGCAGGATGGAACCAATCATAGCCATGGGGTCGGCAGCTCTGTTGTTTGTCCTAGGAACTTGGTCAAATTGAATGAAGGTGAAATGCTGCTTGAGATCTTCAACCATGCTGCAGTAAGGGAGCAACTTGTCATCCTTTGTCTGATACTCATCATTAACTAGTTTTATGACAAGTTGGGAATTGTCGTAGACTTGCAGTTCTGTGATTTTCCATTGGATAGCCAAATGGAGTCTAGCGATAAGAGCTTCATATTCTGCAATGTTTTTTTTGCATGCAAAGACTATCTTGTATTACTTAGGGATGCAATCTCCTTAAGGTGTGATCAACAATATGCCTGCCTGTTGACGTGTATTTTGTACACAGCCTAACACAGAATAAAATACCTAAGGGTATCTTATCCTCTCTTGAGAAAAAGTCTCTAACTGCTGAAGATTCGCATAAAGGATCAGTTAGGATGACTCCAAGGTTCCTTTTAGTAGGGTCTCTACATGTGGATAAGCTCGCCGTGGTATGATGTGATTTGCTGGAATCACAAGGGGACTTACATTTGGTGATTGAACTTCCGATCTGCTTTGCTGGGACACGGGCTCTTACTAGCTTAGATTTGAAAAAAAATGGAAAAAGGATGAGGGCGAAGAGAGGATCTAATCCTAATACTAAGAACGTAGGAGCAATGATTGATTTTTGATAAAACTCTAACTAGGTCTTGTTTTGACATCAATGGAACATCTACACAAGGCTAGTGCGATCTTCTAAGGGAAGCTTTATGATGTTCAAATCATCACCGCAGGCATAGATACCATCCAAGTTGATGCATATCAATGAAGAGGCAACAAATTGAAATTGAGCTTAAGCTAAACGATTCCAGTTGACTACACAAGGCAAGTTTGCAATCAACAAACTGCTAGTAGTATGGATATATGAATTCCACCATTAATCAATCGCATTTCCTCCATTCATCTAATCATCTACCATCTAAGATTGAAGACTCAACAAGAAACCATGCAAATTGCAAGAAAACGACATATTTCACCATTACTTCAATGAAAATGGAGTTTGTTTACAATCAATGGCAACAATTTCTTGCCTTGTCCTCCTATTCTACTCTAATTGCTATTCTATCAACTTCTCACTACTCTCTAACTTATTGCTCTCTAGCTATTGCTAATTCGCCTTTACAAATGAAATGCCTGGGCTTATATAGTGCCCACAATACAATTTGATGGCTTAGATCAATTCAAGATCAATGGCCAAGATTCAACAATGAAAACCCTAATTAGGGTTTGTTACAACCATTACATAACATTTAATGCTTGACCAATGATAAAATTGTATTGCTTGGACACATGTCCCCTCTAGAAAAATCGACCAATGGATAGCCGGGGTAGGTACATTGGAGTTTGTGCCACCTTCCATGAGTTAAGTACATTGAATCTGGGCATGCTGAGGTGGACCACACTGACTGGAGGAGTGATGACTGGGATGCCACCTCATCTGACACTTGTAACTTGGTAGATATTCATCTTGATGTTGTTGAGAAGCTTGCTTTAATTAATTCATTTGGAACTATTTACTTCTTCAACGAGCCCTTGTTCTAACTCCTTGTGTCCTTGATGTGCAGGAAGATGATGTACCTCGCCTTGGAACGCTGGATTGAAAAAGGTCGCCCTTGTCCTTACTTGATCGTCCTGGCGAAGACCGTCTTGGCGAAGACCGTCCTGGATCCGGCTTGATTTTCCTTGAAGAGACCTCCATTTGATGCCTACACAACATTTCAAAATTAGTAACATGATTTTGCAATACATAACATAAATTAGAGAGCAAATTTTACGAAACTTAATGATAAGTCCTTTATTAATCATTTCCTAAAAACGACTGAGCTAAGGGAAAACAAATTTTCAAAATTCAAATTTAAGGCAATGACGAACAAAATTCGAAATTAAAACAAGAGATCTTGCCATACCTTGTTTGAGAGCTTAACTCTAAAATGCAAAATAAAGGAATTCGCCTAGGCAAAAATCAAAATTTGATGGCTTCGACGTGATCTTGAAGGATAATGAACGTCCTCTTTGTCCATTCGCCACCCTTGGGGATATCTTTGACGTGGTCTTTGGCAAGTTCGCCCAACTTGAGACTAAGCTCGCACTCCTTTGATGATGTCTGCGCCCTCCTCTTGAATGACAATTTCGCACCTCCTTGTCTTCTCCAAATCGCATGCTAATGAAGGATGTTAAATGATGATTTGAAATGAATAAACCACCTTCCCTTTATAGGCGCTTACCTTCATATTGATCTTAGGCCGACTTTGGTAAATAAGACAAATTTAAAAATAAACTTAAAAGGCCGACCCTTGTAAAATGAAACAAATTTTAAATCAAGCGCCCCATTTGATTTTTTATTAATTAATAATTAATTATTAAATGCCTTTATTATTTAAATTAATAAATTTCGATTTTTATAAAGGCAAAAATAATTAATAAATATCAAGCGCAAATTTTAAATGCCATTTTTAATTAAATTTGCAATCCATCGATTTTAGCATTTAAAATAAATTTAAAGAAATGTGTTCGAGCGCCAAATTTTTGAAAATGAAATAATACGTACCTCATCGCCCTGGTCCCTGACTGAGGGACAGGAGCGATCCATCAATTTGGTCTTGATCCTTGCATTTTTGACATCCAAAATCTTGATCCTTACGTTCAAATCGGCATTTTAGCTGGGTCCTTCAAGTTTGATTGACTTGTTTGTGCGAAGGAATGTCTTTAAGATGTGATATCGCCCTGGTCCCTTGGAGAGGGACAGGAGCGATCCTAATGTTTTCACTTGAAATTCTCCATTTGGATATCAACTTTTCCTCGTATGGTGAATAATAACCTTGCTTGTTCATTCCATGCTTGTTCCACTTGATTTTCACAAGGCATTTTGATGTTTAAAGGATCATCGCCCTTGTCCCTTGGAGAGGGACAGGAGCGATCCTTGTCTTTTCTCCATTTCAAGCTCAAACTGGTAATATTTAACGTCTATCTCCCTTTGTATCACCTTCCAAATGATGTTTAAAACCTTGTGCAACCTTATTTCAACGTGATCTTTAAAGGATATCATGTGTTTTGGCAAATATCGCCCTGGTCCCTGGCTGAGGGACAGGAGCGATCCTAGTGTCCTGGCTCAAATTTGCAAACATTTGATCTTCGTTCTTCGTACATTGTCTTCCAAAGGACTTCCTTAACTTCGCCTACCCTTGCCTTGTCATGATTTTGAAGGAACATGGGTATTTTAATGAAAATCGCTTTGGTCCTTGTCCAAAGGATAGGAGCGATATAGGCTCTTTATACAAATTGGTGATCGTTTAACGTTTGAAGCCTTTGTATATCATCTTCTAATCATGCCTCAGACCTTTTACCACTTTGCAAAACCTTAACTTCACGTGATTTTTGAGAGATTTGGCCAATATGATAAACATCGCTCTGGTCCCTTGGAGAGGGACAGGAGCGAACTTCAAGGTTTTGAGCTTGTTCTTGCGTTCTTCAACTTGCCATTGCTTTCGATGCGTAAAATGAAGTCCCTTGATTCTCCTTAATCACTTAACACTTGATAAACTTTCAAAATCCTGGCCTTTATAGGAATTTCGCTCTGGTCCCTGCCTGAGGGACAGGAGCGAATTAGATGTCTTGGTGCAAATCCTTCATCTTTGGCAATTTTTGATGCTTTGTTCTTCAATGAGATGCCTTAAAACGTCCACGCCACCCTTCACCTTGACTTGGATTGATTGAACTTGGAGGAAAAGGCAATATAATCATTATATCGCCCTGGTCCCTTGGAGAGGGACAGGAGCGAATTTGTACTTGTAGTCTCCATCACACTTCGTCAGCTTCCAAATTTATCTTCAACGGTCTCATAATGTCCCCTTTCATTCATCCATGCCTTGGGAATTCATTGTAACTTGGCAAGAAATTTGTCTAAGACAAAAATCGCTCTGGTCCCTTGGAGAGGGACAGGAGCGAACTTGGGCATTTGGGTCCCTTGTTGACGTTTGATAATCTTCAATTTGTCTTCAATGGGTTCAATTCATCTCCTTTCTTGCCTTCAAACATAAAACTTGCTTGATCTTTGCCCAGATCGTACCTTATGAAGAATTTCGCTCTGGTCCTTCAGTGAGGGACAGGAGCGAATTTGACCCTCTAGGCAAAAACTTCATCATTTCGTTGTTTTTGATCAAGTCTGGATGCTCTATCATGCTCATTTCGTCCTTCACCATGCCTTTGATGTCTCGATTCGTCCAAACAAGGTCAGGAATGGCTCAACTAAGCATTTTCGCTCTGGTCCCTTGGTGAGGGACACGAGTGATTCGCCTTGGTCCCTTGGAGAGGGACAGGAGCGCTTTTCGCTCTGGACCCTTGGAGAAGGACACGAGCGAAATTTGACTTTTCGCACTCTCTATCAGGATACTTTTTATGGAATATAACATTTAAGTATAAGAAAGGAAATGTCACTTATACTTTAAGTTATATTCCATATATACTTTCAGGATGTTTGAGAGTGGTTTCAGACCTCCAGGAGTTATATTGCAAAATCTAGTTTTTTGAGGTTTTTCAGTTTCCAGACTTAGTCAAATTTCAGGATCAGGACATCAGACTTAGCCAAATTTTCAGGACATTCCAGACTTCACTCAAGCTGGACTTGCTATCCATGTGATCCCCTGGGCGACACTCAAAATGCAAAGGCTAACTAACAAAACCCTAAAAAACCTAAAAAAAACAAACCCCAAAAAGCAAAAAACATGGGTCCCCATTTGCAATGGGGCGATGTGTGAAAACGTCACAACACTGCCCCCGATCCATGTTGAGCACAGGAACCATCAAAGTATAACTGGCATTTTGTAGATGTGGTGATAGTCACGATGGAATCATCAGGGAATTTTGTTATGAGGGAGTGGTCACCTTGAAGAGGAGCATCAGCTAGTTGGTCAGCTATGATATGTCCTTTCATCGCCTTTGTAATATCCCCAACAATTTTTTTTTATTTTTAACAATTTTACCAACACACCAAACACCCATTAGGGTTAGAATAATGCAATCCAAACCAACTGAAAGGAACCCTAACACTTTTTGATCACCAAGAGCCCAACTTGGGAGGGTGAGAGCATACCGTGCATAGGGGATCGTTAGATGCAAACTGAAAACTGATTACAATATCTAGGTGGCAAACCAGCCCCTTCCACCTTTCAGCGGGATATGGAGAATATTAAAAATCACTTGGCGGTAAACCAACCAAGGATGATGCAAGAAACAGAAAATCAATCACTCTACCGCTTATGCAGTGGGAGGACTAGAAATGAAATTACAATCAACTCGACCGCTTGTGCAGTGGGAGGACAGTATTACAATATTCAAAATAGGCGGCTAAGCCAGCCTCTTCCACTTATGCAGTGGGACTACAAGCAATAATCCAAAAGGTAGCTGTTAGTACTATTAACTATCTTTACAATGCACATTATGGATTATCAATACATGAAATATCACTATCCCAAAGATAGGCGGCATAGCCAGCCTCTTCCACTTATGCAGTGGGACTAAGAAATAACAAAACTCTGTTGTTAGTACTACTAAACAGCATTACAAATCATATAGAATGAAGAACCAAGTGTTGATAACAAGTCCAACAGCTGCAACAATAATAGATATTCACTCCCCAACCAACTTAGACTACTCACACCAAAAAGCTCTTCTAACACACAACTATGAAATTCTGAAAATCAATAACACGCACAGAAAACACGCAGACCAGCAAGCTAAGGACACCCCAAAATGCTCACAACTTCTCCATTTCAATTCCGAATCGCACAAAAACAAAAGAAAATGAGAGATATAGCATTGACAACACAAATAGAACCTCAAACCTGCACCGCGAACACCACAAACAATTTGCATGCAACCCGAGGCAGTCAAGAAAAGGGGACAACCCTGCTGGGAAGTACAATTTGCATTATAAAATTCAAATCAGCAAATGAGGATTTGCAAATTGGTAGACTCCATCGTCTAGGGGAGAGAATTTATCAGAGCCAATACCCAAAATGACTTGGCAAACACACAAGGACTCACAAACAGATTTCTACTTCAGCACACACACCAATCAACATCATGAACACTCAGAAAACACTCCAAAATATCTGAATCTGACACACAAATCTGCAACATTGTTCCTCAAATCTACTCCTCTGGATGAAGAGTAGTCACAAGCTCAATTAGTTGTTGTATTGCAAGCAAGAAACCAAGCGGTAGCTAGGAGGTATGCATTCCCCGAAGCTTCACTCCAAATTTTGGCAGCACTTCGTTATAATTTTCTTCATAGATACCAAAATGAGAACCCAGGGCCTCTATTTATAACTTTTTGCTAGCCAAATTCAAATTCAAATGCTCTCCAAATGTGCCCAAACCAAATGCCATTACATTTCACCTTCATTAGGCGTTGCATTTCATTTCATTTCCTTTACACAAGTTCGCCCAACTCATATTCACCATAAATCACTAGTTTTTGATAAATATAAGACTCAAAATAATATTGATGAAATTGTACTTTGGCGTCTCAATATGAAGGTGGAATATTTTGCCAAATAGACAGGATAAAAATAATATTTCCCTTCTCTAAGTCGTCCAAGATCATAGTAGTCACCTTATTAAAATTGCCAATAATGTGTAAAGTGAGCGCTCAACAATGACTTAAAAATAATAATATAACTTAGGCAATCTTAGAAAATCGTTCAACTTGCCTTAAGCTATAATTTAATTAAAAACACCATGGTGACCCCTTGAAGTCACAACACAAATTATGCCTAGGCCATGGAGAATAATAATGTATTAAAAAATACTTTTGCTTCCAAAAAACTAAATACTGCCAAAATGAGCTGAGGCCAAGGTACTGAACTGCATTGCAGAAAATAGTCATCTGAGATCAAACATAGGATCCTGCCAAAAATAACACTGCCAGACATAGCCACTGAGCAGAGCTACAGAACCCCTACCAAAAATAGAACTTCTTAAAATAGTAATTACTATAAATAGCATATTGCTAAAAATAGTAAGTGTCAAAAGTCATTTTCATCACATTCAGAGTAGCAGTCATGACTTGCTAAAAATTGTAAGTCTGGAAATCATCTCTGAAGAATTTGCATGTCAAACCACGCTGGAGCTCTCAAAAAACCCAGAAAAACTCTATAAAGCAAACAGTCATCAACTTGTCACAATTTACTAAAAATAGTAAATTCAGAAATCTTCTCTGATTGGAATGCATGTCATACCATCCTGAAGCTCATGAAAAACCCAAAAAGAATCTAGAGAGCAAACTGTAGAACTCCTGCAAACACCTCTCCGAAAACCTTCCTGAAGACAAAAACTCTAATTTACTCTCTGGTTAGCCTACGGGTTTCCAAAATAGGCTAAGACTCTATCCATTAGTCTAGAACTGAGAAGGGGACATTACAACCTTCCTGTCTACATACAATGTCTCACTCACTCAGTAATATGACCCATTTTGTTGTGCGTCCTGTGAGAGCTCTTTCTATGGGAGTATAATTGAGTTCCTATCCCACAAGAGTGCGGCTAATGTAGTAAATTGCATGGTCTTTACCTTTGTCATTTGGATGACTTTAGAAGAATAGGGAAATAAATAATTTATTGATACATTAATTTAATTAAACTTAATTAATTTTAAGAAGAATAGGGATAAACATAATTAAATAAATTAATTATGTAGAAAGGCTAAATTGATTAAATATTTTAATTAATTAATTTTAGACATCTACATAAAGCATCATAATTACTTTGCTTTTTTGAAGGTTGGTGCCTTCTACTTTGCAAGTTCAAGAGGTTGGAACATCTCACTTGAAGAGATTGGTGTCTCTTGTTGAGTTGGTGCTCAGTGGAGGTGATTGGTGTATCCTGTGTGTTGGTGTCTATGAAGTTGTAAGGAGTTTATATAAAAAAAATATTCTGCTGTTGTTTTCTCCCACAAGGGTTTCTACATAAAATCGTGTGTGCATCTTGTGTCCTCTATTGTTAGATTTTAATTGTGTAGATGCTTTGATTATTTTTTTATGATCACTTAAGTTAATAAATTGAGAAAGTTTGTATTATACTGATTCAAACCCCCTTCTCAGTATAAATGTGTGTTTTCTTCATAGTACAAATATCCCTATTAGACTACATCATTTCAATCCTCTCCTTAAAGCATAAGTTAATAAAAAAGATTAGCTCCTTTAATAATTAAGTTGCAAATATTACTTTTTGAAATTCAACTTCTCCATGAGAATTTGACTAAGTAGTTGTTAGATATTACCTAAAACAATCATTCTTGTTGAATGTTATCTTTGCATATAGGGATATTTGTATATCCCTATTAGACTACATCATTTCAACCCTCTCATTAAAGCATAAGTTAAAAAAAGATTAGCTCCTTTAATAATTAAGGTTGCAAATATTACTTTTTGAAATTCAACTTCTCCATGAGAATTTGACTAAGTAGTTGTTAGATATTACCTAAAACGATCATTCTTGTTGAATGTTGTCTTTGCATATTGGGCCAGCATCGTTGACGGGGGTTAAAAAATGAAGCTCTCCCTAATCAATCTTTCTACTTGTCTATTTTTTTTTACCTTATAGCTATCAATTATATAACTCATCTTTCTCATAATTAAACAAAAATTATTACTAAAACAATTTGAAAATGTTTATTTATATTCAATGTAACTCAATACATGTTGAAGCTAACCTAGGCATACTTAAAAATGTGGTGAGTAGTTCATTGTCTTGTGAGTGAAAATTGTCCAATGAGTCGCTCATCGGAAAAATCACCATTGAGTTTCAGGAGAGTACTTTCCAAGTAACTTGTGAGTTCCAGAAAGTCTATGTAGAAAATAGTTAAAAATAGGTGGCAAACAAAAAATACACAAACTCCCATTTTTTAATTATGACTCTTTGACAACATTGCGTTGATTTATTGAGGGCTGTTAAAAGTGATAAATATTGAAAATGGTATAGGCCATTATAGTCCCTATGGGCTCAAAGGCCTTAATCATAATGGTCTTGGCCCTATTGGTGATTGTTACCCCATGATATTACTGTAGTTTTGAAAAACAAAAAAAAAATGTTTTGGGTGTGTCAAATGGAAAAGCAACACATTTTTTTATTATGAATATTTCAGCATCTTCTAGATTACCAAATTTTTTCTCAATTAAATCCCAGGTAATTGATTACATTTATACTTTTGAATCGCCATGTCAATCTTGATTTTGGGTAAAGCTACTATGATCATGTTCTCTAAGTTTATTCTTTATGCTTCTTATGCATTAGTTAAGTTTATTTAGCAAATTTATGCATTTTATAGTGTGCCAAAAAATTTCCGAATCTGAGTCAAATTTTAGGCTTGCCAGTTTTTTGAGCTATGAGTTTAGACATGGTGATAAGATAATTTTTGCCCCGTGTTCAGTATGACTATTATGGCTGAAAAATAAACTAAAAATATAAAAATTACAGATAGACAAGCAAAACTAACCATATATTATTCAACAACTACAGAATAGTTGAAAACATTGCTAATATTGATAATTCAATGTCAAATAGCATGTTAAATCCAAATAGATTGATAGTCAATGGTAGAGCTACACATAATAATATGTAAAATATAAACTCAATATAAATTCTCACATTTCTCTTTATTGAGAGTGTCAACGTCATCATGTGGTTGATTAAAACAACAAGTTGTAGTGCCATTCTGCCTAGATTTGCTATGTGGGTCAAGCAAAAATGCTATTGATTCTCCTTGTTGAGTAATGAAACATGGGAAATGGAAGTATCCAAGCTAGGATGCTTTGTCTCTATGTTCTAATCCATTATCACTCCTCACCTACTTGTGTGATAGAAGGTACATGTTGGAATGCATGTAGACCTATTCCATAACCTCATTTGTTGACAAATGAATAAAGGAATATGTACTCTATTTTTTACTATCACACATAAATGGGCCTTTCCCTACCATATGAGCTAACACTATCTCTATATTCTATGAGCTTACATTATATCCTACACAATGCCAAATATACTCTCCTTCACTTGGTAATTCTTTGAACATTGCGACATGCTTCTAAAGGAGAAGAAAGGGATCGGCTTTGACTCACAAGCTAGTACTTGCAGCCATTGTACCAAATACCGATAGCTATAGGTAAAAAGAATAAAAATATTACTAGTAGGGGGAAAAATACATAGAGAAAACTACTTTTTCAAAGTATGTTCATAAAAAAATAGCTAACATTTGAAAACAATCTTCCTTGTTGCAAGCTCCTCGACCTCCTTGGTAGCAAATGGGAATTTGTAGGATTAGCAAAAGAATAAAGTATCAGCCCTAAACATTTATACAAGGTCAGTGTGCAACAATAACTAACTATGTTGTTTTGTTGCTTGCTTATGATAATAATTAATATGAAGGTAAATTGTGTTTGTAGGGTTTGTATTCATTTTTGAAAAAAATAAAATTGCTTTATGTGTTAGTTTGACTGATTTTTCAGTCAAAATAAAAGAGAGGAAAAATGTCATCAACTTGTGTTCACTTTGTGTACATCCTATCCAACCCATGTATGCTCTTGTCCATGAATGGGAATTGGACTTGGAGTAAACTAGAGGGTGAATCAGATAGGTAACTTGTACTTGGAACTTGCCTAACTTTGATTGGTTCCCTTGAGCAACACTCCTCAGTTTTGCATTGTATCAATGTAAAGAGTGTTGGTACCCATATTGTTTATTAAATTATTGCTCAACTTTGGTACTCCTTGTTCATTTTTGTCAATGGTTGATCTTTAATCTTTTGTCAATTGTGGTCTCTTATTCAATTCGTAAAAGCTTGTCATGTGATGGCCTTTTCTTCTGATGGCTTTTGTAGGGTGAAGTGATCGTCACCATCCAAATATGAAGTAAATGATAATTATTTTTGAGAAACTAGAATTAGTAGAGCAAGAGAGCAGGTGTGGATAGATCAACTTAAGTGTAAAGGAGTGTGAAATAGTGTAGCCAATGAAGGCTTAAAAGTGGCAAGGTGGTGAAATGGTTGGCAAACACTTTCAAATTTTGTCTTTTTGTCAAAGAATTAAGTTTTCCCACCACAACATAAAAAATAGGCAAAGGAGGCCAAGCGCCTATGGTGTCTTTGCCACATGTTTTATCTGCTGCCACACATTAAAGATGATGAGGCCAATAACATTCTTTGCCCAATTCTATGTGTTTGACTCAAGTCATGAAGATCTATTTGTTGTTGCACTTTAACGTGACCAAACCACCTACTTTCTCTGCCAAAGTGCACTAAGGGTCAAGTGAGGTGCACCTTGGAGAAGTTGGCAACAAGTCATGTAAATTGTGCCTTGGAAGCAATAAAATCTGGTTGCACTTTTGGATGCAATAAACCATGGGGAACTATGCTCAAAGTTGGTCATAAACCTAACACACATTTTGAGTGGCAAAGCCACATAAAAAATTAACTTAAAGCTTGAAAATGTGACAATATGTTAAGCTCACAATGAAAATGCCCAAAATGAAATCTAGATGCCAAATGAGGGTATGCACTATTTTTTCATAGTTTTCTAATTTGAGCCATTGATTACATTTCTCTCAAATCTTACTAATCAAGGAGGAAATAGGCATCGTGGGCCTCACCTTTGAATACATGGCAAGGTGGATCATAAACTAGAAGATTCTCTAGCCAAATCTGCAATACAGTTTGTTTATGTAGAAACATTAGCATTTCATTGTGAATATATTAGTCATTCCCTTGGCTTTTTTCCACACATATGGAAACATGATCTAAACCTTTCTTACAATTAAGTGAGCCTTTAATTGGGTTGATTTCAGTACATAAGCTCTTAATGTTGTGTTCAACAGCAGAGTTAGCAAAAATCATGGGCTGACTTGCAATGTCAGGACAAAGCCAGACTTTGTCAGCAGGAACCTCTTCTTTGAAACAGATTTTTGCAGGACAAGCTGAGGCTTAAATTTGTGCAAACTGTAAAGTTATGGAAGCTAGATGAAAAAATCCTTACTGTATTCAGTGATCTTAGACTCTCGAGAAGTTTCTGTCTGCAGTATCACACAACTATTTTCTTTCATTGAACTTCATTTGCTGCAATTACCAGAACTTAGCATTTTGCATTTTTGTCTCTCTGAAACAAGGGTCTTATGGAAAATGAGGAAAATATATGTTATGAGTAAAAAATTCAAGCATATGTCAAGATTTCATATATGGACATAGCTAAACAACCTAAGTTGCCAGCATCTAGATCCTAGAGTTGGATCAATAATGCAAAGTTTCCACAGTGGCTTTTTCAGACTTATAATACATGCTAATTTGTCCAATATTCCACGATATGTTAATGCAAATTATTTTCGCTTCCTCTTTGATGTTTGTTCTCATTACAAGCTTCCTCTTTGATGTTTATTATATCATCTGCCGTACAATGTAGATGCTTGATGAGAAAGATGATCTAGATGTTCCTTACCATTAAGTGAGCCTTTAATTAGGTTTCTTTCAATAAGCTCTCTTTTGACCTCGTATCTATAACAGCAGAGTCCGCAAAGATCATGGACAGACTGGCAATACCAGGATGAAGCCAGACTAAGGCAAAAAACTACACGTTGGAAATGAATTTTTGCAGGACAAGCTAAGGCAAAAATTTGTGAAAACTGTAAAGTCTTGGAGCTTATCCGAAAAAATCCTCACCATATTCAGTGATTTTAGCCTCAATAATTTTTTGTCACTAATATCATATGGCTACTTTTCTTTTGTTGAATTTTGTTTGTTGCAATTACTGGCAGTTAGCTTTTTTCATTTTTATCTTTCTCAAAAGGAATTTATGAAAAATCAGGAAATATGTTTTAAGAACTTAAGAGTCAACGACTCAGGCATATTTGTAGATCTCATGTATGGACATAGCTAAACAACCTAAATCATCAGCATCTAGATCTCAGATTTGGATCAATAATGCAAAGTCTCCCTATTTTTGCAGAATTTTAATACATTCCAATATTGTACAATGTTCTACTATATGTTAATACAAATTCTTTTTGCTTTTTTACAAAGAAACATTCATTAAAAAATGATCTAAAGTTTTCCCAGCAATGAATTTGAAGCTTCCACTTTGATTTTTGTTCTCTATGCCAGCTGGTGGAAGCTGACAAGTTTATCCTTTTTAAAATTTAGAAGACTTAAATATAGAGATGTCATTTGTCATGCAATGTAATGCTAAATCTTTTTTTATTGCATTTTAGGTTTTGGGCCCATATAGTCATGGCATACGTATTTGCAATATGGACATGCTATGTGCTTTACACAGAATATGAAACTATAGCGACCATGCGACTAAGTTTTCTTGAATCAGAACACCGCCGTCCAGATCAATACACTGTAAGTTCTAATAGGAAGTGAGCTAATAGATAAATCATGTAGTTTTTTCTTTGGAACAGAAAAATTGATCTACTTCAATGTTACCTGTTCTTTAACTACTGTGTTTGTGAGAACAAATGGTTTGATTACAATCATCTCAATTATAATTCTTAATCGGTACTGTTGGAAATGAAGCCTGTAATTTCTTTGATAATCTTGAAAGCTGCTTAGGTCAATGGATGCTGACGATTCTAATTGGAATATTCTAAACCAATTGATTATATAATTCTTTGGTGATGATGTGGGGATACAAGAAAATATTATTTTCCAACACCTTTTAGAATTCCATAATTTCTGCCCAATGAGACTACTGTATTTGGAAAACACTAGAACAGCTACACAAAGAGGTATAACAAAATTAAAGATTTCGTCAGGAAACTATACTTTTATTCAGTTGCAACGAATGGAAAGATTGTGTTTATCATGAATGACTTACTTTTGAATACTGAGGGAGGGAGAGGGGAAGAGAAGGGGGACAGGGAGGATTTACAACTTCACAAAGTACTGTTAAAGTGCCAATAAACTGTTGCAGTGATTCTGACATTTAACTCAACCCTTGATTGAAATATTATTATTATGTTCTTTGATGTTGTAGGCTTCAGTTATGTTTGCACAGATTATTGATTGACTTTGTTGATAAAACATGATTTTATTTGGCTTTGATGATAAGAGAAACTCATTACTATAAATGACATTCGTCTTTTCTGTTATTCAGGTGTTGGTTAGAAATGTGCCCCCAGATCCCGATGAATCAATAAGTGAGCACATCGAACATTTTTTCCGTGTTAATTACCCTGAGCACTATCTCACAAATCAGGTTACAATACTTGCTTTTCCTGAATTTCTTAGAACTTTTGTTATATAATGTGCAATGAAAACTGTATGTATGTGTAATGCCCCCTAATTAGTTACACTTTAATTTAACCTAAATTTGCCCGAATCTAAAAGATAGGTAATTAAGTTTTATGGACGTACCATTGTATACTGGCTTCTTGAAACAAAGATTAGAGAACACATGAAATAATACTTGTAAAACTGAAACATATACCAATGAAATTATATTAAATGATATCAATTCTGCTATATTAGTTACTGTTTAGAATTACAATTTGTTGGGTATAATCAGTTTATTATATAAAGTCAGATTGAAAGTCAGTTACCAAATCAATGTCCTTAGCCCATTAGGGTAGGCTAGTTGGATAGGGTGTCCAAGAAACCATTCCTCCTAGGCCCAAGGGCAGATACCATATCCCCCTTGGCTCCATATGGCAGGTGTTAGGCATCCATCATGTAGTGGCGTACCCAGCGAGGTGTTCTATCGCCGTTCCCCCTCATCACAACCACCTTCTCTCTTAAGCCCAAGAGCAGATGCTTCATCCCTCTTGGCTCCAAGTGGCAGGTGTTAGGCATCCACTATGGAGTGGCGTGCTTAAAAGAGAGTCCCTCTTTACAATGAACCATTTATTATATTTATTCAATCCATCACATTATGATAATCAATTACATCTGACATAATTATCATTTTATATTACATTTCAACAGTGTTGTTTATTGAATTATCATCAAAGTTTCCTGTTAGTCTTACTTTGTATCAACATAAACCACTTATTGTCATTATTTAATTATAATCAGTTTGTTGTTCCTTATATTATAAGAATTTACAGTATTACCATAATTCACGTAACCTGAATCTGATTGTATTATGTATTCCTGAGATTAGGTGCAGATATATATTTATATGTTATGCTTGGCAATACTGTTATTTTAATGCTGTTTGAATAAATGGATAAAAATTACCTTCTTAACTTAATATGATATTAACTGTCACTGACTTGATTAAGAACATCTTAATTTATATTCATTGATGCACAGATCTGAATTTAAATATGTATATCATACTGGCTGATATATACCCTAATGCTAACTCAGAAAATTCATGCTTATACGTACCTGACACTGAACTTACCCGTCTTATCCCTGCTGGCAGACTGACTTTCTTGCTCCCCTTGTGTATTCCCCCCTTATTCCCATTTGCACCGGGGGGGTATTTATCCTACCTCCCCATGTGGTGAAGAGCCACGATGGTCTCCTAATAGGCAGCACCCCCCTTTTTGAAGAGTTGCTGTCCCTCTATTTCTGACGGCTCTTTTCAAGAAGAGCATCGCTTCATATAAAACCCGATTTGGAACTATTCAAACCACCCTTTGAAGAATGGTTATCGGGCCTTGGTAAATATAGGGGTTAATTGGTTAACAGAAATAATATAAGTTTTAATACAAAGCACCATTATAATATAATGTGTATTGTTAATATAATAAAAGCATTCAATATAAAATGTAAATTGATAATATAATATTATTTATTGTTAATATAATAAATTCAATATAAAATGTAAATTGATAATATATAATATTATTTTAATGTTAATGTGATATAATATAATTTTGATATGTTTTTAACATTATTTTATATGGCAAAAACTATATTAATTATTTCTACTATAAATGTGGGGACATGACAGTATGATGCTAGAAAAAAATTAAATTAAGGTTTTCAAATAGCAGCGATATTTTTAGGTAACCTGTCAAAGTGAATGAATAGTAGATTAACATTTGTAATAAAAATTTGCGCAGCGTGTTTGTGGTTGTGTAGATCTCAGGATCTTACTTACAAAAAACAAGATATTATGATATTATGAGTTCTTTCATGTGCCCTTGTAAGGTGCTTTCCATTTATGAGTTAGAACTAGATCTTGTGGTAGTGTGATCAATTGAGTATCTCCATGCGATTGTTCTACTTGGTTGATGTCAAGAAGAGGTTCGAGAGTATAAGGAGGCCTTCATTGGTAAGGGTACCAAAATTGCTCAACCAAACAATCACATTATGTAGAATATGCTCATGTTCAATGAGGTTTGGCATTTGTGGTTGGGACAATTTCAGCAGTATCACAATCTCTATCCATCTCATCCATGTTTTTCTCTTCTATAGATGTGGTCACTGTAGTCCACATAATATGCCTATGGTTATATTTGATAATATTTGTTGTTTGCCAGTGTATTAATTATTTGTATTAAGTGGGTTGTCACTCAGGTAGTTAATGTGTCGGTTGGTTGACGGTTGTGTACCTCTCGGCAATAGTCGGGTCCTTTAAATATGTTGTGTACTTCCAAGAAAGGTAGTACGGTATAGTTGGATCTATTGTAATCCTTAGCTGACCATCTCTGGTCTTCTTCTCTGTAATAATTGCATGTGCGAATAAAGATATATTTTACTGCCGTGTTTGGTATGCATTGTCAAGTACATTATTATTTCCTGTATTTAATCTATCAGTTGTAGCGGTAAACATTTTGGTGCAATTGCATTAAAAGAAATCGGGTCAGTCTTGAGTGATTCATGCTCATAGACCCCATTAAAAGTGAGAAGAGGCCACAACTTGGTCAAGACCAAGCAATTAGGTAATCCACCGACCCTCGGCCGGAGGGAACACAAGGACGAGTCAGAGCCTGGAGGTACTTGGAGTGTTGGGATGCTAGATGTGGACATGTAGAGGACGCACGCATGGCCGAGAGTGCAAGGAAAGCATCAGAACGTAGCGGTCGGAATAGTCCACCCATGTTTGGCACACTTGGAAGTACTCAGGGTGTTGGGGACGCTGAAGGTGGACATATAGAGGACACCAGGGTGGCTGAGAGTGTAGGGAAAGTACCAGAAGGTAGCAGTTGAAATAGTTCACCCAGGTCTGACACACAAGGCGAATAAACACGGTACCTTTCAAGTGAAAACAATGATGAACACCAAAAGAAGCAGAAACTCCCAAAGTTTATAGGGGATGGATCGGAGGATCCCGTATGCCATTGCAAGACATGTATAACGATATGGGAGGCGAATGGCCAAGATGACAAGGACTGCTGACTGAAGGCATTTCCCGCCTCCTTCGAGGGATTGCCATTAACTGGTATACAGACCTTGACGCTAAGCACAAGGCAGGATGGACTAATCTAAAGAAGGTGTTTGAAGAAGAGTTCAAACTCTTGAGGGATGACAACGAGATTGTAGCAAAAATCTATAATACCATGTAGGGTAAAAATGAGTGTACGCGCTTACAATCATAGACTCAAAGAACTGTTGAACAAGATGGAGAACCAACCAGCCGACGTGTTGAAGAAGAGGTGGTTCACTGAGGGATTGATCCCCTCACTGCGCAAGAAGATGAAAGTAGTGCCTCTATCCTCGTACGCCGATGCTTACAATTAGGTGATGGACATCAAGAGTGAAAAAAAAACCTCCTTCCAAGGGAAGAGGAAGACCGACAATGACAAGAGCACCGAAGTTAGCAGTGATGAAGAATCCAAAACCGTACAAGCCCTTCGATAGGATATGTTGAGAATGATAAAAGAATTGAAGGCCAAGAAAGGAACCAATATAGAGAGTGATGGGCTATGGTGTACTGAATGCAAAATCGAAGGGCACACGAAAGGTAATTGTCCTAGAAATATGTTTTGTGAGATTTGCCAAGTGGTGGGGCATTCAATCAAGGAGTGCCCATACAATTTGAAGATGAGAAGTACACAAGTACTCTTCACACAAGGAGAGTCTAGCCCATCGAAACCACAAAATGTATCGGCTGGCAGCAATGGAAATCAACGTGTGCGAAACCAAATATAGTATGACTCCAAAGGATGTCTTATCATACGATGCCGACAATGTAGTGAATTGGGACACTTTGCGAGAGACTGTTAGAATAAGAAAGACAACGTACAACTATTGTGCAAATGGTGTGGACCGGGGAATCATGAAGACATTGTCTGCCCAAAGTAGAAGGGTATTAATATGCTGGATGTGATGGAACAAGAGGAGGCAGTGCTGGCAATCACGAGAGCACAGACAAAGAAGATGGTGTACTCGGATGCTTGCACGGAGAAGGAACGACTCCGAGAAGATAGAGTCGAAGTAGAACAAGTACCAGCAAAGGAACAAGTAACCTCCAATGGAACTGTAGGTACATCATTGCGAGTGTCATAGAAGAACATAGTTAGGCAAGTGCTACAAACGACCATACCCATCAAGGTGGCAAACCTTCTTCAAACTATGCCACAACTGAGAATGGCAATTGCCAATACAAACGACAGAATCATCCATAAACAATGTAAGCCACAAGAGGAGGAACTAACGAGAAAACTACCATCCAAAGGGAATGAGGCCAATGATCCAATGTTGCTGACGAGGAGCATCGGGAGGAATCCGGTTGTTGTCGAGATGGAAATAATGGGCCAAAAATTGGCAAACACCATCGTCGACGGGGTTTCGGGAGTTAATGTGCTGTCGGAGGAAACTTGGAAATGTCGGGGGAAGTTGACACTCTGGTCGTCGGCCTTCCATTTGGTAGGTGCTGACCAGCACAACATTGAGCTATTAGGAACATTGATGGCACAAAAAGTAATGATTGGGATACAACAATTTTTCTTGGACTTTGTAGTGATCCCATTGCAGAAGAAGGCATACAATGCACTCCTTGGGAGGGGATGGTCGATTATAGCCAAGGCAAATCATAATTGGAAGCAGAATACACTCTCAATTGAGAGTGAGGAGAGAAAGTACGTCATTGACTTGAGGAATCAGGTGGTGAGTAAAGAAATGGCATCTTCCGACTTAGAGTTCGAGGGTGGCGAGATAGGTATGGATGAAGGGAGGAAAGGCATGGAACCTAACTATGAAGGTGCTCAAACTGGAAGATTGCTGTAAAGATGAGATGAGTTCCCTGAATGGGCTATTCCATTGGCAAATGGAAGACTATGAGGTATTTTCACCAACATGTAATTTCCTTGAAGCCACAACTCTCAGTAAAGAGCAACCCATGGAAGCATGTAAAGTTATAGATGATACATTTGGTAATACAGAGATGGAAAGTGGAAGGGAAAATCCCACAAAGGAAGAACAGTGGCAGTATGAACGAGAGAGCTTGCATGAAAGGAAATCATACTTGTATGGAGTCGAATCGTATGCAAGTATATTGTCAAAAGATATGGAATCGAGAGAAAAATTAAGGAAAGACAAGAACGATACGCAGGAAGTCTACACACCATACGAAGATCAGGAAGATTGGCCAGATTGGCCACGAGGCTATTTCCATACACCGTACGGAAGGCAAGAAGGGGTCGTGCAAGGAGCAGGCCATTCGTATGGGCACAACAAGTACAGGCACAACATTGGCATATGCCATCCACCGTACAGGCACAACATTGGCATATGCCATCCACCGTATAGGCACAACATTGGCGTATGCCATCCACTGTACAGACACAACCACTTCATTCATACGCCGTACAAGAAGAGCCATACAAAGAGTTTTCATGGCATCCAAAGCAACCCGTATGGTGGCAAGATGAAACAAATCCATATGAGTCTATACGGTGATTGAAGAAGTCCATACGACAAGAAACAAAAACCGTACGTAGTTCACAGAAGGCCATATGGAAAGGACGTGGAGAACAGGAAAAACAAGTTACCTTACGAGGTCTGAAAAACAGTCAAGCCCATACGTGAGCACCATCAACTCGTACATGAACATAACCGTACGAACACGGGCATAGGTGGAAGGTGGTTCGTACGCCCAAAGGATCAAGCTATACAGAACCGTACGTGAGGAGCATCAAACATTTGCCTAGGTCGTACGGCTTAGCCATTGAACCTTTCATGCACATAGGTGTGTAGGCCGTATGTGGCAAAGAGAAGACCGTACGTGTTATGTTTCAAAGCATACATACTTTGTATTAGACTGTATGTGATGCATATGAGGTCGTACTTGAAGTGAAGGGATTCGTATGTGGTCAGACATTGCCCCTTGACCCCGCTGGGGGCACTGCCCCCAAACCCCCTTTTAATTAGGTAGGTACACTACAAGTCATTGTCTGTCATTAGTCTTTCCAAATATTACTTGACGTTTACTTGTCGTCTGGAAGACGACTTTTTCTTTTGGGGGGGATGATGTAGTCGGCATAAAATGCCTATGGTTATATTTGATAATATTTGTTATTTGCCAATGTATTAATTATTTGTATTAAGTGAGTTGTCACTCTCGGGTAGTTAATGTGTCAGTTGGTTGAAGGTTGTGCACCTCTCGGCAACCGTCGGGTCCTTTAAATATGTTGTGTACCGCAAAGGAAGGTAGTACCGTATAGCTAGATCTATTGTAATAATTGCATGTGCGAATAAAGATATATTTTATTGTCGTGTCTGTTATGCATTGTCAAGTACATTATTATTTCCTGTATTTAATTTATCAATTGTAGCGGTAAACAGTCACCTTGTATAACATAACAATTCCGTTCTTATGTCTAGTCTATGTTTCCTTTATACCAATCTTTCAGACCTTTTGTTTTGTCCTAAGGGGAAACAATGTTTCTCCATATGAATATCATCATTCATGCAAGGTCAATTTATGTTATGCCTCTTGGTTTTCATCAAGTGTAGCCTACAAATAGAGCTCATCCAAAAAGGGGCCTATTGCATGATAAGCCACGTAGAACCTCTTATGCTTCAAAGTAATAAGTTTTGTATATACACCTTACCCGAACTTTGATCTACCATTTGGTTAGTTGCCTAGTTGAAGATCTCAAATGCTTTGGTTGCTTGCATGAGCTGATAGTTGATAATGGCCATAGTCTTTGGCAGCCAAAAAAGATAAATCTAATGCCTTTTTTTCCTTATACTGAATTACTGGCCAATTCTTTAACAGTAAGATTAGGAGTGCACAAATGCTGCAAGGTATATGGTCCTTTTGCGCTTGTGTAACAAGCTGATCTCTTATTGTCTTTGTCATGGACAACCCTTTGGAGGGTACACCAAACAATGCTTTAGAAAATTGACATTTCTCTATCCATATACTTGTGTCTCATGTAGCTGGTCAAACCATGTAGATGAGAGGTAGGCCTCAATTTTGTGCATAGAGAAGTCAGTCATTTGTGATATGTTCTTTAGTCTAGCATGCTTTAGTGCCATCTTCAGCTAATGGTAACAAGGCTTGTTCATCCACCACATTTTGGATTCATACATGCAAGATCTCCCAAATGAGGTTTATTGGTGTAGGCTGAACTTTTTCACACTTGGTTTTACCCTTATCATCTCTCATCTTCTGTTTTTTCTTCTGGTGGTGGCATGGAACATGATACACCCAAACTTGAAATAACTCTAGAAATTGCTACAATGATCAAAAGTGAAGTTTGCACCATCCCAAATGGAGGTAGAGTGGCTGAGTGTGGGATTGTTTTCTTTCATGGGTTCCCTTTAATTTTCAAATGCCTTTTCCAAAGTTGTCTTCAATATTTCTGGTTTGAATGTAGAACTTGATTTGCTTGTGGCTTGTGTATCTGTCCTTTTATCTCTATGATTATTGCTTCAAACCATGATTTTTTCACCATTGGAAATTTATTGAAGCCTCCATGAATATGTATTGAGTAAATGGTTCTGGTGACCTTAAAGGATGAAATAATAAATGGGGGGCTTTCACTCAACCCTTTTTAGTTTTCATCTAACCCCGAAACTCATATATAATATACTACAAAAAATCCCATGAATATGTATTGAGTAAACGGTTCTGGAGACCCTAAAGGATGAAATAATAAAAGGAGGGTTTGCCTTTTTAGCTGTCATCTAACTCCACAACTCTTATATATTACTAAAGATTTTCAATTGTTGACAATTATTAAAAAAACGGCTTTTCTTATGCGGAATTTCATTAAAATTCACCAATTTTATTTATTGTTTGATAACTTTTGTTGGCAATAGGGTTCATGTGGATAAGGAATAAAATTGTATGCCAAGGGAAGAAAGTAATTCATATGGCTAGGGAAGAAGGAAATTCATGCAGGATCAAACTTGTCCATTATCTTACCATCAATTTATAGCTTTGTTGACCTTACATTCAAAGAATTTTGCAAGGTAAGTAGAGTGTAATATGGAAGGTTCAAGAGAACTCAACATAATTGACATCTTATGTTTATCTCAGGCTAGTTTTCTCTTCAACATACATAATCTTGATTCAATAACAACCAAAATGGAGTTTGCCAATGGAAAAGACTTCTATGTGAATTATTTTGAACTTGGGAGAATTACAACTCAAACATGTCTTGATTGTTAGGCTTGATTCAATAACAACCAAAATGGAGTTTGCCAATGGAAAAGACTTCTATGTGAATTATTTTGAACTTGGGAGAATTACAACTCAAACATGTCTTGATTGTTAGGCTTGATTGCACATCAATCAAGGTCTTCTTGAAAGTTCACATTTGAAGAATCAAATGATGTTGGCTCCTCATTGATTGCTTCATACCTCTTCCCATTGTTCTTTGTAGAATTTTTTTTTATTTCAATTAAGATTAGCCTTCACTATTATCAACTAATCACAACCAAATAGTGTGTAATAGATACACATTTTGAAACATATTTACAAATTTCAATAAGTATGTTTAGGCTCTAATGAACACCTTTGGTGTGAATAGAACAATTAGTACTCACATGTTCGAAAGGTCATTTGCCAAATGGACGTACTTGCAAGATATGATCCCCAAGTAACAATGGTATTGGTGCCACCCACTACATCTCTATAGGCACAATAGTTGAATTTCTTGTTTGGTTCACCATTAAAACTTAAAATCATAGAATTTGGCCATGGGTTCTAATCACGCCTTCGGTGTTCCTTCTGTATGTTGTTGCTTTCTCTTGGTTGAGAATGTTCTCAAATATGTTTGTTGTAGCACTAATTGCACTATCGAGGTTGGGAATGCTATGCACCAATCTGCCACAATTATTGGATTTCTTGGTTTCTCGTGTATGCCATTGCTTGCTTTTTCTCAAGAATGTTCTTAGGTATAATTGTGGTAGTAGTAATCAACTCACTAGTTTGTGAACACTATGCACCAAACCTACCACCTTTATTGGCCTTTATTTGTTTTGAAAACCCTATCTTATTTAAGTTTCTCTACTGTTATATATATATATTTTTTTTAATCAATGCTTTCTAAATCTTTGCTTGACCTTCGATTAACCTTTTCTCAATTATTGGGTCAAGGTATCATGAATTTTTCTCTTGCAACACATGAATATTGTAACTTCATCTTTGGCCATGCAATTAGCATCATTTCCTTGCCTTGCACCATTAACAATAGTCATCTAGAATAATTTTGATTGATGTTGTAGTCTCATGAAAAAGGTCTTCACTTATGACATTTTTGATATGGTGCAATTGATCACCCTTGAGGGTTGTAGTAGATACGTCTATCAACAGTATTATTGTTTTGGCATCGATTATTAATTCTTTGGTTTTCTATACACACTAAAAGCTTCTCTTTTACTATTAAAATTGCTCTATTGCTTGTATAATTTGGTGAATATCATTATGATTTACCATGGCTAAATAGTGTTACGTTCTTTGAGTTGTATGAAACATCTTCCGACATTTAGCTCTTATGCGATTTCATCTTTTATAGTCAGAACACCACATCTCTTTCTTTCCCTTCTATCAGCAAGAGTTGCATCATTCTAAGTATATCCTTCCTCTTAAGAGCTTCTACAAACATTGGTACACTGTTGTCACTTTCATTGGATTCATTATATCACATTATCAATCATGGACTTCGTTTTCTCAATTTGTATGATGGTGGGACTTTCATTTTCCTCCAAAGGGAGGGTATTGATTGCCTAGTGAATCAACATTTGACAAAATGATTTGTATTTGACATATTTTGCAAAGACCTTTGTTGTAATCAGCACACAACACAAGCACTTAGCTTTTCTATGACCTTTGTGTTGCAATCAGTACATCATACATATTTTCTGTCCTTTTGTCTTTCTTCAAGGCTTGCATCATTTTCAATGTATCTTTCCCATTGACACCCTTGACCAATATTTATAATTCTCACTTTCAATGCCCGCGGGTTTATTGTATGCATCCTCATATGATGAAGGTGCTACCACCTTCATTTTCCTCCAAGGGGAGGGAATGAATCCCTTGGCGAACCATCATATACCTAGTCCATTAGCTAGTTCTCTCATTGCTCCTAGGTAGTTGAGCATTATTCTATGTGCCCACATATTCTATTGCTTCCCTTATTGGGTATTCTAAATTGTAATAATCTTTTTATTGTCCCAAAGCAGCATAAACTTTTTCTCGAATGAATTTTGATGTTTCTCTCAAACTTTTCTCTCCTCTATTAGTGTGTTTGGGTATACCAATTGATTCCCACCCCCAAGGTTTTCTGGAGAAGATTTCAACAGACATCATTCATTGTCATATCCCTTGGTAATCTAGATCGTTTTGCATATTACAATGAAGGATGTGGGAATAGATGGCTCCAACAAAAATGCTAGGCTTCAACAAATCCAAAAGCTAAAACTGCTTTCATTTGCTGGTTTTGGTGGCTGCAAGTAAAGGAGTCCTCTCTTTTAAAGCACCTAGGTTTGATTGTGATGCTTCATTAAAATTTATTTTGAATAAGTCTACTAGAGTATATAATAGTATCAAACGTATCTTTTGATTGGCTTTAGTGGTTCATCGATTACCAACTTACAAGTAGTAATATATTTAGATGATATAAACTAAATATGTATGTGATAAAAAGTTGATACATAAGATTCCATGGTTAATGAAGAAATATAGATTGTCGTCTTTGTATATCAATTATTAAATTTCTTCTCCATAGTCTCATGTTCAACAACTATAGGGTTTGTACTGACAAGGTAGTATTAGAGTGCAACTTAAGATATTTTGATCTTCCATTATTTAGATTAATGGGTTATATGGGAAAAACTCACTTCACTTTGTAGTGTAGGTTATTTACAATGCCAATAAGCTAGCAAAGCTAGTAGAGAAGAAAGAGAGTTTGCAAGATTGGTTGACTTACAATCAAAACAAGTATGATAGAAATCCAGAAAAGAGGCCAACTACAAAGGTATGTAATCTATCATGTTACCTTGTAAGTTTATATGATTTCTACTTTCTTCGTAGTGGTATCCAAAATTCTATGCTTGTCATTGTAGTTTGATTAACATGGTATATATATGATTGTCTAGAAGGGCATGTTCATTCATCATATTCATTTGATTGAGTTTTATATAATTAGAAGAATATCTTTTGGGATAAAGATAAAAATAGGATATGCTTTGATGTTTTGATTTTTTGTTGGTAGATTTGAATATATTATTAAACATATTTGATTTTATTTTCTCATGCAGATAGGGTTTCTTGGACTTTGGGGCGAAAGGGTGGATGCACTTAACTTTTATACAACAAAGATGGATGCATTGAAAAAGGAAGTATGTATCTTATCCAGAAAGTATTTACATTTTTAGTTTTAAGGTTTTTCATAGGCCTATAAAGATTTTGTTATCTTGTTCTCTAGATATGCTCTTTAGAGGCTTGTAACTACATGGAGTCTAATGAGAAGTAAGATGAATTATTACCAATGTTATTTTCATAGTGACAACTTAACAATGCAATTGCGGTAGCCAGATTATCCAAACAAGTACTTACAAATTATCTAAAATAGTCTTTAGAGATTTACCGGCCAACCTTAGACCACACACACTAAGCAATATATTAAGCTTAGAGAATGTTAGTCAACTCTGAATGTTTAACACTTTTAAGCCTAGAAGTGTATTCTTAGTGTAATCACATACATTAAGCAACATATCAAGCGTAGAAAATGTCAATCAACTCTGAGTGTTTAACACTTTTAAGCCTAGAAGTATAAGCTTAGTGTGTGTGGTTTAAGCCATTCCAAATTGACCCAATTCTCAAAACAATCAATTGAAAAGACAAGTAGTGAATCTAGCAACAAGTGTTGAGAAATGGACCAGCTAGGACTCGAACCTAGGACCTTCCATACACTGCTGGAGTGCTCTACCACTGAGCTACTGGCCCCTCTTGGACCAGTCCATCATCGGTCTGGGTGTGGCTTATTTCCAACACCAACATCCCCCCTTAAGCCACACCTCTCATGTGCTTGGGGCTCCTAGCTTGGACTTGGCTCTGATACCATGTTGAATTTTCTTACAATACTAGGAACACAAGAAGATGACCATGCACAGTAACCATAGGGTGTGCTCGATTAACCACGGCCAATGATTCACATTATTGTTGCCCTCCCAACCATGGACGTGTAGCGTCCTAAAATTGCGACACTTGCAATTTCGACTGCATTTCGGTCTTCACGATGGCGACGCAACACGCAACCTGAATGGAGACCCCGAAACCTGATTATGACACTGAAAACTGCATTTTCTAGCACCTTGGCCTGAACCTCCTTTGCACCCTGCTGTCCCGGGAGGTGGGACCAGAGCGCCCAGCGCCCTGGTCCCCAGGACCATGGCGCCCAGCGCCCTGGTCCCTGGGTCCTATTTTGGGCCCGGTCTCTTTTGGACTTCAGGTCTTTATGTTTGCAAATTGGAAAATTATCTTTCTTGGTCGGCCTAAGGTCGGGAAAATCAGTCTATCAGCCCTAAATGACAAGTATATAAACTACATTTGCCTCTCCCATTTGGGTAAGAAGGACATATGTGTACAAGGCGTGGAAACTATACTCAAACATTCAAGCATTCAAGCATTCAAGCATTCCTTCTAAGTCTCCATTCAAGGCTAAGTGTTGCATTCAAGACAAGGATTCAACCATTGAAGAGGAGATCACTTACTACATGCTACATACAACATACAACATACAACAAACAACAACATCTATACCTTCGCACTTAGTACTTGTTTTACATTACAGACATTTACATTTACAACACTTGCTCATTTCTTGGTTAATTCCAAAACCGGGGTTTGACCTAAAGGCAAACCCCTAATCCCTAACCCCCCAATCGTCCTCGCTTTGCTGTGTGTAGGTTGCAGGTACGCGGCTGAAATTGAAGATCTGGAATCCTTGTGCAGAGACGAACAGATCCCCCTTCGTTTCGCGGATTTTTCGGAGGACCGTGGCGCACGGGCGCCATCGTCTCGACAACTTTTGCTCAAATTTGCAGGACAGCGCCGTATCGACATTTTATTGCTAATTCCAGGTCCGCAGCTTCATCCTATATCCCTATCTCAGTTTATAAGCGAATCTTTGTCACTTTCTATGCATGCTTAGCTTAATTCTTCTATCAACATTCTTTACAAAAGAGGGTAGCCTTGCTTTCTTAACCCTTGAAACACATTCAGCATCCAATCTTGCATTGTGTGGGATTGGATCTTGTGGGTTTCAACCCTTCTTTTGAATGTAAAGTCTCTCCCTTAAGTGAAAACCATCAACCCTAGTGAATCTCCCTTCTCTCTCCTCGGAGTTGGAAGAGGGGAGAGCAACTAGGGTTCGATCGCGATTTTCCGCTTTACATTTTGGTGAACCCGACGTGAACATCCTTTCTGATTATTCATAGTTAGATCTGAAAATTGGATTCCTTGATTACATTTCCATGTTTGATCTTTTGCAAAATTTTAGAGGTTAATTGCATAAAAACCCTAAATTTTCTTTTTAAGTAATTAAACTTGTGAAATGTTTAATTGTTAATGCTTGTTTCAGATCTGCCCTTCTATTACAAATTGTCAATTCATATTTGTGCTTTAATTTTGAAAATTAAGTGGTTAAGTGTCAAAACCCTAATTTTTGAAACCCTCTTGATTCAACCTTTGTCCGACAATTTCACTGATCAAAACATTTCCAAATCAGCTGTAACTTTGGATTCCGCAATAAAATCACAATATCTTTCATCCCTGAAAATTTGGAAAAAAGTTGCGAGGACCGTGTGCACTCCGAGCGCCATCGTCCCCGACATTTTTTCCGAAATTTCGGGAGCGAGATCTTACTGTATTTTCCTGCTAAAATCCAGAATTTTGGCTGATTTTATCAATTTTAACACCTTCAAAATTACAGTCAAAGTTGGTCTTGTGATTGCTTGGTTTAGGGCTTCTAATTATTCAAAAATTGTTGAAATTGAAATTTGTGTCAAAATTGTGTTTCTTACAGTCCTAAATCTGAAAAGTGTGTTATCATTCATTCGAAATTTCAGTGCTTTATTCAAATTTTTGCAATTTGGGACTTTTGAAATTAAGTGCTTAATTACAACAACTTTGATTTCCGCTTTCAAAATTGAATTTTGCGTGAAATTGAGTCAATTTTTAAATTTCAAAATTTGCATTGCTCTTGACATTCCCTCTAAAATCATAAAATTCAAAATTTCAGTTTCCCTCTCTTTTTCAAAATTCAAATTTTTGCATTTTTCGACAATCTTGGTAGGGTTCAATTTCGAGATTGCAACTTTAATTTGGCCTATCTACAGATCGTAAAATCACTCAATTTTTTCAGATTAGCTTTAAAATCATCATACCTTTCATCCTTGCAAATTTCGAAAAAAGTTGCAAGGACCGTGTTGCACTCCGAGCGCCACGGTCCCGGACATTTTTTCCGAAATTTCGGGAGACTGTCATGATTGCATTTAACAGCTTAAATCTAGAAGATTGGCTGATTTTACTGAAAATTGCTACCTCTAAATTCAAAACTTACTCTCTCTCTCTAGTGCATGAGTTTTACAACAATAAGCCCTACTTACACTATTCCCGTTAGACGAAGCCGTAGAATTAAGTCTTTCCGAGGTTTAACTACTGAGGAGATGGAACCTAATTTGAATAGCCTTTTTAACGAGGACATGGGTAATTCCTCTAATCTTCCTAATGATGAAGAAGCTCTCCATGAGGTTTCTGAAGAACAACTTCCGAAATTGGATAACCAATTTGACGATTTTCGACAATGGATGTCTCAAGAATACCCTGATAGTCAAGCTCTTCCTTTAATTGAGGGTCTAAAACGTATGCTTCAAAGTGATAAAAATGGAATTGATATTTTGCGTGGTATTGCACACATTGTGGATTCGAATGTGATGCCTATGAAAAGTTGTGCCGAAACCTTAGGTTATACACAACCTACTACTCAAGTCAATCATTCTATTCCTTTGATGACTTCTATTGCTAGCATACCTACCTTTACATCAAACATAATGGCTACTTCTACACAAGACATTCCTCCTATGATCACCAGTCATGGGGGCAATCCCTCTTCTTCAATTAACCCTCTTCCTTCATTCAATCCAACTTCTTCATTCATTCCTTCAATGAGTGTTCCTATTACATCTCCACAAATGAACATGACGCAAGGGGGCAATTCGTTTAACCATTCCATTCCTCCTTGTAGTGTTCCTCCTGTCCAATCATCTCCTATGACTAATTATCATAGAGTCCCACCACCTTACTCTTTACCTTCTTTCAATAACATAACACCTCCATCTCAATCCAACACGTCTAATATGAATTCTTCGACTGAAGCGACCATTAACAATCTTGCACAAACTGTCTCTTCTTTACAGCAACAAATTGCCTCTATGAATCAATCTAAGTTTAGTGTGCCCACATTTGATGTTGCGAGCCCACTTTCTCTTGACATTGTTCGAGCTATTCCCCCTAAACATGTTGAAATTCCACATTTGGAGCTTTATAATGGTAAAGGTGATCCTCTAACACATGTTAAGACCTTTCAAACAATATGTACTGATTTTGCTTATGACCAAAGGTTGCTTGCAAAACTGTTCACTAGAACACTAAGAGACAAAGCCCTACAATGGTATTGCTCGTTGCCTTCTTATTCTATTACTTCTTTCGAACAACTTGCAAATGCTTTCATTCAACAATTTCAAAACAATATAAGTCTTAAAGTTACTTTGATTGATTTAATGCATTGTAAACAAGGTGTTAAAGAAAAAGTGACTGATTTCATTGGTAGATATAAGCATTTGTATGCTCAAATTTCTTTTCCAGTGCCTGACAATGATATTCAAAGAATCTTCATTTCTAATTTACAAAAAGATATTCGAGACAAACTTCTGTTTTCTGAGTTTACTTCTTTCCAACAGTTGTGTGCAACTCTTCACAATTATCAACTGACTGTGAGTCAAATGGAACAATCACATCCTATGGCTCCGAGTGATAAGGGTGATAGCAGTCAACAACCATTTGGGAAGTTTAAACCGAACAGAGATTCCATTAAATTCAATGAAAACATCATCAACAACAATGTGAATGCAGCATCAGGTGTGTCTCCTATTTCTAAATTTTTCAAGAAAGAAAGAAAGTATACTCCTTTGAATGAATGATTGCATAGTATTATGAATAAGTTATTGGAACAAAATGTGCTTACTCTTCCTCCTATAAGACAAATTGATCCTGCAAAGATTACTTCACCTTATTTTGATAACAAATCTTTTTGTCAATTTCATCGTCAACCTGGGCATGATACTGAAAAATGTTTTTCTTTAAAGGGTAAAATTCAAGATTTGATTGATAATAATACTATTTCTGTTTCTGGAGTGAATGATAAAAGTAATACATTTGTAGCTCCTCCTAATCAAAATCTTCAGATTTTCAATGATCCATTACCTTCTCATACCTCTAATGCAATTGAGGCTAATGATTCCTCTCTCTCATCTGATGGCCTTGTGTCTATGACTCCGAATGTGATTAACTTTGTAGAGCAGCAAGAAAACCCTAAAGAACCTTCCATCACATTTGATTCCAGTTAAACCATTAGGGCACCTGATGGTCCTTTATACATAGTTGCGAAAGTCAAGAATACACCTTGCCGTGGAGTGCTTATTGATCCTTCGTGCATGGTTAATGTTATTACTGAAGAATTTCTTTTTACTTTGCAATTGAATCAAGTGATTTATGACAAAACAGATGTGATTGTGAAATTATTTGATGCATTTTCTTCTCCTGCAATTGGTTCTATTACATTACCTATTGAGGTCCATAACAAATCCCTTGATGTGAACTTTGCTATTATTCCATCTTCCGAACAATTTCGTGTGAAGCTTGGCTATCCTTGGCTATCTTCCATGAAAGCTATTGCTTCTCCTATTCACAAGTATTTGAAATTTCCCCATAATGGTGAAGTTGTTACTGTCAATCATAGTCTCTTTAAACCCGCTGAAAGAACTTCTAGCGTTCCTATTGATTACTTTTGGCCTAAACAATTCCAATCTCTTCCTCCGCGAAGTGATCATCTTTTCAAATCTTATCAAAAGTGGAAAACAGATATGATCCTATCTCTAAGTGAACCAAGAACACCTAAACTTGATATTCCTATCATTCTTGAGAAGGAAGTTCTTCCTTTGAAAGATAAAACTAATGTCTTTCCTCAAGAAGATTCCCAACCTATCCCCATGGATGTGACTATGTCTATGCCTAATAAACCTCCTAAGAGTAGACCTATACCTCCTCGTCATGATGGACTTGGTCTCCTTCCTAAACCAAATATTCCTCCCTTATATGGAGCAGTTCCTCCTCCTTCTTTTTATAGAGAGAAGAGACCTTCTTCTTCTCCTATTATCCAGCCTAAGAGACCACAACCTAAACACCCAAGTGCTAAGGATGAGAACATTCCTCCTCCTCAATCTTCTTCACTTCCTACTAAGACTAGACGAAATCGTTCTGCACGTGAACGCCGACGAAAGCGTCGTCTTAGAGCTCAAACTTTGCAATCTCCAAAAACACCTTCAACAAGCATTATTCCATTTTCTCCAAAATCTCCAAAACATAAGATGCATGATGGTCTTGATCCTGTGCGAATTAAAGACCCTATTTTTATAAATCTTGATGATGCTATAGATGAAAATGTTATTCATGATGAAAATGTTACTTCTCTTGCTTCTGATAGTGAATATGAGCTTGTTGATATTGATAACCATCTATGTAATGAATTTTCTGAAGCACTTATCCTAGCTCCTAGACAAGAACAATGTGGCTTGGAACATGAACATAGCCCTTGTTTGGATCTTGTGATAGCTCCATATGCTGTGTTGGATGTTCCTCCTCTAGCGTGTTCCCTGCCTTCCCGAAACATTGATCAACAAGATCGGGGGGTAGATGACGTGCTAGACTAGTTACATTAGCATAGCAGATTCTCTCCCCCTCTCTTTTGTTACTTCTTCTATATGTTATTCTCATTCTTCTATTTGTTGTCCTTAGTGTTGTCTACTTGAGGACGATGCAAAGCATTGAGATCTCTCGATCTCTCTCATGTTGACTCAAAAGACACATGTGTTCCCTTCTTCTAGGTGACCTTCCTTGATTGGGGAATGAAGAACAATTATGCATACATACATATGATATACATGAATAATCATACAGCATACTGACCCCGAGGAAAGCGAAGTCACCTTGTGCTTTGTGTTTTGTGTCTATTATCCTTGGGCTTATCTCACACTTGGGGGCTAAATCCTTGTGATAACGTGCTCCTTTCTCATTTCTTATATGTATCACTACCTTAAAGCAATCACCCCCAGTGAGGCGTGTGCGATCGCTTTAACGCAGGGGGGCATACATCCCGTCCATATCTTTTCAAGATACTTGAAAATTTCTTGACAAATTTAGCTTTGCCTTGAAAATTTTCGATATCTTTCTTGCATGACTCATAGTGAGGGAACCTTACTACTGACAGTCATGGTTCTCCCTCGTGATCTTCCCTTTTACTTTGTCAATCGAAGTCGTAAGATCCTTAGTCCACTGGGGGCTTGGTGTATCTTGCCTCCTTGACGTGGTGAAAGTCTTTCAATGTTGTTTCCTTGTACTTTACCGGAAGTATGAGCATACATACTCCCGCTAAAGTGGGGGCTAAATGTAGCGTCCTAAAATTGCGACACTTGCAATTTCGACTGCATTTCGGTCTTCACGATGGCGACGCAACACGCAACCTGAATGGAGACCCCGAAACCTGATTATGACACTGAAAACTGCATTTTCTAGCACCTTGGCCTGAACCTCCTTTGCACCCTGCTGTCCCGGGAGGTGGGACCAGAGCGCCCAGCGCCCTGGTCCCTGGGTCCTATTTTGGGCCCAGTCTCTTTTGGACTTCGGGTCTTTATGTTTGCAAATTGGAAAATTATCTTTCCTGGTCGGCCTAAGGTCGGGAAAATCAGTCTATCAGCCCTAAATGACAAGTATATAAACTACATTTGCCTCTCCCATTTGGGTAAGAAGGACATATGTGTACAAGGCGTGGAAGCTATACTCAAACATTCAAGCATTCAAGCATTCAAGCATTCCTTCTAAGTCTCCATTCAAGGCTAAGTGTTGCATTCAAGACAAGGATTCAACCATTGAAGAGGAGATCAGTTACTACATGCTACATACAACATACAACATACAACAAACAACAACATCTATACCTTCGCACATAAGGATACAAACATCCTTACAACAAGGTATTAGTACTTGTTTTACATTACAGACATTTACATTTACAGCACTTGCTCATTTCTTGGTTAATTCCAAAACCGGGGTTTGACCTAAAGGCAAACCCCTAATCCCTAACCCCCCAATCGTCCTCGCTTTGCTGTGTGTAGGTTGCAGGTACGCGGGTGAAATTGAAGATCTGGAATCTTTGTGCAGAGACGAACAAATCCCCCTTCGTTTCGCGGATTTTTCGGAGGACCGTGGCGCTCGGGCGCTATCGTCCTGACAACTTTTGCTCAAATTTGCAGGATAGCGCCGTATCGACATTTTACTGCTAATTCCAGGTCCGCAGCTTCATCCTATATCCCTATCTCAGTTTATAAGCGAATCTTTGTCACTTTCTATGCATGCTTAGCTTAATTCTTCTATCAACATTCTTTACAAAAGAGGGTAGCCTTGCTTTCTTAACCCTTGAAACACATTCAGCATCCAATCTTGCATTGTGTGGGATTGGATCTTGTGGGTTTCAACCCCTCTTTTGAATGTAAAGTCTCTCCCTTAAGTGAAAACCATCAACCCTAGTGAATCTCCCTTCTCTCTCCTCGGAGTTGGAAGAGGGGAGAGCAACTAGGGTTCGATCGCGATTTTCCGCTTTACAGGACGATATACTGTTATCGTCTCCCCCGAGAACGCAAATTATATCTCCAATATATATATATATCCAATATGAACAGTGCATACAACAGGATAGTGCTGTAGATAATATCGGGTCTTTACAAATCCGCAATGCAAAGGCCGATGCCACTGTAGCTTCCTTGTCCACAACATGCATCCGCTGTATTCACAAATCCGTATGCTGCAGGATCACTGAACAAGCCCATGTTCATTCAGTAGTTGTCGGAGAAGGTGAAAACCTGAGAAGAAGATAATATCCACGATGTTGAAGATAATATTGATATGCTTATGTGTCTTGCTGTAGTGAAGACCCAATCTGCATGTATGTCTTCTGATCTGTGTATATATCGCTCTGCCCTTCTTATTCGATAATCTTTTCACATCAATCGATTATCAAATGCAAGAGGAAAGGATCCTCCTTATACCCGGCATGAAGACTCTTCATGAAGAGTCAACTTCTTCCAAGATCACCGTGTTTCCTCCAAAGCATCGTGGCCCTTCCTCAAGGGTGACGGACGGGTTAAGCAAGAGGCACGACTCATCCAAAGGTAGCGGGGAATAACACTAACCACATTTTGTTAACCGCTTAACAAATATTAATGTATAAGACGCCACATCAAAATGTCTATGGCCGACAAGCCAAATAGACATTTAGATTACACGGGTCGATGTCAAGGAGTTCGACCACAGCTACAACATTAACACTCCCTCTTAGCTAGGGAGGAATCCTTCTCATCCTTGCATCACTCCATAGTGATGATTTACCACAATAGCTACATCTATATGTGAGAGAAAGATATCACCTCACTGTGATATCAAGAGTTATGGCATATCCACTGAAATCATGTCACATGATATCCACCATAAATCTTTTAATGTAATATCCACCATTATGGCTTATCCATAGATATTACTACATGGCATGTCCACGGATTTCATGTCACATGAAATCCACCATGAATATCTCTTTATGTGATATCCACCATTATGGCTTGTCCATGGATATCACGTCTCATGATATCCACCATTATGGCATATTCAAGGATATTACTTCATGGCATGTCCACGGATATACGTCACATAATATCCACCATGAATATCTCTTTATGTAACATCCACCATCATGGCTTATACATGGATATCACGTCTCATGATATCCACCATTATGGTATATCCATAGATATTACTTCTAGAGATATAAACCACTATGACATATCCATAGATATCAAGTCCCATCCATCATAATGGTATGATTGATCAATATCATAAGATCGTCACCTTACGATAATGATCAGATGTACAAGTGTTCACTATTGAGAGATCGTCACCTCACAATAATGTTCACAGGGGCTCATCAAGCACTGAACCAATGTTGTCATGGAGTCACACATGACACTGATCATGAACCATATCAGATTAATAAGATTGCATAATAAGAGTTTACACTTTAAACATCTTAGAGAATACATTAGTACTATTTAAAACAAATCAATGTTGTTGAGACTCAATCTCAGCTAGGGCTGCATTTTCTACCATACCAAGCTTACCTCGAAAGTACACAAACTTTATTCTGGAGAGAGGCTTGGTGAGAATGTTTGTCGTTTGCTCATCACTACTAATGTATCTTAACTGAATAGAATTCCTTTCCACCATGTCTCTAACATAGTGATACTTGATCTTCACATGCTTCATTCTGTCATGACACACAGGATTGACAGATGGTTTTCACACAACTTTGGTTATCACAATGAATAACTGTAGGCTCCAATGATTGTACAAACAATCCTACAAGGAGCTTCTGAAGCCACATTGCTTCACAAGCTGCCACACATGCTGCAACACAATGAATCTATCTTGGTTCACACATGAACTGACTAAGAGAATTCACTGCAAAACAGATATATGGTCTGGTGTTGACCAAATACATCAATGATCTAATCTCTTCAGGATGTCTATAGTGTACTTCCCTTAACTCAAGAAGATCTCATGCGGTCTTCTACCAAACTTTTAGTCCAGGAAGTAGTACATAAGGCCAAGATCCTTCATCTCAAATTCAGAGGCTAACTCCCTCTGACATTGAATGATGCCACAGTGAGAAATAAGTCATCAACATAAAGGACCAAAATCAATGCCTCACCATTAACAACCTTTAAGTAAAGGTTGGAGTCTGCATCACTCTTGGTGAATCCCAAGTTCACCAAGTATCCATCTATCCAGGAATATCACGACCTAGGTGACAACATAAAACCTTCCAGCCTACACACATGGGACTCCATCCATGAATCATAGAGTCCTCCGACTGCTGATCACTAGAGAAACCATCTCGACATGGTCTACTCCCTCTGAACAAATATAACCAAGATCCTCGAAAGTCAATTGAAGCAGAACCTCTAGCTGCTCCCTCTGTCACAAAAGCATACCCTTAGAAGTTCGCTCCCTCTTACTAGGGGAGCCCTCTTGTCTCGACTTTGCTTTGTAATCCTTAATGCTGCCATTACCTGTACAGATGCCTCAGCAACATTCCTAATGTGTCACTCTTCTTTCTCTGCAAAACCCATCCTCAAGGGCCAAAGAAAAGAACAAGAGCGACTTTTATATTACATATAGAAATAGTGATAAGAGGCTGACTAAAAGCAAATAAAAGTAATACTCGAGATAATAACCAAGAAAAATACTTATCTCATTATCCAAGCTCCATTTGGCTTTGGATAAACTTGCAACCCTTGTAAGTAGTATAACGGCAGTCAAGCCTTAACTACCAAGGTCTTCAAGTGTCCCCTGCAATCACACATGCACTTGCACATACACTTGTAATAATCTGTTGTTAAACATAGCTCAAAAATTGATAATGATAAATTAGATGTCTTAAATTGTATGTAATCATAGCTAAGGGCTACAGAACTCAACCTTACACATGGGCAGTTGTAGTTTCATGAACAGGAAGGCAACCATTAGTCCAGTACATACAATAGACAAATAACATGAGCATAAGCAATGCACCATATACTATCAAATAAATATGGTAATAGGGAGAAGACTTATTTGATCAGTTTGGTCCTTTCATCCAATGAAGGTCCTGATCTCATATTTCAGTTGCCATAGATAGATACAAATCTGCAGAGTTTCCAAGGCTAAAGATAGACATGTCACTTCTATGAAGAGAATCATCAAAGTCTAGCTGGAAGGAAGTGGCCCAAACTTCCTTCTCATTATTCTTGGCATTGTCCTCAATTATAACTTGTAACCAAGAATCTCTACTCAATCTAAAAATGATCTCTATCCCTTGTCACATCTTTTCACTTTAAGCTCGAGTTCCTCCTCAAGATAGAGGGGATGCACTAACTGTGGCAATGGCTCTTCATGCATCTGCTCTGATACCATGTTGAGACATAGACCAGCTAGGGCTCGAACCTAGGACCTTCCATACGCTGCTGGAGTGCTCTACCACTGAGCTACTGGCCCCTCTTGGACTAGTCCATCGTCGGTCCGGGTGTGGCTTATTTCCAACACCAACAACAAGTAGGCATGAAAATCACTACATTGACACTTATTTATAAGGTTTACAAGGCATTGCATGAAAATAAATTAAAGAAACTACTTCTACTATAGCAATCACTTGATTGCATACAATACAATCATTATAAAATTCTATCCAATAATTCTAAACCTAAACATATGCAATGTTCACTTAGACTGCTAGTTCAAAGTACTTCAAATTACTACAAAGCTAACAATAGTTTTTCCTGAGTTCATATCTCTTGCATGTAAAGAGATTTAAAACTAGACTTCTCTAAAAATAGTCTTCTCACACAGCATACCTAGCTAAAAATAGAGATAAGTAAAAATAGCTACTTACCAATCCCATTGGAATTCGTTGTTGCTAAAACGACTTTCTAAATAGTGAATTCAACTATAGAAGGTGTTGGAAGGATGACACCAATTTCTAAAATCAATATCTCAATTTTTTTTTATTCCTTCTCTTTTCTGGATATGAATTGTGATCTTTGTCCATTTGTACATGTTGTACATCTGTAAAACTTTCCTAAATATTTCTTGTGATCAATTCCTTAAATTTGTGTTGTACATTAAATCCAAATTAAGTATAGCTACTTCATCATCAGCATATTGGCATGAAATATTGATCATGAATTCATTAGCAAATCTTTCCATTTTAGCTAATCTATTCTTCTCTTCAACGAAAGTAGAAGTTTCAACGATGATTCTTACAAGGATACCATGTTGCCCTTACTGTGTGCAGTTCTTATTTTGTTGTTTCTTATTGAATATCAGTATCAGCCTGTTTGAATTTTTAAAAATACTCTAATAAGAAGGAAGTGCATCCTTATACACTTCTTCATATGTGCAATCGCTCAGCTCAAATAACCTTATTTTTCTTTATTATAAAAGTATACAAGTTTTTAACTATCTTTGCACCCTGTGGACAAATATCCTATAACCACTTTTTTATGTTCTTTCATAGATGACTGCCTAGCTGATCTATCCACTTGTGATTTTTTGGCATGGAAGATAGTTGCAAAAAATGTATTATATAGTCTTGAAGCTGTTGATTTCAGATATGAAGTTTGCCCTGTGTTCATCGTTGGTATTTTTAGTTCCAATCTCCAATATATTTACATTAGATATCAATTGCTTGCTCCCAAATCTGTGCTAACAATTTGCTAAATAGCGGGTTTGATACTGTGGATAGACTAATTCTTCGGAGGAATAGTTGTCTTAATAACCAAAATACCCTCAGTAGTCTTCTTTATTCTACATTGGCTTTTAGCCTCTTCTCTATTGAATCTTCACTGATTGTGTCAATTGGCAAAAATGATTTGGTATGAAAGAACTCTCCTTTTCTGAACAATTACTGACTTTCATCAACTTTACAGCCTCTTCTCCTTTGCTTGATACACTTAAGAGTTTCCCTAATGGAAGGTAAACTATCAATAATTGCAGGCACTAGTCAAGAAGGAGCAAATAATACTAAAGATGGAATTAAAGATTCTGATTGAACTGGTGTTAATGCAAGCTCCTTGGGAATATCTAGAGAAAATGCCTTGATAGATGATGGAGGTTGTTCATGTTGAATTAGTGCAGAGATGCCAGTACTTTTTAGGAATCAGCCTCAATTTTGCCACCTCCAGAGTTATATTTATGTTTCCCTCCCCCCCCCCTTTTTCTTTTTTCAGTAATGGTTTCTCCAGTTCTTTTTATTTTTATCACAATTGTTGAGGAAGATAGGAGAGGTATGTTCATTATTGCTAACTCTCAAACCAATCTGTTTTCCTTTATCATTTTTGAAGACTTTCTTGCTATGTTACCCCGAGTTTCCGAGATGAGGGGACAGGGAAACGGGCTTCTGGGATGGTTTTTTTTTTGCCATTTTTTGGGATAGAGGGGATCGTAGAGGGGATGGCTATATAAAAATAGGAAAATTTCAAAATATCATATGATAACATTGATAAATCATTCATCATATACAATATACATAGCAATTGAGTTGAATTGAGAGTTCAGATGAGAGTTGAAATTCATAAATTCATATACACTATGTAACTTAATAGTTAATACATGAGGGGACATTCCCTATTGTGCCTACATCCCCAGGACCTTCCCATTTCTGGAATGCCTGGTTTTTACCTAGTAACACTTTCGAGTACCATTGCTTCCTTGTCCTTTTTGAATTAAGGAAAAACATGCTGCATTTTTAGGGTCATCTTCGCCCTTTCCTTGTTTAAAGAAACCTCTTTGTTGGACAAATTTACTAATGGTGGGCAATCTTTACTCGTTGCTGATTTGAAGAAACCTCTTTGTGCGGACCAATTTACTAAGGACACGGGCTGTTGATCAATGTTATTTTTCATGAAATGAGGCGAAAGAATATTGTACTCATCATCTGAAATACCTTCTACGTTTGTCATAACTATTACAAAATGTAACTGGTAAAAAATTAGATTGTATTTAGAATGAGCGAAAACGCTCAATAAATAATGTACAAGGCATTACAAAAATAGAAAGTTTCTAATAGGAAACTTAGAGAAAGATTGAATACAGTATAATTAACTTAGGAAAATATTATGTTAATACCCTCCCTTAATGCTCAATCTATCAACCACACCAAGCTGCCCCCTGAGTTTGACAAACTTATCTAGACTGAGCGACTTGGTGAGAATGTTTGCAGTCTGATCCGCAGTTGGAACATATTGCAACTGAACTAAGTCGTCTTCAACAAGCTTTTTGATGAAGTGACAATGAGTTTCCACGTGCTTGGTTCTTTCATGGAAGATGGGATTCTTGGCAAGTTTGAGAACTCCCTGATTATCACAGAACAAGGGAGTCGAAGCTGCTTGAGATATCTGCATATCCGCAAGCATCCGATGAAGCCAAACTGCCTCACATGTTGTGCCTTAACTGCTCCTCAATAATCTACTTCTGTTGAGGAGAGAGCCACTGCCTGCTACTTTTTACTAGTCCATGTGACTGCACCAAACCCCAAACTAAACACATATCCAGATGTTGATTTCTTGTCATCAACCGAACCTACTCAATCTGAATCTGTGGAACCACTGAGTCTAGGATCGTGACTCCTAGTGTAAAGAAGTCCATAATCAGAAGTGCCCTTCATAATGCAGCACACGCTTCGCTGCTACACAATGATCAGCCTTGGGGGCTGACTTGAAGCGTGAAATGTAGCTCACTGCAAAGTTGAGATTAGTGGTAGTAAGATAGATGAGACTACCCACGAGTTGCCTGAATTGTGTTTCATCTACAGGAGGAGAATTAGACTTGGCTGACAACTTCAGTCCTGTCTCCATAGGCATGGAAGCAAGTTTACAATCCTGCATTCGAAACCTGTCAAGCAAGTTCTTGGCATACGTAGATTGAAAAAGAAAAATACTACCATCAGTCTGCCAAACCTCAACACCTAAACAATAATGGAGAAGCCCCAAATTTGTCATATCAAAAGCCTTGCACAAGTCTTGTTTGATTTCTGTGATCAAATGTGTTGAACTGCCAGTGATGATTAAGTCATCCACATAGGCAATAAGAAAGAGAATATCACCACTAGAGTGTTTGATATACAGATTACTGTCAGAAGGGCTACGTTGAAAACCATGAGCAACCAAGTACTGATCAATCTTGATGTACCACGCTCGAGGAGCCTGTTTGAGTCCATAGAATGCTTTCTTGAGTCTGCATACTTGATGTTCCTTACCAACAACCTTGAAACCAGGAGGCTGCGTCATGTAGACTTCTTCGTGCAACTCACCATTGAGGAAGGCGCTATTAACATCCATCTAATGGACTTTCCATCCAAACTGAGCTGCAATAGCGAGAAGAAGATGAATTGTACTCATCTTGGCAGTAGGAACAAAAGTCTCCTCATAGTCAATTCCCTCCCACTGTGTGAATCCTCGAGCAACTAATCTGGAATTTTGTACTCATCTTGGTAGTAGGAACAAAAGTCTCCTCATAGTCAATGCCCTCCCACTGTGTGAATCCTCGAGCAACTAATCTAGAATTTTATTTATCTAAGGTACCATCTACATGATACTTGACCTTATACACCCATTTGCAGCTAATGGGCCTCTTCCCATGAGGAAGGTCAAAGAGAACCCAGGTGTTATTTTTCAGAAGGCTTTGGTATTCTGCATCCATTGCCTATTCCCACTTTGGAATCCCTTTTGCCTCTGTATAGGTTTGAGGCTCATAAATGCTATGAATGTTGGCAATGAGAGCAAAGTTAACTGTATTTTGTTGCTTGCCCTTATTTCTAGAAGATCTCTCAATGAGCTCATCAGGACGAAGATCATTGATGGTCTCACCTTTTAGGTCGGAGAGTAGAGGTACCAACATCAGATGCAGGAGGAATAACTGGAACGGGAGGTGGAACAGGAATAGGTGGAAGATTAGCACCATCCGGAGGAAATTCAGGTAGTGCATCATCAAATTCAAAATCTGCATCATCCCTCCCATCAGGTGAACCAAATGGAAGACGAACACCTAAATCAGAAGCCTTCAAAGGCTGATCCTCAAAATGCTGCTCAGACGAGGAAAGTTGAAATGGTCCTCGTTCTTCATCAAAGACAACATCACGATTGAAGATAAGACGACCAATGTCTACATCAATCAGCCGGTAAGCCTTGTGATTGTCACTGTACCCTATAAACATAAACTTCTAACTCTTGGAATCCAACTTGGAGCGCTTGGCATCTGGAATCCATACATATGCAAGAGAGCCAAAAACTTTCAAATGACTGATCCTAGGTTTCCGACTAGTCCACGCTTACTCAGGAATCTTCCCCTTATCAACATGAGTGGGAGACCTATTAAGGAGATAGACTGCAATGTATACTGCTTTTGCCCAAAACTTCTTAGGAACATTTTTGTGTTACAACATAGACCTAGCCATTTCTATAATGGTGTGGTTGCGACGTTCTACAACGCCGTTTTGCTGAGGGGTGTATGGTGTGGTTAACTGACGTTTTATGCCATGTGTATCACAGAAAGTGGAGAAAGCAGTAGAACAAAACTCCCCCCATTATCAAACCTAAGAGTAATAATAGAACAACCAGACTCTTTTTCTACTAAGGCCTTAAATTTTTGAAATACAGGAAACACATCTGATTTTTGTCTAAGAAAGTACACCCACATTTTACAACTATAATCATCAACAAAAAGTAAGAAATACCTGCACCCAGTAACAGAAGGAGTATTCATTGGACCAGTTGTAGTACCTTAGATGCTCGCCATGAGTCACCATCCCTGAATGGTGTCCTGTGCTGCTTCCCAGCCTGACAAGCTTCACAAACTCGTTGATTCTGAGTTTGAATTTCAGGTAGGTCACGTACTAAATCTTTCTGAACAAGTTGAGCAAGGTAGTGAATGTTCAGATGACCATATCGTTGATGCCATAGACTAGTGATAGAGGATAATTGAGTTGCGAAGGCATTCTCAAGAGAATCACCCATATCCACAAGTCGATAAAGACCATGATCCTCAATGCCAACAGCTATAGTAGTGCAAGATGCACGATCAACAATAGAACACTTGTGAGCATTGAATAGCACATCAAGTTGAGGAGAATGCCACATAATTTGACTCGGAGAGAAGGTTCAGTTCCATGCGAGGAACGTAGTATACATTGAGGAATATGAGATTCCTCCCACCAAACTGTATATGAACGTTGCCCTTGGCGATAATGGTATACTCTTCACCTCCTCCAAATATGACTGAATCAGTATAGGGAGAGATTTTTGTAAACCAATCAAGCCTGTGAGTGAATTGCTGAGATGCACCAGAATCTATATTTCAGGCAGGAGCTTTCACATGGTCTGCAGGTCTTTTAGCCATGAAGGCGTAAAAGCCAGACTCTTTATGCTCTGTGTGCTCAACAACATTGGCTTTAGGTTGAGACCCCCCCTACTTCCGTTGTTCGGAAGCTTTTGGATTGTGACAATCCTTGATCATATGGCCATATTTGTGACAATAATTGCACTAAACCTTTTTCTTCTTCAAACCTTCCTGGGACTGACTGGGAGCCCTTCTGCTGAGATGACTAAGAGGAATGAGCTTTTCCTTTATCCTTATGAAAGGATTTGGCTGCAAAGGTTTGCTCTGAGGAGGATGAAGTGGCACTGCTACCAAACTGTTGTTTCCAACAATCCTGCTGCAGAAGTTAGGTGCATAACTTTGGAAATTTCAAATCAACATTCGTAGATGTAATGTTGAGAGTTTCTATGAAGTGCTCATAGGATTTTGGTAGACTCTTCAAGGTTATTACTACCATATCCTCTTCCTCCATTTTCCGACCAATAGCTTCGAGCTGATTTCGAATGTCCTTAATCTTCATAAGATGCTCCTATAAGGACATACGTTCATCCATCATGATGGAGAACAATTGGTTCTTCAGAAAGGACGCTCAGCTTTTGTCGGATGTCTCATGCAATTCCCTCAGATGCATCTAGATTTTTGATGATGATTTGCCGAAAGGAATCTGAGGTAATTGGTCATCTATGATGGATAGCTTGAGAAGCATGACGGCTTCTCGATTCTGTTCATCAAACTTGTCTTGATTCGATTCGGCTGCGGTAGGACAAGATTCTTTTCCCAAAACAAGATCATCAAGGTGGCGATATTAAAAAATGGTCAACATGTGCTGCTTCCAGGTGTTATAATTCTTGCCATTAAATCATTGCCTTCCAACATTAAGTTGGTCAATGACGCCATCTTGCATGTTTCCCAATGCACGAAAAAGAGAAAATCTGAAAAAGGTGAAAATCTGAAACAGAGGCAGTAGAAGGTACAGATTTCAAAAAAGTGAAGTACAACTGGCACGAATTTTGAGAAAAAAATTTCTTGCAGACCCAAAAAATTTCGATAGACCCAAAAAAATGTGAGAAAAACCCACAAGGAATCTGTTGTCAAAAATCAATTTCTGCAAATATCTGAGGATTTTGTGCAAAACCCTAACTGAACTTCATCATAGGTCGAAAGAGGCAAAAAACCACAAATCAGGTGCCACAGAAAAGAGGGTTTAAAAACCTAGCCGTCGCCCACATAAGATGTTTCGGAAATAAATATCCCACATAGACAGAAAACAAATTGCGGGTTGAAGGCAAACTGAATGCCGAAGATAGGTCGCGCATAGGTGCACGAAATCTATAGAAAAAATGCTGACGTAGAGAAATAACAGCGCAGAAGAAAATCTAACATGAAAAATGGCCGCCCCACAAAAAGACCCGACACGAAACCATGGGGAGAAATTGCAGATCGCTGGGCAAAAATCGCGTAAAATAAATCGCGTCTCAAAAGGTACAAGTCGCAAAAGAAGAAACCCGACGACACAGAAGAAAATCACAACGGTTTTGACTGTCATGTAGGTAGGAAACAAAGCCCTAGCAAATCGCAGAAGAAGGCCAGAAGAGTGCGAAAAAACACGGGCAAAAATGAAAGCAGAAAGTGCCACGGAAATAAAAAACGCGAACTGAAACAAAATTGCGCGGAGACCCTCAGAATCGCGGCTGGAATAAAATCACAGAGGGTTGCAGAAAAAATCCGCCAAGAAACCCAACAACAGAAAACTATCCTCGGAAAAAATTCGAATTCTGAAAAAAAAATTTCAAAAAATTTGACAATGTTTTTAGTGTTTCCCGCTCTGATACCATATTTTAACATGTAATTGGTAAAAAGTTAGATTGTATTTACAATGAGCAAGAACGCTCAATAAATAATGTACAAGGCATTACAAAAATAGAAAGTTTCTAACAAGAAACTTAGTAAAAGATCGAATACAATATATTACATCATTGATCATTAATAATTAACTTAGGAAAATATTATGTTAATAATAACATATCTGCAAACTGCCAAACCATTAGACAACCGAAATTCTTCTTTTGACCTCAAATTCATCTATGCAATTGGCCCAACAGTCTTTGACCTTCAGAATATACATGAACTTGATTCCCAATCTTTTTTACATGATGCCCACCATGCCATAGGTCCATTTTTTGTAGAAGGTTGATCTTAAATCTGGCCATCACATTAGTGATAAATTTGGAATCTGTGGCAGATTTACACTTGTATGTTTCCAGCTGAATTGGAAAACCAACCCCTAACTTGTGCATCCCTCTCAACAGATTGCACCTTTGAGACTTGGAGAAGATATTCCATGAAAATATGATTCCATCATTATGATATCTCAGTAACATATAGGAATAAGATGCAAAACCAAATACCTGAATGTATGTGAAATTTGGGAATTGAATGTGCTGTACTACTATATCAGGGTAAAATTAAAAATTCTAATCTTCAAATTGATCTTATGACTGATTTTCCTTCGAAAAATGCTGATGGTTGGTAGAAGAGGGAAGGAATTCAATAAAATAGAGTGCTGTCTTGACTGTTGTGACTGCTGTAAGAGTGATTTTGTGATTTTTCTTTGAAAAATTATATTCTGCATGTACTGCTCTGCTGATGACAGCCATTCCTAACTCTGGTTGTCTTCATTCTGCTGTACTATTTCTGTTGTTTGAGATGAACAAATTATTGCTGGCCGTCATTCGCATTCTCAGGCGAGGCCCAGGTCTGCACAAAGGTGGAGCCGTGGAGCATAAGCAAAGGAAGTTTTTGTGTGTCACAGCATATTTTGCAGGATTTCGACTCTGCGTTTTTAGTATATATGTTAAAATGTGTAACATATGTTAAAGTCTTCTTACTAGGCATATTTAGTATATTTATTCAAATATACATTAAAGTTGTTTATTTATTATATTTATGCTATATATATTAAGAATATTTAAATTAAAATTTAAAAATTATTTATATTATAATATTTAAAAATTTATTATAATATATTAAATTTAATATATTGTTATTTAATATTTTTTAGATTTATTATTTATATTTAAAAAATCAAATTTATATAGGTCGAATTTAATCCAATTTATTTTTCAATTTTTTTTCCTTGCCGAATTTCATCCGAATTTTATTGTTGCGGAACTCGAATTCGAACCTGAACCTTGTGACATAGTCTAAGATCTAACAAAGCCTAGACTAAAATTATAGATAGAATTCACAAGTATGCATGCTATACAAGACTTAATGGGATTTTTGTATGAATATAAATTAATACTTGACTATGGTTTTTCCCTAGATGTAAGCACCAGGGTATTAATAGCCAAGTCCTTCAATGAGATTCTCAGATTGAAAGGAAGATATTATCAAGCACAAATTATAAAGAAAAGATTAATATTGTGTTGGAACAAAGATATAATTGGATTGAAAACAAAAGAATACTTATAAATGGATAAAGAAAAGACTAGCAGGTCACAAGATGATTAAAAAATTTGAACATCACACAAATTCATAAAGCAAAGAAATAAATTACATTCAAAGCTACAATTTAGAAACACTAATTGCACCAATATAAAGCTTGATTGAATACAATCTCCTTTCAATTTAACTGATGGAATTACAAATTTGGAATCATTGAATAACACAATAACTCTAGTTGAATGACAATTCCTGTAGAATAAGTTTTTCATCAACTATCATTACCAATTATGTCTTCAAAGCAGAGTTATTATACTCACCAATGGTAGCTTTTAGAGAAGAACGAATAATAATAAAATATTCAAAGAGTACCACTTTAAATTAATCTATTCCTAAAACAACATACAAGTAATCTATTCCTAAAAGAATTAATTAAAAAAAAGGCCTAATAATGTCAATGGGGTTGTGCTCAAATAACAAGGCCATAAGGTTCTCATGTTGGAGATCCATGTTTGAATCCCCCAAAGTGACATCTATATGTGGCTTCTATGTTGACTTGAGTTGATTAAGTGGCTTATGTGGCTTCTAAGTTGAATATGTTGAATGGGGAGGAGGTCCCCCTTGTGATGACCTCCAACTACTTATGAAGCGAAAAAAATAAATTAAAGGCCTAATAATAGGATCTTTTTCATTACCCAGAAATAGCCACTATTGATGTTGATTCTGCTGGATGCAGTTGTTTATGAAAAATAGAAATTTGGCACATGAATTACCTTTCAAGCTGAAGCAACCTTTGACTGAAACTTGCTGTAACCTATGAAATATCACAAACTTTTTAATAGCATTAAAATCCTATGAATGCAATTTTGATAAATACCTTATCGATGCCAATTTGACAACTTGAAGATGAAACGCTGACAAAGACTACCGACACCTCAACATGATAGTATGCCTATCTTCTAATTTTGAACCCTTATTTCTCCTATCTGACTAATGACACTATGAAAATTTGGACGATTTTGAAGACTTGGAAGACAACATATGACCTTGTGTCAGGGTTTTGATGAAGTAAGCAATGTAAACATTTCTTATCATTATGACCTTGTGTCAGGGTTTTGATGAAGCAGTGTAAACATTTCTTATCATTGTGAATTTACTTGGTGTCTCAAATCTGATGATTCCGAGATATACTGGAAACACTATCCATCATGATTTAGAACTTGTGGAAGACAAAATCTTTGCCAAACTACAACGAATGCTGGCCTTGAAGATGGCTTGCTCTATATGCAGTTTGAAGAGGTAGAAACCCTGCCACAGAAGACTAAATTTCTCTGTTACCCCAAGTTTCCGGGACAAGGATGGCAGGGGACGGGGGTACGTGTTTCCCAGACGATGATTTTTTTTGCCAATTTTGGGGACGGCTAGGGGACGGCAAAGGGGACGGCTATATAAAAGTAGGGAAAATTATTATATATAAGAAAATTTAAAATATTCATATGAAAACATGTATAAAACATGCACATATCCATTATAGAACCTTAACATATAAGAACTACTAGAGTTCTTAAGGCAAATTTGTGTTAAATTGAGAGTCAAAGGCAAACTGATTATAGAATTCATTGTCAAAATTCATTATCCATATGCAGAACTTTTGGGGACGTCCCCTAGGAGTCCCCTGTCCCTGGGACGGGGATGGCTGAAAAAAAAGCCACCATGCAAAAATGGAGGAAAGAAAAATCCTGATTCTGCTGCAAATAACAAAGTTTAAACAGCATTTCCTTATAGGCACTAAATTGCATATTTTCAGACTATGTTTTCCATAACCCTTGACTAAGCAAAAGGGCAGAGATATGCACTGGCTGTGCGAAGCAAAAAAGCATTCCTTTTTATCATGTTTTAAACTGTTCTCAAATGAGGTGGTTTTCCTTAGTGGTTAAGCCACTTCAAAGCTGTGTTTGAGAGAAAAACGAAGTGCCAATGTCTTGCCAAAAATGCACCTATGTTTCTTTTGAACCAGTTTTTAACCTTATCTGGAGTTTCATAATGTTTTTTCCACCTTTTCAACTTAGGGTGGAAAATTGCCTTGGTTTAACCACTACAAAATGGTGCTTCATTTCGATTACTATTTCTCCTTATATCCCAAGTGCTAATCACTAATGACCTCGTCACTTTGCTTATGTCTTGTTGACGCGTCTGAAATCGCATTGCTGCAAACTCCATACGGCCAACGCAGAATAGAATAACCCGGCTGAGTATCCTATCCTCTCTTGAGATAAGGAAGTCCCTAATGCTGTTTTTGGTTTGATCAAAGGGGACAACCTCAAGGTTTCTTTTGTCAGGTCTTGACTGCGGGATCTCTCAGTGGCTTGATGTGTTTTTTCTGGAAACACAGGGGGACTTATGATTTGCAACAAACTGGTCTACTGTGATTCTCGAATTACGAAATAAAATCAAAAGGGAAGGGTTCAGGAAGCCTAAGGGCAAGGATGATAACAACTGATGCAGTGGGTAGACAGATTTCGATAAACCAGTTCTTGTTTCACCAGAGATACCCTCACAACTGGACAAAAATGGTGCAAGCTCCAAGGGATGAAGGATTTTCAGATCGGAGACACCCGTTTTAGGCACCCAATTCTGACGCAGCCTAAGACGAACACCCGCAGTTGAACTAAGCACAGTTTGGGTTCAGACTAACCATGCACAGTGACCTACAATGAGCAGACCCCCAATGGTATGAACCAGAAATGCATCAAATACCCCTCCACACTTCACCATTAAAATCCCTGCACTCTAAAATTAACCAGCTGAAAGAAACCATGCAAACAGACCAAAACAAAGACAACAAACACCATATTTCAATGTTCATATATTTACTTCAGCTGCCATTACAACAATTTCTACAACATCTCTATGCTATGCCTAAAATCTAACCTATTCTAACTCTAAAATCTAACTGTCTAACTGAAATCTCTAACCCTCTAACAATCTCCAATTATCTAACAATCTAACCCTTTACAAAAGAAAGGCCTCTGCCTTTTATAGATATTACAATTTTGAATCAGGATGGACTGCATCCAAGGGTCCTGATCTGCCTTCCAGAAGCTGGCAGCCTTAACCCATGCCGAATTAATTCTCAATTATCCAACCAACAACTATCTCAACTACCTCCCACTATTTAGCTTTAATTCAGGTCTATCCAATCTTCTTGGTGGTTGGGAATAGTTATCCACAAAAATATCTTGTGCGGGACCCATAGGCAGTTTACAATAAAGTAGTTTCAGTTTTAAAACTGAATTTCTGGACTTAAATCTAGCTGTGCACTTTCTTGAGAAGGCATAAACTTTGCAGCATTCAGAGTGTTCTTTGGTCTTTGGTCCCGGTGGTGGACTTCATCTTTGTTCAGCGGCACGGTTCCCAATGTTTGGTTGCTCTCACGCTCCTGCAGCACGTTCCCACATCTTTTTCTTTTTTTAGTCTTCAGCGCCTGGCCTTGATTGCGATCCTTCTTCGATTTGTGTTTGAGGTCTTTCTTCTGGTTCTTTAATGACGTCCTGCGATCAATCAACCAATTTCATTTCATTAAATCAATTTGAAAAATTAATTAATTAATTTAACAAACATTAAATTTAATTACGACGTCTGGCTTGAGAAGCTCTTTGTGAGATGTATCTTGAAAATGCTTCTCCTTTCTCTTCGAATGTGAAATCTGATCTTTGGTCTTGATAGTGCTTGGGCGATTTACTTCTGCGTGATTTTACCTTTGGAGTCTTGGGCGCTTTGAATGGGTTTTACAGCGTTTTGAAAACTTCTTATAGCGCAATTCTGGAGGTTTGAAGAGCTTCTGCAAATTTTAAAAAACTCTTAACTCATGCTTTTCTGGTGAATTTCGGAGAACTTAGACGTTTTTGAATTGGAGATATTTTCGGAGCATGGGGAGTTTATGCAAACTGAAGGGTAATTTTCGAACCTTGAACACTTCTGCAAATTAAAGAAAACTTCGGACCCTTTGTAAGATTTTGCAAACTCTAAGAATTTCGGACCTTTCAAGCGTTTTTGGCAAACTGGGAGTTTTCGGAGCTAAATGCGTTTTGGCAAATTTGATATATATTTTGAAATTTCGGAGCTGTTTCACCCTTTGCAAATTGCGGAGTGTTTTGAATGAATTTAAACGCTTTATCATTTTCAGACCTTCTGGCCTGTTTTGCAAATTTCGGAGCATTTAGCGTTTTTTGCAAGTCAGAAAAGTTTTCGGACCTAAATGTCCTTCGTAAAACTTCGGATCTATAAACGAGTTTGGAAATTTCGCGATTTTAACCTTCTGGAGCTTTTAGCATTTTGAAGCATATTTTGCGAACTTAAACAAACTTCGGAGCTCCCAGCGTTTTTTTGGTGACCTGTAGAAATTTCAGACCTAAAGCTCGATTTTGCAAAATCGATACACTTTAAAATTTCGGAGCTAGGGTCCGAATTTAAAGGTTTGAGGCGAATTTCGGACCATTGGGGTCTTTTGCAAATTTATAACAAACTTTCAAATTTCGGAGCTAGGGTCCGAAATGGGGCGTTTAAGTGAAATTCGGACCTAAAAGCACTTTTGGCAAGTTAAGTGAATTTCGGACCTCCAGCCAGTTTTGTCAACTTTTTCACTTTTTGCCCCAGGGTCCGAAATTGGACAACTTAAGTGATTTTCGGACCTCTGGGGGCTTTTTGCAAACTTTTCGAAATCTTTAAATTTCGGCCCCAGGGTCCGAAATTGGGTGTCTTAAGTGAAATTTGGACCTCTGGGGCATTTTTGCAACTTTTGAACTTTTTCAAGTTTTCGCCCCAGGGTCCGAAATTGGGCAAATTAAGCGTTTTTAAACGTTTTTTTGAAGAAGTGCGAGCTTGGGCACTTGGGCAAGTTTGTCAAGATCTCCCCAGAGGATCATTTTATGGAATATAACATTTAAGTATAAGTGATACTTTAAGTTATATTCCATATATACTTTCAAGATGTTTGAGAGTGGTTTCAGACCTCCAGGAGTTATATTGCAAATTCTAGTTTTTGGAGGATTCCTCAGTTTTTCAGAGTTAGCCAAATTTCAGGGCACTTGAAGATCAAGACGACATTTCAGACTCCATCACTCACCAACTTGACCCTTCATATCCCCTTCCTCTTCCGCAAAGACAGAAAGGCACAAATCGGGGGGGTCCCTGTCCAAGACGGGGATGGGTGTGCGATTCGCACAACATGTCTTAGGTGCTGTTTTGAAAGGGTTTTGTCACTTGGTTCACCTATGATTGATCTCATAGGCCCTTTACAGCAGAGTGGAGTTTATTTAACCACTTGCTACCTGATTTGCCTTGGGTGGAACTTATCCCTGGCTTTGTCACCTCAAAAAAATTCCCCGACTTTGACAACTAAAACCTTTATAAGCTTGGCACGTTTTCATCAGCTTTATTCCTCTTGGCAGTTCTATTTTACACTGCAATTCATTTTGTCTGCCGATTCATAACAACTTTGCCACACTTTGGCTGTTAGGTGGAACTTCTCCCTGGAATCTTTATCATCAAGTTGTGTCAACATTTCACTTAGCCTTAAAATGATAATGGTATGGTATAGAACATTAAAGACCTAAACACATTTGCTGATCTAGGGTGGGAAAAATAGGTGCAGAGGCATTCAAAAAGTGCACTTTACTTGTATTAGGTTCCTCCTTATACTTTGGATGGAATTTCCTCATGATTTTGTGTGCTGAAGCTTTCCATAAAACTTTTCCTTGGGCATGGCTGGAATTACTTCTGCATCTTCCCTGCTTATTTCCTAGCTCTCTTCATCATTTTTATCATCTTTTCCCTTGAAAAATTATTTGTTGAAGAACCAAAGACAAGATAACTATTCACTTGATATACAAATGATGATGAATTGATCATGAAAATGGACACCTAGTAGTACATAAGCACTTATTACTTATGTTCTGTGAAATGGCCAAGGAACACTTATTACTTATGTTTTGTGTATGCACCCTGTCCAGTCTTTACCTGATAGATAATTGTTTGATGTTCTTGGAAGTTCAGAAAGCTTTTTCTTTGGGGGCGGCCCTCTAGAATTTAGTGGCTAGAGAAGCCTAGGATGAGCCTGGCATAAAGCAATTGGATGAGCAGATGCATGACTTTTTAATCATTTTGTTGATAATTTGGGAAACTGATGGTCTGATCCATCCCTTTTTTCTCATCAAGACTGTGATCAGTACTTGTGAGAAGAGTGCTTAGGATTCATTTTTAAAAAAACTCAAATTATCAATTGAACCAATAAATCTACATGTTTCAGACAATTGTAAATTTCATTTTACATAGTACAATTCTGAACTGTAGTTCAATTTTGAAAAGAGTCAAAGTGAATGGGCCTGGATGATCTTGGCTTATATGCATAGGATTAACATATGGAAGACTGTGTTTTCATCATTTTGTTGACAATTTTGGGAAATCTATGGTCCAATTTATCCCTTTTTTCTCATCAAGTCCATGGTCAGCACATCAGAAAGAGTGTTAAAGGCTCAGTTTCAAAAACTATCAAATTACGAATTGAACCCATAAATATACATGTTATAGGCAATGCTCCATTACATAACATCCTACTGTTTTAGGGCCAGCCATTTTGTGTACATAAATCCTCCTAAGTGAATAAAATAGTTTTATTAATTCTATACAATTATTTTACTAGCATTTTTGTAAGTTGTTATGTCTAATTTATCTCTATGCATAATGTTTTACAGAAAATAGACAAATTGGTTTTTTTCTTGTTCTTTTACAACTAAAGTGTTTTTAAGCTCCCCAGTTTTTACTATACTAAACCTGGGTATTTGAATTTCATTTACAGTTTTTCCAGGTTGTGTCAATACATGGAAATTAATGTTACTATTAGTTATATTCTGCATATACGCCCAGCCCATTCTCCTTACCGACTGATAATCGTTTTAATTTCATGCTTGAAATCACAACTGATATTGTCGAAAGGTTGGCGTTTATGTTTCAAGTTTTTGACCATATGCTTCATAGAGAAAATCTAGGAGTAAAATGAAGCATTTGTTGAATTCTGTATTTGGTTTTGGACAGACTTTTAGTTAAGGGTTGTGCTTTCAGGACTACCTTTTGAAATTTAGGAGCTGGAAAGGCCCAGATGAGCCTGACTTATGGGCATTGCAAGAACAGATTTAGGCAAATCAGTGGTCATATCCATCATGGTTTCTTTCAAAGTCCATGGTTAGCTCTTGCTGGAAGAGTGTTCAAGATCAATTTTGAATTATCATATTATCCATGATACTTTTGTAAATATAAATGTTACAGACAACTGTATATTTAGTTTTAGATTGTACAATAATTAACTATTGCTTAACTTTTGTATTAGTTGTAACTTAAGACATAAACTTGAAATAGCTTCTTGTTAATAGCATTTTAGAATGTTTTCTCACATCTTTAGGGCCAAATCAGTCATCATATTCATGCAAACATGTAAGGCTGTAACATTTCTTCCTTCTAAAGAAACATTGCCTCCCGTAATTTCAGACTTAGAGTAACATATTTCCTTCATTGCACAAGATGCCAAAATTTTTGTATTTGATAGTTAACTTCACACTGATTGCCTGGTGTGTGGTTGTATAGAGTCATTTAGATCCATCGCCTTGTCAGATTGTATATTTTTTTTTGGTGGACTAGTTTTAAGTCCCCTCGCCTGTACATTTTGGTTTGATAAACATTCACATCCCTGTCAAGAACACATTTATCAAATACTCTTGATTACAAATTTACAATGGTGTTAGTATGAGCCTAGTTTTAAAACTGCCTGAAATTTTGGGGATAGTTTCAATCTTATCAATATATTGGTATCAATTTATTGTGCTGATATTTTGATTTTTCTCTTGAATGAGAATGCAGGTAGCAGAGGAAAGAGAAAGAGTGCTCAAAGACCGTAAATGTATTATGCCAGTGGCATTTGTTTCATTCAGATCACGCTGGGGAGCAGCAGTTTGTGCTCAAACACAACAGTGCAAAAATCCTACAATATGGTTAACAGAGTGGGCCCCAGAGCCTCGAGATGTCTTCTGGAACAATCTAGCAATTCCATTTGTTGAACTAACTGTTCGGAGATTGCTGATATCTGTTGCAGTTTTCTTCCTTGTATTTTTCTTCATGATCCCTATTACATTTGTGCAGTCATTAGCTAACATTGAAGGGATAGAGAAAGCTGTTCCCTTCCTGAAACCACTTATTGAAGTGTAAGTTGACATGTGAATTTGGAAAGTTGACAGAATTGCAAATTCCTTTCCTTTAATATTAGTATTTCTGCTCTATAAGGTCATACATTTCTTTCTAGCTTGAATTATCATTTTTGAAGGGTTGGTGCTTGCAGGACTTTCCTTAGTTGATAATGTAACTTTGTTTAATTGGGTCTCAATGTTATATTTCAATCATGCAATAGAGAATAAGGGCCTCAAATTTTCCTATGAAGCAAAGGTTTTAGGTACAGACCATGGTGCATTTTGTCTATGTCATATGTTTATATATCATGAATATTTTAAATTGTAAAGAGAATAGATTTTAGAACTGGGCATGTATTTCCTTACATTCATATTGGCATTGTCAAGACTAATAATATGTTGCAAATGTTATAATATGAAAAATGTCTTCTTATGCATTCTTTTGTTTGGTTCTAATATTTGTTCTGTTGAAATTGGCACAACAATCTTCTCAAATATGACATTTTTTATTCATTTTTGGGTGAAATATGTGAATAAAAACTGAAATGATTAGATTGATTGCTTAGATTTTGTTTCTGATATAGGTTTAGAGTTAAGTATTAATATATAGATCACATATTTTTGAATTTTGATTTGTGTTTTTAGATAGATTAGGCCTTTATGTTCTCTCTTACAGTTTAGAGCAATTTCAAATGTGCACTTTATCATGTGTCTACAGGAAAGTCATAAAATCATTCATTCAAGGCTTTCTACCAGGACTGGCATTAAAGATTTTTCTTATTTTTCTTCCATCAATCTTGATGTTCATGTCAAAAGTGGAAGGCCATACATCATTGTCAGCACTTGAGATAAACTCAGCAAAAAAGTATTATTACTTTATTCTGGTGAATGTGTTTCTTGGCAGTATAATTGCTGGAACAGCATTTGAGCAACTTAAAACATTTATTCATCAATCTGCAACAGAGTACGTCTCTTAGCTGTTTCATCTTTGCAACATGCTTTCCTAGACAAATATAAAGTATATTCATTTTGTGGATCATTCTATTATAGATTATATCATGCCAAATACAGTAGCATAATTTAACAATATGTAACTAATGTATTTAAATTTATTGTTATTGATAAATAGGTCTACTTAGGGGCTGTTACCCATGGCAGAAAGAGATTAGATTATATTGTTCAGAGTGCTCATATTCCTTCCATTTCCAGAATCCAAATCCTTTCTTAGATTAGGTTCCAATCCAATAGATAGGCCTAGAACCTTGAGTTTGTTGTTAGGCGTACCAGGATTTTAAGAAATTAAGATGACGTGATATTGCATTATGATTTCTGATCAAAATTTAATTTGGTGAGAGTCTCTATTGGATTTTCCATCTTTCATGCTCTCTATACTTGTGGGTCGGGAAGATCACACTAACAAGGGAGTAAATGTATATTATCTTGCATCAAAAAGATATAGGATTAGATCAAATAGTATGCTAAACTAATGTTACTGTGTGACAATTCTTCTCAACAAAGTTTCTTATACATGGTATAAGAATGAATATATCATCATGCATATAGTTGGTAACAAGCGTGCATGTGCTATATGGTGATAGTAGAGTAATTGGTTTCTCTTTTATTTTCTTATTTTTGTACTTTTAATTCTTAAAGCAGAATTTGTTGATATGTTTTTGTATTAAATATAGTTTAAACTTTAAACATTTACAATAGTCATCACAGATCAGAGAACCATACCCCTAGGATACAGGGGTTACCCCTTCACAACCAGTGACCGCTGTGTTGATACAAAAAGCTGTTAAATCAAAACAAAAGAAAGGGTTTGTATCCTGTACTAGAGATCTATACAGCATAAGAACCAGAACCAACTATAATACCATCTAAAGACTGCAACTATGCTGTCCATATGCTCTGACTGAGAGAAAATGTAGACTGATACAAAACGTACAAAAGAGCAGTAACTGAGTTTTCTTAATGCCAAGGCCATATAATCATGACTTTCACTGAATTTCTCCCACCCCCAGTGGCCCAGGGGGGGAGAAACCACCAAGAGCTCTTTGTTGGATCTCACCATCTCTATGCTGGCCTCACCGTCTTCATTCACGAATGCTCTTGGTCCATGAACAGCCTTTTTATCTTTCTCCTTGTTCTCTGCTTTTTCGTTGTATTTGCACTGAAATTTCATCAGTTATTTGTGAAAAGTAGGGTTGTCAGACTGGTTATATGCCCATGTACACCCATATCTTATCTCATTCCTGTTCATCCTAACTGTTCCCTTGCCATATCTTTCTCCTTGTTCTCTGCTTTTTCGTTGTATTTGCACTGAAATTCCATCAGTTCTTTGTGAAAAGTAGGGTTGTCAGACTGGTTATATGCCCATGTACACCCATATCTTATCTCATTCCTTTTCATCCTAACTGTTCCCTCGCCAAGCAGCTTTAGGAACTTTGAATTTAAGATTTCCATGGTGACTGTTACCTGCACAACAATGGTCTTGTTGTTTTCCCCGTAGGGTGTCAGGTTAAGACATTGCATAAATGACATAAATACACAGAATATATGGAACTCACAAGTGTTCTATTGATTCATAATAAGCCAGTACATACAATGATAGCAATATGTTGGACTACAATAGCATGTCCAAAGACTGGAAACAGATACAATATAAAGGAGTGTGGTCAGTTACCCGGTGCCAAATGCCGACAACCGACGGGTTAACTGTCGATGCTAACACAATTTACCTTAATGCTTAATTACCTGACAACATCATCCCCCCCAAAAAGAAATGTCGTCTCCGGACGACAGACAACCAAAATGGCAATGATGTACAAGCAAAACTAAAACCCAAAACAACAAATCACTGGGGAGGGCAAGAGGGTGTCCCTGAAGAAGAAGGGGCCGCTGATGTTGAAGCCAACTGCTCCCGCAACCGCATCACCTGATCAGCTCGATAAGCAAGGTCCCGCTCGGCCACCAACTGGTGCTCTCGTGACCGCTTCACCTTGAATATAGCCTCCATGAGCTCCTTGTGCTTCGCCTCCAACTCTGCCGCAAGGCTGGTACGCGGGTCTCTGTTGTGGTCCTCATCTCTGACTCAACCGCCAGTGCGACTCTCACAGAGCTCAATTCTCTCTTCACCGTGTCCAAAACCTCCTCCGCATGGCCGGCTCGGACCTGTTGCTGGGCCAACTCCGTCTCCAATGACGGGATGTGAGCGGCCAACTCTGCAGCTCTATCTGCCTGGATCTGACCCTCCCAGAGTCGGTAATAGCCATCCCGCACAACCTGCTCAATCTGTCTCACCAAAGTTTGCACTCGACTCTCCTCGGCCACCACCTGAAACTGCCACTCTGCTCTCATCTCGGGTAGGTCTATGGTTGGCCATCCCCGTGCCTCAAAGCACCTCTGGAATGCCTCTCCTACCCCCGTTGTAATGACCCTTACTATAAAGGCCACTAATAAACCCCAAATCTGAACTGAGACAATTTGTCAAACACTTGGCATGCACTAAATTGTTTTGTTTGTGATGTAGTGTTTCAATATGATAGTTGTTTTGAGCATCAAGTACAATTGAGATAACAATACCAATATTGAAATGTAACACAATAAACAATAATGAAACTCTAAATATTCATGCAAGGACTTCAATGCTAATATATCATGAATTTCCCAAATTCTGATTGCATTGTTCAGTAGACTAATTTTCTAAAAATGTATGACTGTTACAAACTCTTACACATGAGCACTGAATTTATGACAAGAGAATGTATAAACTATCACACATGAACAATGACCTTGCAATGCACCTTCTCTACTATATCAATCCAACTACAAGATAGCAATGTCTGATTACAATGGACTGTTTTCTGAATACATATATGACTGTTACAACTGTGCACTTCTATCATAAAAATTGACAACAAAAACCATACAATGGAACCTGGAAATCGCTCCTTGAACTCCGATTATGAAATGCTGATGAAAGGAGGACTGGACTGTCCCAAGAATGCCCTGTTGTCACTACCGTATTGTCCCTGTTGCAGGCCGTACCTGGGTCGTACTGTGCGGCTACAGTACCAAATTTTGAGCTGGGATGAATTCAAAACCCTTATTCACCAAATACAAGCCCTCAAATCAACCTTCAATTGAAATCCAACATGAAATGGCTGAGTACCATCTCCAATAACGCAACCCTTCAGAAGATATTTCACTTCCTCAGTTATGCTAATCTAAGGGAGTTATCGTTCCCAAAGATCAATGATATTTGCAGACCTTCAAGCTCCACAAATGCTCAAGTAGATGCACTAGAGAAAATAGACTTCGATGCCAAATGAGAGACCCATGGGGTCTATTTATACACATAACAGAATCTTCTAGAAGCCTCTTAGTCTTTCTAGAAGTATCCATAATAGAATCTTCTAGAAGCCTCTTAGTCTTTCTAGAAGTATCCATGACTTTCTAGAAGTATCCATAATAGAATCTTCTAGAAGCCTCATTGCACTTTTTAGATAAAAAGTTACTTCATAAAATAAAAAGTGCACCTCAATAACATTTTGGCCCCAAATAAAAAGTAATAATAAATATAATGTCTCCAAGAGCATAATGAGCCATCCAATCACCAAATAAACGCCAAAATGACTCTCTCATCACAACCATCTGCCTACGAAAGTCTAGGATAGGCAAATCCACGTAAAGTGTCATGTCATACTAAAGAGGGGACATGACAGTCCGCCCTTCCTGAAATTGCTTGGCCTCAAGCAATCTCAATGCAGGATGCTGCAGAATGGCTTCAGTCTCCCAAGTGGCATCCTCAACAGGAAGATCTCTCCACTTCACCAAATACTCCCTGATAACTCTCCTGCGGAGCTGTTTCTCCCTACTATCCAAAATAGACTCTGGCACCAATATCAACTTCCCCTCATCATCCAAGGGTGGTAGCACTGTGGAAGGCACAACATGCTGTCCTAATGCCTTCTTGAGGCGCGACACATGGAACACATTGTGCACCCTGCTATCTGTTGGAAGCTCAAGCTCATAAGCCAACTCTCCTACCCGCCTGATAATCCTGAAAGGCCCATAATAGCGCGGCTTAAGCTTTTCTGACCCACTCTTCTTAAGAGTAGACTGTCTGTAGGGCTGAAGCATGAGGTAAACCATATCACCAACCTCAAAACTCCTCTCAATCCGCTTCTGATCTGCGTACTGCTTGTACTGATTCTGTGCCCTGGCCATATTATCCTTGAGAGCATCAACAATGTCCTTGCTCTCCTGAAGCAAATCCCCGGCACGTGGAACTCTAACATCAGACATCAGCAAATCAGTGAAGTTAGGCGCATCATACCCATATAGAGCTCTGAAAGGTGTCATCTGAATCGACATGTGGAATGTGGTATTGTAACAATACTCACACAAATGAATCCATCTCACCCATGCCCTCTGCTGACCAACCACGTAATTCCTCAAATAACCTTCCACCCACTTGTTCACTATCTCCGTCTGTCCATCCGTCTGTGGGTGATAACTAGTGCTAGGTGTATGTTCAGTGCCACAAAGTTTGAATACCTCCTGCCAAAAGTGACTCAAAAATCTATTGTCCTTGTCACTCACTATGCTGCGGAGTATCCCATGCAATCTGAAGACCCCTCTGAAGAAGACCTCAGCTACCTGTACTGCTATGTAAGTAGTAGTGATGGGAAAGAAGTGTGCATACTTCGTCAATCTATCCACTACTACGTAGATGCAATCATGCCCTTGAGCCTTGGGCAAGCCCGTAATGAAGTCCATAGATATGCATTCCCACTTCTGATCTGGAATGGGAAGTGGTTGTAGGAGCCCAACTGGAAAGGTGTGCTCTTGTTTGTTCTGCTGACAAACAGGGCACTCACGAACATACTGCAAAACATCTGACTTAAGCCCTTTCCAAGTGAACCACTCCCGAACCTGTCTATATGTCTTGAAGTACCCGGGGTGACAACTGTAGTTGAATCATGAAGAGCCCTCAATATAGATTGCTTCACCTTCGATCTTGGGACTAGAAATATCCTGCTCTTGTAGATAATCAAATCATCTACAAGTGTATACCGGGTATCAATAACTGACCCATCAACTATCCCTGACGCCCATGGGTCTTTAGCATACTCTGCCACTATCATATGTCTCCAATCCTCTGATATTTCAATCAATGCACTGAGATGTGGTCTACGTGACAATGCATCCGCTACCACATTCTGAGTCCCTCTCACGTATGATATGTCAAAATCATAAGCTTGTAGCATACTCACCCACTTCTGTTGTCTATCGTTGAGATCTCTCTGACTAAGGAAATGCCTCAAACTGTTGTGGTCAGTTTTAATACAAAACTTACCACCCACTAGATACTGTCTAAACTTAGCCAATGCGTGCATGATGGCTAACATCTCCTTGTCATAGATGCTGAAACATCTCTCTGGACCACGGAATTTCCTGCTCTCATATGCAATAGGGTGCTTGTCCTGCATCAACACAACACCTATACCATCGCCGGATGCATCACATTGAAGCTCAAATGGCTTCGAGAAATCAGGCAAGGCTAACATCGGGCATGAGGTCATGATCTCCTTGAACCCGTCAAAGCAAGTCTGTGCCTCCGGTGTCCAAACAAAGGCCCCCTTCTTCAGCAAATCTATCATAGGGGCTGTATGTCGTGAGTATCCACTAACGAATCTGCGGTAGAAGCCACATAGGCCCAGGAACCCTCTCAACTGTGTCAAGTTCTCAGGAATAGGCCACTCTACTATAGCACGGATCTTATCAGGATCCATCCTTACTCCCTCTGCACTGATAATATGTCCTAAATACAAGAGCTCAGTCATACCCAAATCACACTTGGACTCCTTGGCATACAAGGACTCCTTCTGCAATATGCTTAATACTGTCTCCAGATGCTCAAGATGTTCCTGCCATGATCTGCTGTATACCAAAATGTCATCGAAGAAAACCAATACAAATCTCCTCAATTGATGATGGAAGACCTTATTCATCGTAGACTGAAAAGTAGCTGGTGCATTGGTCAACCCAAATGGCATGACCAGAAACTCAAAGTGTCTACAATGACATCTAAATGCCGTCTTCTCCACATCTTGCTCTCTAACTTTGATCTGATGATATCCTGATCTCAAATCTATCTTGCTGAAGTAGCATGCCCCATGAAGCTCATCTATCAGCTCATCAATGCATGGGATAGGGTATCTATTCTTAATAGTCCTTTTGTTCAACACCCGATAGTCAATGCACATACGTAACGAGCCATCCTTCTTCTTCACCAACACTACTGAAGAAGCAAAAGGAGACTTGCTCGGTCTAATATGCCCCATCTCAAGCAGCTCCTTGATGGTTTTCTCAATCTCATCCTTGAGTCTCTTAGGATGCCTGTATGGTGTGATCATCACGGGTTTAGCACCCTCGTCTAACTCAATGATGTGCTCTATTCCCCTGTCAGGTGGTGCACCAGGTGGAATGTCACTGAACACCCTATCATACCGTTCTCTCAATCTCTAAATGTCAGGGTGATACTCTGCCTTCTGATGCTCCTCCTGTGTAGGCATGAGAGTACACATGGCTGCCCATCCAATCCCATCGTGTCTAACCAACCTCTCCATGCGCCTGAAAGAAATAGTTCTAACATCACTATTTCTGATAGCCCTCAATACATGTTGTCTCCCATCAACCTCAAACTTAATCTCCATGTCTTTGAGTCTGAGAGTGACCTCACCCAATGAATGTAACCAAGTCATCCCCAATACAATGTCTAGGTCACCCATGTTAACTACATGGTAATCTGCTTTGAACTCATAATTGTTCAAGCGTAGAGGCATGTTTCTAATCATCCTGTTACACTTAAGAGTGTAACCATCAGCAACCTGTACTTGGAGACCCTCAAACTCCTCTGTCTCAATGCCACGGCGCTCAACCAATCGTGCATCAATGAAATTGTGTGTAGCACCTGTGTCAACTAGGGTAATCACCTTCTGTCCTGCTAGAACTCCACGCAATCTAAAGGACCCCTCCTGCTGAATACTGGACAAGCGTGCCTGCTGCAAATGTAACTCCAGCTCATCCTTAGGCTCTGTAGCCTCTGCCTCTACCTCCGGCTCTATGTCACTGTGCTCATCCTCATGTATTGTGCTATCTGAATCTGAGTCCTCATAGTATGCCCACATAATTCTATTGGCCTTCCCCTTAGGCTTCAACGGACAGTCATGTTCCCTGTCATAAGGACCTTTGCAATAGAAGCATAGCTTCTTCCTGCGTAGGTCATTAAGTGCTTTAGTATCCAAGGGTGTGGTGGATTTCCCCTTGGTATCAACCTTCCTCCCTTTCTCCTTATCAAACTTCTTATTATCTTTGAAAGAAGTAGAATTCCTAGGGGTGAATTTGCTAGAAGGTGCTGTAAGCTCCATACTGCGAGCTTTCCTCATGGCCTCCTGTAATGTCGATGGTTCAAATGCCTTGATCCAACCCTTGAGGGGTTCAGACAATCCCTCAGTGAATAGTATGTCCAACCGTCTTTCTGATACATCCTGTACCAACCGTTGAAACTCACTGATATACATCTCCAAGCTGCCTATTTGTCTCAACTGTGCAAGATCACGAAAGAATATCTCAGGATCCTTCCTATCAAAACGGTCCACCAATCTGTCTACAAAATCCTAGTATGAAGTCACATGGTTGTGTTGTAAAGTAACCATACCATGTGACCACCAGTCATGAGCTGCGCCCTCCAAATGCAAGGTGGCGTATCTGATGGCATCTATCTCCGACGTGGGCCTCAATGCTAAGAAGGTATCCAACTTATGTATCCATGCCTATGCTGTCATCCGTCCACTACCATCAAAGGAAGGTAAAGTGAGCTTGCTAGCAGCTCGCTGCAACTCACTGTCATGGCCTCTAGGTCTCCTGTTCTGCTGAGTACTCCTCATGTGCTCTTTCCTCTGATTCAGGTAACGATCAAAATTAAGTAACTCACGTACATGTGGTGGTAATGCCTGCCACTCTGCAGTAGCAGCTCTAAGATCATCCTGAAACTCATCTTGTACATCGCCCTCTCCTGCCTCCTGAGCCTCCTCTCTAAGGAAAGTAGGACGAGTAGGTCTATCCGCTGTCCAAGACCTGTGCCTAGGAGCACCCTGTGAACCTGCTACACTCCTATTGTCATGATCAGGTGAAACTCTACCCTGCTCTTGAACTCTGGGCTGAACCACTCTCTCCATCATAGTGGTCAAAGCACGCAATGACTGGACTATCTCCTGCTGTCCAGTAGCCATGGTTCTGAAAAAGTCCCTAGCCTCATCATCCTCATTCCTGGGAACTCTAGGTGGACTCTGTGACTGTCTCTCACCCATGGTAAGAATGTTTTTCTACTCTTGTTCACCCTCTAGTGCTGCTCTTTTGCGTGTGTAGTACCTGTGATGCCCCAATGCTGATGGATGCATAAATGTTTCTTACCCAACAGGATGGCAAGAACACCGCTCTGATACCACTGTAATGACCCTTACTATAAAGGCCACTAATAAACCCCAAATCTGAACTGAGACAATTTGTCAAACACTTGGCATGCACTGAATTGTTGTGTTTGTGATGTAGTGTTTCAATATGATAGTTGTCTTGAGCATCAAGTACAATTGAGATAACAATACCAATATTGAAATGTATAAACTATCACACATGAATTTATGACAAGAGAATGTATAAACTATCACACATGAACAATGACCTTGCAATGCAATGCAGGGCATTCTTGGGACAGTCCAGTCCTCCTTTCATCAGCATTTCATAATCGGAGTTGAAGGAGCGATTTCCAGGTTCCATTGCATGGTTTTTGTTGTCAATTTTTATGATAGAAGTGCACAGTTGTAACAGTCATATATGTATTTAGAAAACAGTCCATTGTAATCAGACATTGCTATCTTGTAGTTGGATTGATATAGTAGAGAAGGTGCATTGCAAGGTCATTGTTCATGTGTGATAGTTTATACATTCTCTTGTCATAAATTCAGTGCTCATGTGTAAGAGTTTGTAACAGTCATACATTTTTAGAAAATTAGTCTACTGAACAATGCAATCAGAATTTGGGAAATTCATGATATATTAGCATTGAAGTCCTTGCATGAATATTTAGAGTTTCATTATTGTTTATTGTGTTACATTTCAATATTGGTATTGTTATCTCAATTGTACTTGATGCTCAAAACAACTATCATATTGAAACACTACATCACAAACACAACAATTCAGTGCATGCCAAGTGTTTGACAAATTGTCTCAGTTCAGATTTGGGGTTTATTAGTGGCCTTTATAGTAAGGGTCATTACAGTGGTATCAGAGCGGTGTTCTTGCCATCCTGTTGGGTAAGAAACATTTATGCATACATCAGCATTGGGGCATCACAGGTACTACACACGCAGAAGAGCAGCACTAGAGGGTGAACAGGAGTACAGAAACATTCTTACCATGGGTGAGAGACAGTCACAGAGTCCACCTAGAGTTCCCAGGAATGAGGATGATGAGGCTAGGGACTTTTTCAGAACCATGGCTACTGGACAGCAGGAGATAGTCCAGTCATTGCGTGCTTTGACCACTATGATGGAGAGTGTGGTTCAGCCCAGAGTTCAGGAGCAGGGTAGAGTTTCACCTGATCATGACAATAGGAGTGTAGCAGGTTCACAGGGTGCTCCTAGGCACAGGTCTTGGACAGCGGATAGACCTACTCGTCCTACTTTCCTTAGAGAGGAGGCTCAGGAGGCAGGAGAGGGCGATGTACAAGATGAGTTTCATGATGATCTTAGAGTTGCTACTGCAGAGTGGCAGGCATTACCACCACATGTACGTGAGTTACTTAATTTTGATCGTTACCTGAATCAGAGGAGAGAGCACATGAGGAGTACTCAGCAGAACAGGAGACCTAGAGGCCATGACAGTGAGTTGCAGCGAGCTGCTAGCAAGCTCACTTTACCTTCCTTTGATGGTAGTGGACGGATGACAGCACAGGCATGGATACATAAGTTGGATACCTTCTTAGCATTGAGGCCCATGTCGGAGATAGATGCCATTAGATACGCCACCTTGCATTTGGAGGGCGCAGCTCATGACTGGTGGTCACATGGTATGGTTACTTTATAGTACAACCAGGTGACTTCATACGAGGATTTTGTAGACAGATTGGTGGAGCGTTTTGATAGGAAGGATCTTGAGATATTCTTTCGTGATCTTGCACAGTTGAGACAGATAGGCAGCTTGGAGATGTATATCAGTGAGTTTCAACAGTTGTCGGTTATGGTACAGGATGTATCAGAAAGACGGTTAGTCATACTATTCACTGAGGGATTGTCTGAACCCCTCAAGGGTTGGATCAAGGCATTTGAACCATCGACATTACAGGAGGCCATGAGGAAAGCTCGCAGTATGGAGCTTACAACACCTTCTAGCAAATTCACCCCTAGGAGTTCTACTTCTTTCAGAGATAAAAAGAAGTTTGATAAGGAGAAAGGGAGGAAGGTTGATACCAAGGGGAAATCCACCACACCCTTGGATACTGAGGCAGGTAATGACCTACGCAGGAAGAAGCTATGCTTCTATTGCAAAGGTCCTTATGACAGGGATCATGACTGTCCGTTGAAGCCTAAGGGGAAGGCCAATAGAGTTATGTGGGCATACTATGAGGACTCAGATTCAGATAGCGCAGTACATGAGGATGAGCACAGTGACACAGAGCCGGAGGTAGAGGCAGAGGCTACAGAGCCTAAGGATGAGCTGGAGTTACATTTGCAGCAGGCACGCTTGTCCTGTATTCAGCAGGAGGGGTCCTTTAGATTGCGTGGAGTTCTAGCAGGACAGAAGGTGATTACCCTAGTTGACACAGGTGCTACACACAATTTCATTGATGCACGATTGGTTGAGCGCCGTGGCATTGAGACAGAGGAGTTTGAGGGTCTCCAAGTACAGGTTGCTGATGGTTACACTCTTAAGTGTAACAGGATGATTAGAAACATGCCTCTACGCTTGAACAATTATGAGTTCAAAGCAGATTACCATGTAGTTAACATGGGTGACCTAGACATTGTATTGGGGATGACTTGGTTACATTCATTGGGTGAGGTCACTCTCAGACTCAAAGACATGGAGATTAAGTTTGAGGTTGATGGGAGACAACATGTATTGAGGGCTATCAGAAATAGTGATGTTAGAACTATTTCTTTCAGGCGCATGGAGAGGTTGGTTAGACACGATGGGATTGGATGGGCAGCCATGTGTACTCTCATGCCTACACAGGAGGAGCATCAGAAGGCAGAGTATCACCCTGACATTTAGAGATTGAGAGAACGGTATGATAGGGTGTTCAGTGACATTCCACCTGGTGCACCACCTGACAGGGGAATAGAGCACATCATTGAGTTAGACGAGGGTGCTAAACCCGTGATGATCACACCATACAGGCATCCTAAGAGACTCAAGGATGAGATTGAGAAAACCATCAAGGAGCTGCTTGAGATGGGGCATGTTAGACCGAGCAAGTCTCCTTTTGCTTCTTCAGTAGTGTTGGTGAAGAAGAAGGATGGCTTGTTACGTATGTGCATTGACTATCGGGTGTTGAACAAGAGGACTATTAAGAATAGATACCCTATCCCACGGATTGATGAGTTGATAGATGAGCTTCATGGGGCATGCTACTTCAGCAAGATAGATTTGAGATCAGGATATCGTCAGATCAAAGTTAGAGAGCAGGATGTGGAGAAGACGGCATTTAGATGTCATTGTGGACACTTTGAGTTTGTGGTCATGCCATTTGGGTTGACCAATGCACCAACTACTTTTCAGTCTACGATGAATAAGGTCTTCCATCATCAGTTGAGGAGATTTGTATTGGTTTTCTTCGATGACATTTTGGTATACAGCAGATCATGGCAGGAACATCTTGAGCATCTGGAGACAGTATTAAGCATATTGCAGAAGGAGTCCTTGTATGCCAAGGAGTCCAAGTGTGATTTGGGTATGACTGAGCTCTTGTATTTAGGACATATTATCAATGCAGAGGGAGTAAGGATGGATCCTGATAAGATCCGTGCTATAGTAGAGTGGCCTATTCCTGAGAACATGACACAGTTGAGAGGGTTCCTGGGCCTATGTGGCTTCTACCGCAGATTCGTTAGTGGATACTCACGACATGCAGCCCCTATGACAGATTTGCTGAAGAAGGGGGCCTTTGTTTGGACACCGGAGGCACAGACTTGCTTTGACAGGTTCAAGGAGATCATGACCTCATGCCCGGTGTTAGCCTTGCCTGATTTCTCGAAGCCATTTGAGCTTCAATGTAATGCATCCGGCGATGGTATAGGTGCTGTGTTGATGCAGAACAAGCACCCTATTGCATATGAGAGCAGGAAACTCCGTGGTCCAGAGAGATCTTTCAGCATCTATGACAAGGAGATGTTAGCCATCATGCACACATTGGCTAAGTTTAGACAGTATCTAGTGGGTGGTAAGTTTTGTATTAAAACTGACCACAACAATTTGAGGCATTTCCTTAGTCAGAGAGATCTCAACGATAGACAGCAGAAGTGGGTGAGTAAGCTACAAGCTTACAATTTTGACATATCATATGTGAGAGGGACTCAGAATGTGGTAGCGGATGCATTGTCACGTAGACCACATCTCAGTGCATTGATTGAAATATCAGAGGATTGGAGACATGATAGTGGCAGAGTATGCTAGAGACCCATGGGCGTCAGGGATAGTTGATGGGTCAGTTATTGATACCCGGTATACACTTGTAGATGATTTGATTATCTACAAGAGCAGGATTTTTCTAGTCCCAGGATCGAAGGTGAAGCAATCTATATTGAGGGCTCTTCATGATTCACCTACAGTTGGTCACCCCGGGTACTTCAAGACATATAGACAGGTTCGGGAGCGGTTCACTTGGAAAGGGCTTAAGTCAGATGTTTTGCAGTATGTTCGTGAGTGCCCTGTTTGTCAGCAGAACAAACAAGAGCACACCTTTCCAGCTGGTCTCCTACAGCCACTTCCCATTCCAGATCAGAAGTGGGAATATCTATGGACTTCATTACGGGCTTGTCCAAGGCTCAAGGGCATGATTGCATCTACGTAGTAGTGGATAGACTGACGAAGTATGCACACTTCTTTCCCATCACTACTACTTACACAGCAGTACAGGTAGCTGAGGTCTTCTTCAGAGAGGTCTTCAGATTGCATGGGATACCCCGCAACATAGTGAGTGACCGGGACAGTAGATTTTTGAGTCACTTTTGGTAGGAGGTATTCAGACTTTGTGGCACTGAGCTTACACCTAGCACTAGTTATCACCCGCAGACGAATGGACAGACGGAGATAGTGAACAAGTGGGTGGAAGGTTATTTGAGGAATTACGTGGTTGGTCAGCAGAGGGCATGGGTGAGGTGGATTCATTTGTGTGAGTATTGTTACAATACCACATTCCACATGTCGATTCAGATGACACCTTTCAGAGCTCTATATGGGTATGATGCCCCTAACTTCATTGATTTGCTGATGTCTGATGTTAGAGTTCCACGTGCCGGGGATTTGCTTCAGGAGAGCAAGGACATTGTTGATGCTCTCAAGGATAATATGGCCAGGGCACAGAATCAGTACAAGCAGTACGCAGATCAGAAGCGGATTGCGAGGAGTTTTGAGGTTGGTGATATGGTTTACCTCATGCTTCAGCCCTACAGACAGTCTACTCTTAAGAAGAGTGGGTCAGAAAAGCTTAAGCCACGCTATTATGGGCCTTTCAGGATTATCAGGCGGGTAGGAGAGTTGGCTTATGAGCTTGAGCTTCCAGCAGATAGCAGGGTGCACAATGTGTTGCATGTGTCGTGCCTTAAGAAGGCATTAGGACAGCGTGTTGTGCCTTCCACAGTGCTACCACCCTTGGATGATGAGGGGAAGTTGATATTGGTGCCAGAGTCTATTTTGGATAGTAGGGAGAAACAGCTCCGCAGGAGAGTTATCAGGGAGTATTCGGTGAAGTGGAGAGATCTTCCTGTTGAGGATGCCACTTGGGAGACTGAAGCCATTCTGCAGCATCCTGCATTGAGATTGCTTGAGGCCAAGCAATTTCAGGAAGGGCGGACTGTCATGTCCCCTCTTTAGTATGACATGACACTTTATGTGGATTTGCCTATTCCAGACTCTCGTAGGCAAATGGTTGTGATGAGAGAGTCATTTTGGCGTTTATTTGGTGATTGGATGGCTCATTATGCTCTTGAAGACATTATATTTATTATTACTTATTATTTTGGGGCCAAAATGTTATTGAGGTGCACTTTTTATTTTATTAACTTTTTATCTAAAAAGTGCAATGAGGCTTCTAGAAGATTCTATTATGGATACTTCTAGAAAGTCATGGATACTTCTAGAAAGACTAAGAGGCTTCTAGAAGATTCTATTATGGATACTTCTAGAAAGTTATGGATACTTCTAGAAAGATTAAGAGGCTTCTAGAAGATTCTATTATGTGTATAAATAGACCCCATGGGTCTCTCATTTGGCATCGAAGTCTATTTTCTCTAGTGCATCTACTTGAGCATTGTGGAGCTTGAAGGTCTGCAAATATCATTGATCTTTGGGAACGATAACTCCCTTCGATTAGCATAATTGAGGAAGTGAAATATCTTCTGAAGGGTTGCGTTATTGGAGATGGTACTCAGCCATTTCATGTTGGATTTCAATTGAAGGTTGATTTGAGGGCTTGTATTTGGTGAATAAGGGTTTTCAATTCATCCCAGCTCAAAATTTGGTACTGCAGCCGCACAGTACGACCCAGGTACGGCCTGCAGCAGGGACAGTACGGTAGTGACAGCAGGGCATTCTTGGGACAGTCCAGTCCTCCTTTCATCAGCATTTCATAATTGGAGTTCAAGCAGCGATTTCTAGGTTCCATTGCATGGTTTTTGTTGTCAATTTTTATGATAGAAGTGCACAGTTGTAACAGTCATATATGTATTCAGAAAACAGTCCATTGTAATCAGACATTGCTATCTTGTAGTTGGATTGATATAGTAGAGAAGGTGCATTGCAAGGTCATTGTTCATGTGTGATAGTTTATACATTCTCTTGTCATAAATTCAGTGCTCATGTGTAAGAGTTTGTAACAGTCATACATTTTTAGAAAATTAGTCTACTGAACAATGCAATCAGAATTTGGGAAATTCATGATATATTAGCATTGAAGTCCTTGCATGAATATTTAGAGTTTCATTATTGTTTATTGTGCTACATTTCAATATTGGTATTGTTATCTCAATTGTACTTGATGCTCAAAACAACTATCATATTGAAACACTACATCACAAACACAACAATTCAGTGCATGCCAAGTGTTTGACAAATTGTCTCATTACAGTGGGTTTAATCTGAACTGAGACAATTTGTCAAACACTTGGCATGCACTGAATTGTTGTGTTTGTGATGTAGTGTTTCAATATGATAGTTGTTTTGAGCATCAAGTACAATTGAGATTACAATAGCAATATTGAAATGTAACACAATAAACAATAATGAAACTCTAAATATTTATGCAAGGACTTCAATGCTAATATATCATGAATTTCCCAAATTCTGATTGCATTGTTTAGTAGACTAATTTTCTAAAAATGTATGACTGTTACAAACTCTTACACATGAGCATTGAATTTATGACAAGAGAATGTATAAACTATCACACATGAACAATGACCTTGCAATGCACCTTCTCTACTATATCAATCCAACTCCAAGATAGCAATGTCTGATTACAATGGACTGTTTTCTGAATACATATATGACTGTTACAACTGTGCACTTCTATCATAAAAATTGACAACAAAAACCATGCAATGGAACCTGGAAATCGCTCCTTGAACTCCGATTATGAAATGCTGATGAAAGGAGGATTGGATTGTCCCAAGAATGCCTTGCTATCACTACCGTACTGTCCCTGCTGCAGGCCGTACCTGGGTCGTACTGTGTGGCTGTAGTACCAAATTTTGAGCTGGGATGAATTGAAAACCCTTATTCACCAAATACAAGCCCTCAAATCAACCTTCAATTGAAATCCAACATGAAATGGCTGAGTACCATCTCCAATAACGCAACCCTTCAGAAGATATTTCACTTCCTCGGTTATGCTAATCTAAGGGAGTTATCGTTCCCAAAGATCAATGATATTTGCAGACCTTCAAGCTCCACAATGCTCAAGTAGATGCACTAGAGAAAATAGACTTCGATGCCAAATGAGAGACTCATGGGGTCTATTTATACACATAATAGAATCTTCTAGAAGCCTCTTAGTCTTTCTAGAAGTATCCATAACTTTCTAGAAGTATCCATAATAGAATCTTCTAGAAGCCTCTTAGTCTTTCTAGAAGTATCCATGACTTTCTAGAAGTATCCATAATAGAATCTTCTAGAAGCCTCATTGCACTTTTTAGATAAAAAATTACTTCATAAAATAAAAAGTGCACCTCAATAACATTTTGGCCCCAAATAAAAAGTAATAATAAATATAATGTCTCCAAGAGCATAATGAGCCATCCAATCACCAAATAAACGCCAAAATGACTCTCTCATCACAACCATCTGCCTACGAGAGTCTGGGATAGGCAAATCCACGTAAAGTGTCATGTCATACTAAAGAGGGGACATGACACCCGTAGTAGCAAACTCACGTAGGCTCTCCAAGGCTGGCTGAACAATGGATTCCTCAACTGTGGAGGCTACCAACTGCTGAACTGCCCCCTCCATCTCAGCAAAAAATTGTGCTACGGCAGTAGGCTGGGTCCTCCCTACACCTCCGTCCTGAAGGCCCATCTGTGAAGGTATCTCCTTGCCACTAGTGTGCAAAACCAGCTCTGCAGGATGCTCCACCAACTCAACTACCTCTACCTGCGTAGGATGCTCCCCCAAATCAACTACCTCAGACTGTGTAGGATGGCGAGGTATAGCAGGTGGTGGCCCTACCGGAACTATGGGTGGGGTGGCATACCGGTCCAACCATGCGTCTGTGTCCTCCACTGCTTCCCCACTTTCCTTTGCTTGCCCCATGCCTTTCATCCCTATTTACTGTTTCGTGATAGGTGAGCGCACTGGAATACAAGGAGTGGTGGTCACTGCAGGTGTCTGCAGTATAGGACCAGGATGCATCTGCCCGAATGCTGGAATGGCCACCCCAAGAAGGATTCCCGTCGTCACCCCAGATGAGGAAAGTGGTGTCAATTCCCCGTCCACGTGCAGGAATGCTGGTGTGAATAGCCAGTGCCCTGCTCGAACCCCTTCTCCTGGAGGTTGTGCCACACCCCCTGCTGGCAGCCCGCGGGTTCCACGTGGTACCTGGCCAAAAGGCACTGCACAATTGCCCTCTTCCGTACCAGGGGTCCCTGTCGCCAGCTCTACTTTGGCCAGCTCCGAGAGTCGGAAAGTAGTGTCCCCTCCAGAACACCTCGATGTCTCCTCTGACTCCCCACTCTTGTCTGCACTACTCTCTGCTTGTCCTAAATTGGTGTCACTGGCCGACACCACCACTGGGACCTGCCTTCTTCTCTTCCTGCTAGTTTGACCCTCTCCACTAGGCGTGAGTGCGTCCAACTCTGTCCAATAGAAAATAGCTAGCTGTAAGGAATCAATGCAATCTCATGGTCGCCACCCTCTCAGATTAGCTGGTAACTGTACTCGTACGGAGTCCAAAAACAACCCGATGGCATGGTACGACATGTAAAAAACTTTGTGCTTCAGCATCAGGAAATCGTGGGCTCTATCCGATAACAAACTCACCCAATCATATACCGTACCTTTCTTCAGGCCCTACATCAGTGCAATCATAGGTACCGCTGCATCTGATGCCCTACTTGCGCCAGTTAATCGACTCTGCATCAAATCGAGCAAGCACTGCCAGATGCCACGTTTCAGGAATGTTTTCTTTAACCCTCTGCCCTGCGGTGCAAGAATCCTTGCCCAGTCGGTTGTCGTCAAGTCATCCCGGCACATTTCTTTTAATAGTTGCGTTTTATGTTCTTGGGACATCTTTGTTGTATTTTTGTCAATCTTTCTCCCTTTATCCAGAATGCCAAAAACCCTCTCGAAATCATCCGGATTGAAAGAAACTATGATATCTGTATGCTGAAACTTAAATGATGACCTACGCAACTCTGGATCATAGGTTTTGATCATAGTGCGCAAGCATGGTTCAAATTCCTGAATAGAAAAGATGGGCATTTGTACTGCGTCATGGACGCGTGCTTTGGCAAGGGCTACTTTGACCTCAATGTCGGCTGGGGTTAGGGCCGTTTCCCACCATTGTCTGCATGTACTGCCAGCTAGTCCCTCAAACGTCACAATGTCTGGCGTGACTTTGTGCGTGCATGCAACCTGCACCACGGCCTTCCCCCTGCTCACATCCTGCTGATCACCCATTGTGAATCCTTTCCGTGTTGTTCTCTCTGGGATTCCTGTCGCCTCCTTTGCCAATCTAATTTCTTCAACCTGCTAGTTGCCTGCTCCATCGACTGAATTTTGTTTCTTGCTTGGGGTTCAAATGCTAACCGTTCCTAGTGTCCTAACTGTCTTGTACGCCAATTTCGGTATGGTTGTACGGCTGCCTAGTGTGTACGGCGTGGCAAATTTCAACTTCTTTCCCTGATGAGATGGTGTACGGAATATGCACCTGTAATCAAAACATCTTCAGAAACCATACGGACCTTTCTCTTTCCCTGCGGATGGACCAGTTTGCTATCATACGGTCTTTTTCCTCTTCCCTGGAGTTTGTGTCCGTAGGGAACTGGACGGAATTGTTCCGTACTAAAAATGCATGTGTCCGTACTAAAATGTCCTCCCGTACTAACAAGTAAAATTTCATACCTGGCAATGCTTTCCGTCGATCTGGCAATGATTTCTGTATGGGAATTTCCTTCTCACTAGCCCCAGTCCGTACGGAATTAAGACTGTTATTTTGCCATTTCCAATGTGTGCTGCACTTTATTTTCCTTTATGTCGCTACTGACTAGGTCCCATTGTCATTTTCGCCAAAATTAAAAACATTGCTTGTAAAAGATATATCAAAAATGGTGTTTTTTTCAACTTATAATTTTTTCGATCAATTTTTTTTTCAATTTTCACGGGCTGGGCGTTCCCGTCGTTCCTGGTACACCTTTAATTTTGAGCCGTTGACTGCCTCGGGTATTTCCTTGCCGTCGAGCATCCATAGTTTAATGGCTCCGTTCGCGCCGACTTCGCGAACCTTAAATGGACCCAGCTACTTTACCTTGAACTTGACAGGCTTTATTTCATTGCGTCCGTTAAACTTTAGCACAAGTTGTTCGAGAGTAAATTGTATTCTTCGCAGGTGTTTGTCGTGCCACGTTTTCCGCCTCTATTGTGCCATCTCTATCGCCCAATGAGCCATCATTCGTTGCTCATCCAATTTGTTCAAGGCGTACAACCGCTCTCAGAGACTCTCCATGTCACCTAGTCTGTTGTCAATGGCGATTCGAAGGCTCAACAACATGAATTCCATTGGCACCATCGCTTCCTGCCCGAACATTAACTAGAAGGGGGTCTGTCCTGTGGTGACCTTATACGTTGTCCGGTACGCCCACAGTACCAACGGTAAGCGTTCTTCCCAATCTTCCTTCTCCACTCCGCAAGACTTGTAAATCACAGAGACGATTATTTTGTTTGTCACCTCAACTTGCCCGTTTGCCCGAGGATAGTAGGGGCTTGATAAGGAGTGGAATATCTTGAACTCCGTCGTGAGCAACCGGATTATATGATTGAGAAAATGTTCTCCCTAGTCACTTGTCAATTGGATTGGAATCTCGTACCGTGTAATGATTTGCTTGTAGATAAACCTTGTTGTACTGACGGCCGAATTGTCTGGCAAAGCCCGTGCCTCCACCCACTTGGTCAAATATTTTGTGGCCACCACGATGTATCTGCACCGTCGGGCTCGACTTGCCTTCAAAGGTCCGATGAAATCCACACCCATCGTTCAAACAGTTCTTGGGCATTGGACGGGTTGAGGGGCATAAAATCCCTCTTCAACGGCCTTCTCGCCCATTGGCACGTGTCACAACTCGTCACCCACTCTCGGGTTTCCTTGTGCAGTGTCGGCCACCATAGCCCTGCCAATAGAACTTTCCTAGCCGTGGTGTCGGGCCCCATGTGTCCTCTTGTCGGGCCTTCATGTGCTTCTTGTAAAACACCTTGAATTTCTTCCTCCAGGACACATCGCCGTAGGACCTGGTCAGGTCCCATTTTATACAAAAGTCCATTAATGAGTTGAAACGTCTTACTCCTTAGTACGAGCTTCCTTCGCTCCCCTGGTGGCATCTCTCTAGGGAATTGTGTCGACAGATATTCCTCGATGCTTGCATAGCAGGCAGGAAGAACGGCAATGCGGAATAAGTGGGCATCCGGGAAGTCTTCATTTACTCCTTCCACCGGTTACCCTGACTTGATTCTAGATAGCTGGTCGGCTATCACATGGCTTTTCCCAGGTCGTACAATAATGTTGAATGTAAACTCTTGCAGCAACAGTAGCCATTGGCTGATTCACCCTTGAATGATTGGCTTATTCACCAGGTACATTAATGCTTGGTGGTCCACATAGAATGTGAATGGTGTGGCCAATAAGTAATGTCTAAACTTCTGGATGGAGTACACCATCCCCAGGGCTTCCCTCTCTGTCGTACTATAGTTTTTTTCCGCCTTTGACAGGAGTCTGCTCGCGAAGTATACCGGGTAATCTAGCCCGTGATTGCCAACCTGCACCAGTGTGGCCCCTATGGCAAAATTTGATGCATCGACGTGTACATGGAATTCTTTGTCCCAATTCGGATATGTCAGGATTGGCGCACCTACCAACCGTGACTTCAGTTCTTGGAAGGCTTCTTCCTGAGCCGTCCCCCATGCATATCATTCACCTCTCCTCGTCAGCTTGTCCAGAGGGCAGGATACTTGAGCAAATTTTTTGATAAACCGCCTGTAATACCCTGTGTCCTAGGAAGAATTTGACTCCCGTGACATCTGTCGGTGCCTCCATTTCCACTATCACCCGAATCTTTTCGGAGTCAGTCTTGAGTCCATCCTTACTATGTGTCCTAACAGCTTCCCTTGAGGCACCATGAATCTGCATTTTTTGGGATTGAGTGCTAGGCGGGCTCGCTGCATCTCTCCATCCATTCACCAAGTGCGGCCAGATGTGCATCTTGGTTACTGTAGATGGACCAGTCGTCAAGGAACACCATGAAGTTCCCTACTGACATCTTGTCAAATATGTGAAGGATTATCCGTTGGAATGTCGCTAGCGCGTTGCATAACCCGACTGGCATTCGATTATACACGTACACACCATCTTCCACTACGAAGGTCGTTTTTAATTTGTCCTCTTCGGCAATGGATATCTGGTTATACCCAAAAAATCCATCCATAAATGAATAAATTTCATGACCGACCACTTCCTCCAAGATGCTATCCGTAAATGGTATTGGAAACGGTTCCTTTATGGTGACCACGTTAAGGCATCTGAAATCCATGCAGATTCGGATTTGGTTTGCCTCCTTTTTAAGGGATATCACTATGGGCGACACCCACTCGCTGGTCTGCACTTTAGAAATAATCCCGGCTTCGAGCATACGTTCGATTTCATCATTCACTCTCACAGCATAGTTTTTATTCATTCTGTACTACCTCTTCCGTACAGGTACGGCCCCAAGTACGAGTGAAATTTGGTGTACGCATAGTTCTGGGGGCACCCCTTTGAGGTCCTTGTATGTCTAGGTGAATACATTCTTGTATTCCATGAATATTTTAAACGCGGCGGCTTTCAGGATTGGATTCCAGTCGTCGCCAACCAGGATGTTCCTTGACTATGCTTCCGTGCCGAGGTTTGTAGGTTTTACGGACTCTTGGTACCAGATTGGTTTCGTCATGTCAAACCTATGTGCTGGTGCCTCGTTGACAGGAGCATCCCCTTTCGTGTATTCCCTGTACGCTGGCGGAAATTCATTTTCATCCGGCTCCTCGTCAACCTGCAACATGTTGCACCCATATAGAAACTCGTAGTCTTCCATTTGCCAGTGGAAGAGCCCATTAAGGGAATCGGTCTCATCTTTCGAACATCCTTGGATTCCTAGGACACCTTCCTCATCTGGTTCCCTTCCGTACTTTCCTTCGTCAACTCCGCCCTCACCGTCCGATTCTGATTCTGACGCGAGTTCTTCACTCACGAGTTGCATTTTCAGGTCGATAATAAATTTTCGCCCAACTTTCTCCATGGATAGCATGTTACGCTTCCAGTTGTGATTCGCTCTGGCCGCCACCAACCACCCTCTGCCAAGAATGGCGTCGTATCCTTTCTTGGCGAGCGGAATCACCACGAAGTCGAGGACAAATGGTTGTGTCCTAATGGTCACTTGTTGCGCCATGAGCGTTCCAAGAGTTTTGATACCATGTTGATCTGCTCCCAGTAAGTTGAAGGTTGACGGCCACAGTGTCGGCTTGCCAGGCTTCTTCCAGGTTTCTTCCGGAAGCACATTCACTCCCGACCCGCTATCGACAATGGTGTCAGTCAAAATGGTGCCAAGTATTCCTATTTCTACCACCGCCGGGTGCCGACCACTGTATAGTGTCAGGACCAATGGGTCTGTTGGTGTTCTGCCAGGAACATCCGTATTCCGGGTCACCTGACTCTATGGAGTTACTTGCATCGTACGTAAGAGTGTTGTACATAATTGCGGCATCGTTTCCAGGAGGTCCTTCATCTTCACAGGTACTTCAATCTGCAGCATTTAATTCAGGATATTTTCCTTCGCCACTTCAGCCTTCGCCTCCAGCACCCGCTGCTTCTCCATGCGGGGTTCTGGGTATGTGGCCTTCTTTGCCTATGATCGTGTGATTGCCAATACGCGTTCCTCCGTCCTGTCAATGTTGAGCAAGTTCACTCCAGACTTTGGGCAAGTTCCATCATCGTGGTCTCCAGGCCCACACCATTTGCATAGTTTTTGTGGAGTTTCTTTTGAGGTGCATTCCTTGGCCAAGTGGCCCCATTGATTGCAGGCTCGACACTGGATCATTGGTCGTCCCTTCGCATCATATTGGATCTGACCCCTATTATTATTGTTATTATTGGTCTTCCCCCCTCGCCGGTTGTTTCAGTATCCGCCAGATGATGCATTATTGTTGGCGGTTTGCGAAGTTCCGGCGGTCGGCTGCTCTTGCATGAAGAGAACTTGTTGGCTCCTGGTTTTCATATTGTAGGGACATTCCTTTGTCAAATGTCCGGCAATCTGACAAATGTCGCAGAAAGCCTTCTTGGGGCAGGACCCCTTGGTGTGTCCGTCACTCCTACAGTCCGTACCCCACACGTCATTTTCTTTAGTCTTACTTGTACTCCCCTTCATGTCTTTGAATTCTTTCAGCATTCATTCCATATCCTTTTGGAGCGCATGCACCTTTTTACTCGATTCGCCACGGCTGCTGCTTTTCCTGTCAGAGTCTTCATCATCGTCGGATGAGTATTTATTACTTTTCTTCTTCTTTGACGTTTTGTGTTCTCTCTCGAGGTCCATCACCCTATTATAGGTGTCGTCATATGACGTTAGGGGTACAATTTTCATCTTCTTCCGTAGGGAGGATTTCAACCCTTCAACGAACCATCGTTTCTTCAACCCATTTGCGGGTTGGCTTTCCATTTTACCCAGCAATTCTTACAGCCTCCGGTTGTATGCCCGTATTGTCTCCTTGGGACCTTGTTTGGTACTGTATATCTCGGCTACAATTTCATTGTCATCACAGAGCAACCAAAACTCCTCCTTGAATTCCTTCTGTAGATTGGCCCATGTGGCCACTTTTTGCTTGTCAACATCGGAGTACCAATCTATGGCAAGCCTGCGTAATGTGGCTGGGAACTACTGTACCCACTCATCCTAGTCTGTCACTTCGTTGGCGGACCAAATAGTTTCACATGTGCGGCAGTGCCGTATGGGGTCTTCCTTGTCGTCCCCTGTGAACTTTGGCAATTTTTGTTTACTTGCCATCCCACCGTTGGGTTTCGCTCCTCTGATGCCTTGTGTTCTTGTACCTGATGATCCGCCGCCTCCGCCTCCTGCACCTGACCCTCCACTCGTGGGTCCTCCAGAGAAGGTTGCTAATCCCGAACCGAACAAATTGCCTCTCGTACGATACCCTTGTGTTCCCTCGGCACCTTCGGCTGTACTGTCACCTTCGGTCGTCTCCCTCTGGTTGGTTGTCTCCCTCTGGTTGTCCTCCGAAATGGACAAGTTCTTTAGTAGGTCTCTGGTAGCGTCGATCAGGTTTAGATTTTGCCTTGTTTGTTCCACCAACTATTCATGACTTCTTATCCTATGGTGGTATTCTGGCGAACTGTAGAGTTCTCCTTCGGCACCATCCGTGACTTCTTCTAGGTTCCCTTCGAGCAACCCTACAATAGTGTAGAGAGTGTAATTCTCTCTGTCTATCTCTGCCTCAGCAACCTCTGTGACACCTCCTGGGTTCCCTTTGAGCAACCCCTCGGCCGGTCGTCTGTCGGCAAGCTGCCTTAGCCTACACCTTCGTTCTATCTGTTGTCTGAGATTCAACGCTCTTTGTGTCACTTCCCATTCATCACTTTGTATCTTTTTATTTTTGTCTTTATTTAGTATATTGGGCATAAATCACTTCCGTACACAGCAAGCACACACCATGGACACAACCCAAAAAAACTTTTATTACTTCATCCCTCGTACATAATGTATGTTCATGTATTGCGCTCATCTTCTTGGCGCTCCCTAAATTCCCGTAGAATTTGTTGCCGTCAGTTCTCTCGATAGATGTCTTTCCTTCGGTTGTGGAGAGCCAAAAATCCTTGTGCCAAAAGGTTAAGCAGTTTGCTCATCAATCGATTCACAACGACGCTTATTCCGAGCGAACTCCACACAACATCTTTTGGGACATCTTTGGCGGTGGCTTCCTTCCGTACGTGTGTTTCGATTGCCGCCTGTAGGATGCAGGAGAAATCCTTCATGAGTGTCTTTTCCCCCTCGAACAATTCTTCGGGTTCTCTGTCAGGGTCACTCGTTCCTTTTGGTAATGGTTGTCCCATTATCCGTGTGCCATGTAGTACGTCCTTTTCCCGTTGCTCCCAGGTTTTTACTTAGGCAACGGCGCCAAATGTTTTCCCCGTAGGGTGTCAGGTTAAGACATTGCATAAATGATAGAAGTACACAGAATATATGGAACTCACAAGTGTTCTATTGATTCATAATTAGCCAGTACATACAATGATAGCAATATGTTCGACTACAATGGCATGTCCAAAGACTGGAAACAAATACAATATAAAGGAGTGTGGTCAGTTACCCGGTGCCAACTGCCAACAACCGACGGGTTAACTGCCGATGCTAACACAATTTACCTTAATGCTTAATTACCCGACAACACTTGTTAGACTCAGTAAGTACCCTTTGCTTCCCACTAAACTTCTCATCATTCCTTGCCTTCCAAATGAACCAGAGAATTTCAGAAGAGAGAGAGAACAATAACATATTATGAGTTTTATCGAGATTATAAGCAGTGCCTGTTAGAATTTCCATCCAACTAACATGATTATAAATATCCCAATTAACGAAACCTGCACAAAATAAATACCATATTTCCTTTGCATATAAGCAGTCAAAGAAGATATGTTTAATACTCTCAGGTTTTCTGCATATGGAACACAAGCCAATGTCATTATTATTGAGTTTGTAAGGCAGCCGCTGCAAAATGAATAGCCATCTAAAACAGGCCTTCTTAGGCTCTAGCATATTGGAGCAAATCAGCTTGAAATATTTCTGCCAATGCTGAAAATCTAATTTAACATTCCATTTCCTGTTTAAGTACTCAGAGATATCAACATTATTAGCAAGAGAATTGTAAATACAGTTGGCATTTACATTACACAATAGAGTGCCATCCAACCCTTACAAGCTTCTCTAATAACAGAGTAATTTCAACTCCAGTTGGTACTGGGTAAATTATACTTAAGGACTGTAAACTTTTTGATTCCAACTGATGGCTAAGCAACCTTGAAGAAGAGCTAGGGGCTTTCCTTTGTGCTCAATATTCTACCAAATGGATCTCTGACCAAAGATCATCTTATTGTTACTCTTCATTCTTCAAGGAATGACAATTGACAACATGGTGCTTGACCATTTCCCATGCTTTCATAAGCTATTAAAGACTAGGGAACCTGCAGGAGAAATCTCACATTTAGCAATGAGTAAATCACGAATGGACAGAGGTTTCCATCTCTTGGCATGTTTGGGTACAGCTAGTAAGATTTTGTTTCTTACTAGGACCTTCCAAGCTTCATTCCCATGAAGCACTCTGACAATCTATTTAACTGCTAGGGAAATACCATGCTTTCTCAAGTCTTTTAGACTTAAGCCTCCATTACTTTTGTCCATGCAGCACCACTCCCAATTGACAGAGTGCTTCTTTCTCTTGCCCTTACCATCTGACCATAACAAGCATCTGACTCTTTTTTGAATGTCATTCACCTGATAGCTGTTAAACAGCCATACAGATGTATAGTAAAGACTATAAACACAAAATCTTTTAGCAAATCTGCAACCTTACCACCAAGGGATAGGTGCTGTTTATTCCATCCATCTAGCCTTTTATCAACCTTGGTTTTTATCCAAGACCACATTTCTTTTAAGTTTGGGCTGATAGCTAAGGTATCCCCAGACATCTAACTTGCTTATTGGGGCGTGCATTTGCTATATGATGATATTAGGTAATTGGTTTCTTTTTTATTTCTTTTTTGTTCTTCTAATTCTTAAAGAAGAATTTGTTGATAGTACTGTTTATTCCATCCAGCTTGCTTCTCATCAACCTTGGTTTTTATCCAAGACCACTTTTCCTTTAAGTTTGAGCTGATAGCAAAGGTGTATTCCCAAACATCTAACTTGCTTATTGGGGCATGCATGTGCAATATGATGATAGTAGGGTAATTGGGTTTTTATTGCAGATTTCTTAGATTCGTTGTTACTTATTTGATAGAGACTTATTCAAAAAGTGAGCACAATGAAACAAGGCATGGAGATCCATTAGATTATTCAAAAAGTGGATTTACCACTGGTTCTTGTGATTGCTTTAATAGACATAGGAAAAATATGGAAGCCTAGATAAGGGACACAAATTATTTGACAATAAACTGGAAATCCTAATGCCTCGTTGACATGTGGCTTTCAGACTTCAGTTTGTGCTAAATTTGGACAATTGAGCTCGTTGATAATGCATTGAAAATTCTTGAAGAAAATGTTATGTGTTGGTGTTTTGCAAACATCTTTCATCCCGACCAGGAGTCCCTCAGCTTGGTCAAACTTGAAGCCTTGGGATAATGGCAATTTTTTCAGTAGGCATAAGGAATGACAAAATGATTCAGCAAAATGTAGGCTCATACTCTGCCATCTTAGAAAACAGAAGGCCACAGTTATTGGCTTTTAAGTGTGTTTATGGTTGTCAAAGTATTGTAATGCAGTCATTGCACTTCTGGTTTTTGTTTTCTATTTTAAGAAAGACTATGGAACTTATGTTTAACCCTAAAAGATCCAGACAAAACAATATCATAGCTGTTAACAACTTATGTGTTTGTTTTGAACTGATTGAATGATATTTCTTTTTAGGGTTTTCTTTAGCTTAATGTCCCAGTGAATTTAGAACCTGCTTGGCTTTGGTTGTTTTCAGTTGAAAGCCCTTTTTGGACCAGAAGATTATTAACTTCAGACCTAAGAATCTTGCCTTTTCATATACCTAGAAACTAAACTACTCTGAATTAGCTTAGAAGTGGAACTGTGATGTTCTTTTTATGTAATTCCTCCTTTTGCATTTGATCTAAACTTTTTCGAACTTGGACATAGGATGTTAAAAAGATTTGGGGAAGAAAAATTCCTTGGTTCTTGTTAAGGATCCATCTTAAATTGGATAATAAAACGGTGATTAGACACCAGAATAAACCAGGGACAAGCATTTAATCTATTTTGGGGCCCTCTTCCAATATATCGAAGGGGTGGACATATAGGTCTCTTTCGTGCTTTTTCATATTTTAAGTTGTTTCTTAACAACTCATAAGGCTTGTGATTTGCAGGATTCCCAAAACGATAGGAGAGACAATACCAAAGAAAGCAACTTTTTTTATCACATATATCATGGTTGATGGATGGGCTGGTATTGCCGGAGAGGTTCTACGATTAAAGCCTTTAATCGTCTTTCATATAAAGAACATGCTTCTGGTGAAAACTGAAAAGGATAGGGAAAAAGCTATGGATCCAGGCAGTGTGGGATTCGACCAGGCACTTCCTACATTGCAGTTATACTTTTTGTTGGGGCTTGTGTATGCAGTGATTACACCAATACTTCTTCTTTTCATTGTCTTCTACTTTGGGTTTGCATATCTTATTTTCCGACATCAGGTTTGTAATCATATCCACTTTAGTCAGTTCACTTAGTATGAGGTTTGGATTTAAGTGGAATCTTTTCAGTTGATCATGAATTTGAGTCAAATAAATTCTATGCCTTGAAAACTTTGATGTACACAGATAATTTTTAATTGTCAAGCTTGTAACTTAATAACAATTGATTGCAATGTGATTAAGATCTGGCTTTAAGTTAACATCTTTTAGGCTAAGTAGACTATAACTGATTCATCGATTGGTAGTGCATATAATGATCCATTGTATATTGCACCTTGGATGGAGTCTTTGCTTGGGATCCCCTTTTTCCTCTAAACTTCAAATAATACATTACTGATAGGAAATGTATGTATCGATGCATCCTATATTCTTCTTTACAGTTAGAAGGATTTTGAGCTACAAAAGGACATTCTAATAACTTGTTTGGCCACCTTGTTCTTTTTGTGTAAATTCTTTGCTTGGGATCCTGTTTTTCTTCCAAATTTCAAATAATGCAAAATGGAAAGGAAATGCATGTATTGATGTACCCTCTATTTTTTTCCTGTTGTAAGAAGAATTTTGGGCTAGGGGAAGACACTCCAATTAACTGTTTAGCCAGTTTTCTCTTTTTGTGTAAGTTTTGATACGATGCATAGGCCTGAATAACTTTATTTATTTTATATAAAGTTAGATTCCATAATCATAGATTCTTATTTTTTTATTACATTTACTTCAACATTTTTATACCTATCCACAAGACATAAGCACTGATAAAATCTGTAGCACATCTCACTTGGCCAGCCATCCTATCTATACAATCCAGACTAGTAAGGTGATTTGAAGACATTGTCATCAGAGATCAACATTCTTCTTTTTCTCAGAGATCCTTGACCTCGTATTCTTATTTACCTGGCAGGTGAGGCTCAGCACCCTTATTTGTCAGCACCCTCTTGACTTTCTTGACAAAGTAGCATTAATGGGGAAGCCATGTGCACTACTACATAGAGGAGGCTCATGTTTGATTATGGCATGAGCGATGCAATATGCACACTCAATATGATCAATATGACATTCAAGTTTGACTAATATTTGACTATTAATATGGTGGTGTATTTTGCTATGTTATTTGACTATAAATATGGTGGTGTATTTTGAACATAACTACTGCTGCAAATATGTATATATTTCTTATTTTCTATGTTTTTTTATGGACGAACCCAACCTTTCAAAAGAATTTTGCCCGAACCTGCAAACCGAACCCTCAAACCCGAACTGGAACCAGCAACTTAGCTTTAATCTAATCGCATTATCATGATTAAATATATTTTTTGAAAAGATGATTTAGAATTGAGAATGAAACTCTTAACCTTTTTATGGTTTGTCATGGTCAGCATTAAATGACTGTATTAGAATATAGTTTGTAATACAGCTTCTTTTATCCTGAGCAATTATAGTTTTCTTTTATATCTGTTATGTTGTGAAATATCCTGCCCTTCTGTTATTCTCTACCTCTGCTAATAATGAATCACCCTCATCAAGTGACATTTTCTTAGTTATGAAAAATATAATTTGTTATAAGCCATGTTACAGGTTTTGAACTTTTTATTTTCAAATAATATTTTTATTGCTTTGGACCATTGCAAATTCCTTCATATAAATTAAAAGGATACTGTTTCTCCTTTCAGGTGATTAATGTCTATAATCAAGAATATGAAAGTGCAGCAGCATTTTGGCCCCATGTTCATTCTCGTATAATTGCTGGCTTAGTAATTTCACAAATACTACTACTGGGCTTGTTGAGCACAAGAGCAGCAGGCCAGATGACACCTGTACTTATTGCCCTGCCAATACTTACAATTTGGTTTCATAAGTTCTGCAAACATCGTTTTGAGCCTGCTTTCCGAAGATATCCAATAGAGGTGAGTACTTTTGAGCAGGATATTTCCAAAAAAGAGCATCTTATGTTGGACACATTGTTTTGCATGAAATTGAAGAAACATCATCACCTTCAGAATCTGACACGTCTGAGTTCGTACAGAGGAGATGTGTTTTACACTGCTGATTACATAAGTTGAAAGATAAAATAGAAGTGATTTTGAATGAAATTGAGAAGCTTTGTAGTTGAAATCATATAGCAAAAATAGTTTTTGGAAATAAAGCGGAAAACTAAAAGCGTTTTATGTATGTGCATGTTTCATGACAATCAAAAGCTAGACCCTTGATTATCTTAAAGTCATCACTGCCCTTTAGTCTTTTCCAAACATGAAATCTTCTATAGCTTGTGTTCAGTTGAAGCCAATTAGATAGCTGTGTCTCATCATTGCAAACCTTCTTCATGCTTATGCAGGATGTCATGATAGCACACTAGTTTTTCTTTGATTCCTGGCAAATTTTGTAGTAGGGGTGGGCATGTGTTTGCTTAGATCCTGCGTTTTGTACTGAATAGCTGCAGCTTTCAGAAGCACATTTAAGGTGTCGTTATGTTGGCAAGGGCTAGGTAGATGGTTATTTTAAAAAATGAAATTTGAAGAAATGGCTTGATTTCCTCATTATTTGCAACATAGACCTTATGATTAGGGAATGATGATGTGGTGGTCATTTCATGTTTAGATCCTGCATTTTGTACTGAATTTCTGTAGCTTTTGGGAGCCCATCTAAGGTGTCATTTATATGGGCAAGGGCTAGGTGGATAGTTCTGAAAATAGAGTTTGAAGTTTGAACAAATGGTTGGATTTCCCTCTTTGCTGCTACATAGACCTTGTAGTTAGGCAAGGATGTTGGGATTGCTATGTCCTTACTTTGATCCTGCATTTTGTACTAGCTTTCAGGATCCCCACTCAAGGTGTCATTTACGTTGGCAAGGGCTAGGTTCAGTTCATGGTTGTTTTTGAAAGGGAGTTTAGACAATTGATTGAATTTCCTCTTTGTTTGCCTACTTAGACCTTGCATTTAGGGAAGGATGGTTTGACAGGATTAAGATATTTATCATACAGACTCAAAAGGAGAGCCACTTTTTTCATGACAGGCCCAACATTGATGAGAGAGTACCTAGAAGCGGCAAGAAAATGCCTATTCCTAGAAATAAGGTCAACACTTAAGAGGCTGTACTATGAGAGAAGTTATCCTATTTGACATGGGTGTGTTAATATGTCTAGATTTTTTACAACATGGCTAACATTGAGACATCAAACAACACAAAAGATGATCCTACAAAATTGAAATTGTGGAGCATTGGTTGGTGTAAAATTTCTACTCAAGATAGGGTGAAGACATATTAATATTCATCACTGATGCAAAATTTCATACATAAGTACAATAGTGTATACATTTTAGCACCTTTTACACCTTTTTTACATAAAGGATAAATCGCAACTTGTTTTATTATTTGTTGTAATTAATTTTCAAATATTAATTTTATATATTATTTCAATTGATGTTTCCTACCATCTCCAAGTTTTCTACTAGATCCGCCCTTTTCTGTTAGTAAATTTTTTGCTTTGCAAAGCATGTATTGGAATCAGGTGAATTTGTGTCATTTTGGCATTAACACAATTCCACTTGCATTCAGCCAATCCAGCTTGATTAGAATTTGCATACAATATCAACTGTTTCTGCTTGATCAATTTTATGACTTGCTTATATTGTAAATTGGTCAGCTAGCCACCAATATTTTTCAGTTAATTACTTAGTTACTGGTTCGGGTACAGATTCGGATACAAAATTGGGTACGGAATTGCGGGTACGTCCACACACACACAATATTATTATATATTATTAATATAGTAAAATATTATATTTATTATTAATATAATAAAATATATATAATTGTATTATATATATAATATAATAATATACTAATATTTAATAAATTTAAACATAAAACAAAATAAATAATCAAATATGTTTAAACTTTTAATTATAATATTAGTTTAATTTAATTTTTTTAAGTAATAAACTTTTACATATTAAATTTAAAAGTACCAAATCAAAGGATATGAAAAGTATAAATAACGCTAAAATAAAAATAAAAACAGAAGTCAAAGCGATCGAACGGAAGAGAGGGGAGCCGGAAGAGAGAGAAAGAAGATGGAGAACCCGCAAGAGTATATTTTTTTATAAAAAAACACAGCTTTTTATAGTTTGCATAGGGCCGAACTAGTGGCGAACCTAGGGCCCGACCTGACTTGAATTCGAACCTGGCTTGAAACCAGCTCTACATCCTACCCTACAACCACGAATCTGGTATCTGAGGTTAATTACATTGTCCTTATTCTAGTCTTTGTATTCTCTTAGCCTGTCCATACAAAGAACTTGTGATCAAAAAGAGGTAGGATTCAATTGATTGCAAAAAAATTGTGGACTTGAGCTAACACCCTATGGGATTATTAGACAGTATCTAAACAAAGTAGAGAAAGTGTTGCTTGAACCCCCATGGAGGTAGTGATATCTCCTCTATATCTCATAGTAAATGGGTCACATGAAGATGAAGTGCTTCTTAGTTCCACCTCTTGGAGGGAGTAAAGACAATAGATTTGATCCTACTGAAGAACATGCTGATTTTTCTCACCCCATAAATGGTAGGAACATCCTCAATTGGCCAAGGGAAAACTTCTAAACATGCAAATAATGGTGTTGGAGATGGTGAGGATGACATAAGAAACCATCCTCCACCTCTAAGAAATGTTGTGTAAAAAGCAAGCTTTAGGTTGAGTGGCACAAGAGAAAAGCTCTAGCGATGGTCCTTCATACATACAAAGTTTGGCCAAAAATAGTTGAGGTTCTATCTCAGTAGAGTTTGTCAAGACTTGGACAATCTAAACCATTTCTGTTTTATTTGCTAAAAATATTAACTTAAAAAATTAAAAAAGAAAAAAGTTAAAAGTTAAAACTAAAATATGTAAGAATGAAAAAGAGAGCTGAAAACAAACCTAATTGTGAAATTTTCAAAGAAAAAAATAAACAGAAGAAAAGAAAAAGGAAAATGAAGCGTAACTTAAAAAATAGTACAAGCAATGCAAGCAAGATTTTGACAGAACAAAGACCTAGAAGGGACCTAAGGGAAGGATAGATGAATTAAATGGAGCTCAAGTGTGGAGACAAAATGAGCAAAGGAGTAATGCATGGGGGATGGGAGGATGCCCAAAAGCATGGAAATTGGACGAGACATTACAAAAGCCCTAGCTTACACAAAAACCCTAACAATCAATTTTGGGGCTTGGTTGAAAGGAGGCAAAACATGCAATACCATAGATAGAGTTTGAGGGGCATGCAAACTAAAAGAGGATATTGTGGCCATAGGTATGAAGAATATCCCTTGCATCTATAGATCTTTAAATAGATGTGTTTTATCTCTAGAGGGTGGAGTGGCTAGATGGATGGCACAGTTGAAAGAGAAGGCCTTTTTTATGAAGTGGGTTGTGGAATGGCCAACCTTGATTAGCGTTAGGAAGTGGTGTCACACCAACTAGAGCCAAGAGATCTCCCTACAACTATTACCCAGTTGTTTTTCCTTGTTGAATGCCCATCGAGAAGAACAAAGAGGCAAATCCCGAATTAGGGGCCGCATATGATGGGAGGGAAGGGGCTCTTTATCAAAGATTGGGAAGGTGATTTCATCCCTATCAAAGAGGAAATCTCTAAAACCCTAGTTTGGGTAGAGGAAACCCTTAGAGAGATGGGAAACAAGTTGGGCACCTTTGTGAAGGCAAACGAATCTATAAAATATAGGGATTACAACATGTATGCTAGGATTTGTTAAAGATAAAACCTTATTTGTTGCTTCCGACAAACTTAGAAATTCTATCTTCATCTAGGGTTTGGCATTAGAAAATTGAAGTTGAGGTGATAGATATTTTTAATGTGTAAAGAGGGCACTTATCAAAGGACTATAAGATTCAATTGTGGGAGGAAGCCCAACAACTTCCCACCAAAGAACAAGGACAACAACGGGGAGACAACAGGCAAGACTTACATTTAGATGCCTTCGGAGATGTAAGGACACTAGAGAAGGAAGGAATGGTACAGAAAAGGAAAAATTAGGTTGTTGAGTCTCTTAGGATGTTGAGAGGTTTGCAGATTTAGAAGAACCAGAGATCATGCCAGAGGGAAAGTTTGCAAAAGTAGTGTCCAATCAAACCAAGCATGACACCCAACTGGAAAGAGAACTGGGGGCTTTAGGAAACTAGGCAATCATAATTTCAGAATAAAAAAATTCAAAGTTCAAAGAAGAAATGGCCATGGGTCCAAAGACAATGGACAAGGATCCTAGGGAAGGGTTACCCCAAAAGATCTAACAAAAGAAATTCACTTTGGAGGAGATAAGGAAAACACCCATCCCTGTACAGTTTCTTTGCTCCTAGATTGATTTTGATGAAGACGAAGGGAGCATTCTTGACATTAGAATGATTGGACAAATTTTATCCACAAAAGAAAAGCCCATGTATGGCAAAAGAAGATTGAAAGCTAGGAAGTTGAATAAGGTGATGCTGGAAATTGCAGGCAATGTGAAAGGGCAATTGAAGCTAAGATCAAGGGAATCTCCCTTTGCAAGTCGTTGTGAGGGCCTTAACATGGAATGTTAGGGGTGTCAATGCCCCTAACAAGAGATGCCTAGTCAAACGACAAGTTGATCAACTGAAAGAAGATGTTGTTTTCCTTTAGGAAACAAAATAGATCGGGAAAGTGATAAAGCTTTGATGACGAAGTGGAGGCAATGGGAAGGTTTGTTTATGGAAGCAAATACAACTTCAAGGGGACTAGGTCTATTGTGGAACCCCTACAAATTAAACATTGGAAATGTGACGATGAATAGAAATTGGTAGTTAGTCAAGGCCAAAATCAATACCATGCAGGGATGCTTCTTTTCAGTGAATGTATATGGCCCTACTAGGACAACCAACAAGTGAGAGTAGTTAGCTATTGAATATCATCCAAACTCCTAGGGAGGAGAAAGTTGTCATAGAGGGTATTTCAATACCACACGAATGTACTAGAAAAAAAGGGAGGTGTTTCATGCCTAACACAAGCCCAAGTAGAATTTCAAAATTTTGTCATCAATAATCATCTGCAAGAGATCAGCCTAAAATATGGAACCTCTACATGGACAAATAGAAGAATAGGGATTGCATACATGTATTGCTGAGAAGTTGGATAGATTTTTCATATTTAGAGATTGGGAAGGGTTCAATGACTAATTCAGACCACTTTCCCGTCCTCCAATTTATGTCGGATGGTACCCCGAAAAGATGCCCCTTAAAGTTCAAATGCACGTGGCTAAAAGACAAACAATTATGGGATAAAATGGAAGTGTGGTAGAAGGAGGCTCTACACTGGGTGGCTCAAAATTATATCAAGTCCAAAGAAAGCTCACATACATCAAATCACAACTAAAAGAGTGGAACATAAATCATTTCAAGAATATTTTTAAGGAGAAGAATAAGCTGGAATATAGTTTATGTGTAAACCTTTTGTATTTCATGTTTGGCCCCCTTGGTGCCAATTTAATAAATCCGAAAAAAAAAATTGTGAATTTCCTAATTTTTAGATTCTAACTGAACTCTTTTTGAGACCCCGAACTAAATTTTTTTTTTCTTCCAAGCAAACTTGCTTTTAAAATCATGTGGACCATGTAAACTAGATCATTATCATTCAAGATCTGTTTTCTTTTTAAACTGTAGCCATAGCTAGACTTTAATTGGAAGATTTCAAAGGGAAGGTAGTGCTAGGGACTGTTGATGTGTTTTTTAGGCACATACAAACACAGAATAAAATACCTAAAGTATCTTATCCTCTCTTGAAAAAAATCTCTCAAATGTTGAAGATTAGCTTAAGGACCACTTGAGAAGACTCCAAGGTTCATGAATGTAGGATCACTACGTGTGGATAAACTTCGTTGGTCATTGTGATTGTTGTTTCATCAAGGGGCATTTATGGTTACGAAAGATTTCATGTAGAATTTTGTGAATGATAATGCAATGAGGTTCTTTCTTAAGACTACTGAATGATTGTCAAAAAATGGCAAAAGCGAAGGGTTTAGAGAGGTTCTAAGCTATCCTAAGAATGAATGGATAAAGAATGACACAAGTGAAACTCAACTAGTTGTAGCATCACCATACACGAACAACTCCGCTAGAACTAGTGCAATCTTCTAAGGATACTTGGAGGTTTTCAAATCATTGCCAAGCATAGATACCATCACTTGAATGCATATCAATGATTGAGCAACAATCGAACTTAAGCAATTTTAAAGGTTCCAGTTAACCACGCAAGGCTCACTTACAATCAGCAAGAGGCTAGTGGTATGGATAACGAGTTTTACAATACATCAAATGCAACATTCCATCATTTAATCTAAATTCTTAAACTAACATCAAAGATTGACTTGAGAAGATAAAGAACCATGCAATAGGCTTCAAAGATTGAATAGAAACACCATAACTTCAATGTTTTATTAATCCAATGGCCAAACAACAACAATTCTTCAAGTCCTCTTATCACTCTTGACTTCTAATCAAAATCTCTCTATTCACTATTCTAGATCTATTCACTATTCTCTCTCCTATTCTATTATTAACCTTTACAAATGAAATGAGTGGAGTTTATATAGGACTCCCAAATACAATGAAGGGCCGAGATCAAATGGAGATCAAGGGCCAAGATTTTGCCACCTAAACCCTAACCCTAATTAGGGTTTGATACAAATGAAACCCTATCTAGATAACCATCATCATGGAAACAACCAATGAGAAAATAACATGTGCCAACACGGAAATCGAGGAAGCATCCTCCAATGGGAAAATGAAATGCCAAATGGGATCATAACAAACTATCTTCTAGAATCTGGTTCCCTTTCTCATGTTCCTTTTTGGCATATTCGATGAATCTGGTCACCATATCATCTATCTCTGTCATTGGGATCTCAACTAGAGACTTCAATTGCTCCTCTATGTGCATGACCTCATCAAAAGCTTTGACGATGGCATCCTCCCATTCAGGTTTGAGTTCTTGAGTTTTGCTTGCTAAAACCACAAATTCAAGCACATCATTCAATCGTTCCTTGGTGATCATTCCATCAACCCCATGGAAGATAGCTCTTATTCTTTCCTCCAACTCCTTAGCTTCTATAATTGTTCCGAGATCAATCTTTCTTTCCAAAACAATCTCTGCTACTTCCACTAACTTATCATGGATTCGGTGCATATCATCTTGAACTTGACTACACCCATTTCCAATCTCCTCAAAAATGATCTTCTCCATGCGAAGTAAGTTACTCCATTGTAGAAGGCTAGGCATAGTTCCTTCTCTTCTTATCTTCTCTCTTGATAGGACTTCCCTCGGTGTTTTCCTTATTACTTGAAGTACTGGAATGATGACATCTCTAGCATGAGAAAATACTTCGGACGCTTCTATGAGGACATGAGTTCTCCCAAGGACTTTTATGACTGTATCGAGTGTCTACATTATGTCCTTCATGAATTTGCTAACTCTAGTATATGAATCCTCTATCCATGCATCCATCAACTGTGCGGAGTTCCTCATCTTCTCCATATGATCAACTGATTCTGCGGGAAGCAAGGGAGGCGGTGTAGCTACTGGACTCTGATGTCTCAATGGCTGCTGAAATTGCTGAACATAGTTCCTCCAGGCACTTATCTCCTTTTCTAATCTTCTATTCTTCTCTATTTCTGCTCTCAACATGTCATTGACTGCCTTCAATGAATCGGTTGCATCACCTATAGCTTGCTCGGAGGTGAGTGGACCTAAATCAATAGTCTCCATATCATACTCATTAGCTGTGATCTCACCTTCGTACTTCTCAACCCTTGGACTAGCTATTTGCAACTTCCTTGATCCCGAATCATCTCTAATCACCTTAGACATCTTCGTAGCTTTCCTTTTCTTAGTGACTTCCTGAGTTTGGCTTAGAAGACTTGCTATATCATATGTTTGCTCTTCCTCGACTACTATCACTTCTTGAGCTAGTCTTTCTTTTAGCCACTCTAGAATAGAAGACCTGCCTTCTTGAATTTGTGCTTCTTCATGCATTTGTTCATCTCTAGGTGGTGAGGTAGTTTCATCATTCTCCTCTTCTTCGCCTCATTCGATCTCTTGAATGAGATGGGTGAGATCTTCTTGTTCTTTTGATCACTTCTCCTTTCCTTTATCATTGTGGACTATAGATTCTGTTGATTCATTGGCTCCTAGACTCAACTCTTTTTCTTTCCTTTGTTCTTCTTGTTTGGAGGAAGGATGACTCGTACTTGATTTATGCTTCTTCCTTGAGGGTTCCTTTTCTCCATGATCTTCTTTTCTCTTTGATCCTCTTGAATGAGATGGTTGAGGTGCACTCCCACTTGCGCTTGCTTCCATCTTGATCATCTGCTCTTTCCTTTGAGTTGAATGTCGGTGCTATATTTTGCTCTTTCAACTTCTAGTGTTGTATGCCTATCCATATGCGGGTGTACTCTAAAACTGGTTTCATCAATTCTTTCAAGTCCTCAATCTCCATATCTGCCCATTTGAACTTGATCTCTTTATCTTCTTTGGCGTAGGCTGCTTGGAGATATTTGCCATTATCTTGAACTTGATCGGCAACATGAAACATCTTGCATCTTTGGATGAAATCAAGAGGTAGCTTGGAATACATCTTCTTCACTTGTACATCATCTTGAACGTTTATCCAATAGTCCTCAAGATACCACCGGTGTCCATACTTCTTTCCCAATACTTCTTTTACATTACCATATGGATCGAAGCAATCTCTAGTTGTAAATGCCTTGAGTGAATGGAATGCCAACTCTCTCTTGGCATCTTCTGCTGCATGAGTGGAGGGGCATGATTCAATAGAACTTCCAAGCGTGATAGGAAAGGAAACACCGGCTCCATGCTTATGTCTATATGCCTTGATGTATGCCAATAACTGTCTCACCACTTCGAGTAGCACCACTCTATTTGTTGGATAGCACGGCAACATGTAGGGAGGAACAGGAGATCCTTGAACTCTGATGTATGTGAACTTCGGGAACTGGATGAACCACGCACCGTGTTGTTCTACCAATGCTTGTGCTTCTGGAGAGTCTCTGCTGCAATCCACCTCGAAGCTTCCTTGTGATATGCATAGTGAATGCATCATTCACCCTCCTATAGTGTTGTTTTGGTGGATGCTTAAGCTATGGATAACAATCATATACTTTAATCTCTCTAGGTCTCCTTCCAACTACGCCTGTATACATGAGTCCTGAATACTCATAATTTATTGCAATGGAGTATATGACATAGGAGCTCATATAGAACGTTCTAGTGCGCATTAACCTCCTTAATTGTTGATCAATGGTGTTGCTAATGAGCCTCGCCCAGTTGATTGCATTCTTTCCATGAGTGACGGTCTCAATGAAGTAGAACATCCAATCCTTGAAATATGAAGCCTCAGGTGCACCAATCAATCGATGGAGTAAGGTGATGAAGTCTTTGAATTCATCATTGAAGTCTATCCTATGTAGTTTGTTAGGCCATCTGCTTCTTCCACCTCTACTCTTCTTCAACCAAAACTTATCAATGATCTTCGCACAAGCATCTGGATCATCATCGTAGGCGGATTTAGCTCCTTTTATGCTTATGTAGACCATGTCTTTAGGCTCGGGTAGATAAAATGTCTCGCTGAGTGCTATCTCCGAGAGATTTTTGAGTATTGTTCCATCCTTCGCCACAATTCTCCTAGATGCAGAGTCATAGTGTTGAGCACATTATACAATTAGCTCATAGCATTGCACCGCAGGAGGAAATCCAGCTACATTTATGATCCCACTTTCAATCATCTTCTTGGCTGTAGCTGTAGGTTCATTTATGTATGATGGGTGCTGGAACTTCTTGGTGTCGAACTTCCCAAGGTTGGTGTCTCCTACTTTGCTCCAATGCGATGTGATCCTGCTTTCGAATGCACTTCCCTTCAAGTCTTCCTTGATGAGCACTTGGCGGGAGAGGGTCTTGTTTGGGTTAGGAGCCGCCATCTTTCACCTATCAGAGATATGCAAGTTAGAAGAATAGTGGTGAAATATTGATGTGCTAAAGTTTATTTACTCAACTATGAAATGATTCTTGCTCCTTGAATATGAAATCAATTGCTAAATAAGACTGATTTACTCATTAGATGCATTAGGGAGGTCTAATTTTCCTTACAAAATCACTATCAAACCTAAATCAGACCTGCTCCTGTCTTTATATCAGTCTAAATGATGCTGATGCTCAAGGGTTCGCTGTCTCCTTAATTCTTTGCTGCTGAAGGATGAAATTCGCCCTCCAATCTGCTAAAACTCACCTTTGTGAGGAGGATATTGCTGCTCCTTTGGAGTAAATTCGCTGTTGACAATGATTAAAATCGCCTTTCCTACTGAACTTCGCTGATTGCTGATGGTAAAATTCACTATAGATTGCTGCCTGCTGGTGAAATTCGCTCAAGAGAGAAAGAATAATTTGTTTGATTTGATGGTGAAATGAAAATTTCGAACAATCTTATAGGTGATTAAGGTGAAAAGCTATGTCTTTTCCTACGAAGGCCAACTTGGCTAAATTAAATAAAAATAACAAATCACCTTGGCCGACTCACATCTTGATCAATTTCAAATTTTATTTTGAGTGCTAAAATAATGTTTGATTAACTTTAATGCATTATAAATCAATGAAGTTCGCTCTGATTTTTAAACTCATGAAGTTCGCTCTTGATCTCTAACTCACGAAGTTCACTCATGCTTCTCCATACACTTGAGATTCGCTCTTCTCCATTTAATCATGAATTTCGCTCCAAAATTCACAACTCATGAAGTTCATCTTTGTAGGTTAAGTTGTGATATTAAAAGTCGTTCATGTAAGCTTAGATATGAAATCGCCTTAAGGGTGTGTGCTCATGAAGTTTGCTTCTCTCACCTAGCTTATTCGCTTGTCTTTCTCAACTCATGAAGTTTGTTTAAGTGAAATTCGCTCCAAATTTCTAATTCATGAAGTTCATTTTTGCATGAAATTCACTCCTTTTCTTTGACTCACGAAGTATACTTGTATGAACTTTGCTCCATTTCCTTGACTTGTGAAGTTCGCTCCAAATTCCTTAAACATGAAATTCGCTCCAAATCTCTCAAACATGAAATTCACTCCAATTTGTCAAGTCATGAAGTTCGCCTCAAATCATCAACTCATGAAGTTGCTCCAAATGTTGAGTTCGTAAAGTTCATTTCAAACTTAATCCATTCAAGGCAAGTGCTATCAAACATCCCTCGCTTCTCTTTCAATTTCGCTCATGTAGGCTTGCTCATGTGTGCTCATTGATGAAATTTGCTCCAAATTAGGAAGTCATGAAGTTCGCTCCAAAAGTGCAACTCGTGAAGTTCGCCCTAAATTGCTAAGTCATGAAGTTCGCTCCAAAAGTCTCAAACATGAAGTTCGCTCCAAAATGCTAAGTCATGAAGTTCGTGTTCTCAAATTTGCTTCATTCCTTTATTCCCAATTTCGCTCATGAAGGCTTATTCCCAACTTCCCTCATGAAGTCTTGAAGGTGTAGTTCGCTCCAATCTCCTTAAACATGAAGTTCGCTCCAAAAGCCCAACTCATGAAGTTCGCTCCAAAAACTCAACTGATGAATTTCACTTTGTGTGAAATTCGCTCCAATTTGTGAAGTCATGAAGTTGAAACCTTTGGAAAACTTGGGGATGAAGTAGATTGCAAATGAGCTTGTCAATCATTCTATTGCATACGAACTCAAATCTTAGACTACCTCACTCAAACGATCAAACTCATACCTATAATGCACTCAAGGGAAAATTTGCTCATCTACCACTCAATGTGAAGTGCGGTTTTGAGGCTTGGAGACTAAGGTGAGTTGAAACCCTAAAATTGCTAATTTTGCATATCACCTTGGTTCATTTTCTCCCTTCAATCTTGTGAGATGAGGCCTCTTGGAAACAAATTCAATCAAGGATATCTAAAGTGAATTTTGCTTCTAATGAGAAGTAATTGGAGTTTTCTCCTTGAACTCTTGGAGTGCCACTAATTAGCAACCCCTTTAGACTCTTCAGCTGAGCTCCTGATTAATTGACATGACATCTAAACCCTATAAACTCACTCATTTCACCCTGCAAAAAGGAGAAAGACTAGACTAAGAGGCTAGGACTCGAAAAAAAAGGGGGTCCCCATCTTGATCGGGCGATGTGGGAAATGGTCACAACAGGGACCAATCTCTTAACTGAAAAATTTCTTACCTTTCCAAGTCTGTCTTTATCGTCATTACTTATCAGAATACAACTCAGCATGCCTTACGTACACAATATAGATGCATATATAACACATATACAGTAAAAAAATCACATAGATACCCCTACTCATGCAAGTTAGTGCTGATAGAAGCTTAAAGAACATCTAAGAAATGAAAAGAATTAACAAGAACAAATACTTAAATCTAGAGACATTCAGTAAGAAAATCTGATACACAACTTTGGAGGATTATAAGAGGACATCACCCAGCATTCAAGGTAGGCATTGAAGAAGATTGGAGTTCTTATAAAGTGAGAAGATCAGATTCAGACTCATACTACAATTCGCTGTGGTATGCAAAAATAGGTTGTTCAACATACATACATATATATGTATGTATATGGATTGTCTATAACAGGGATCAATCTCTTAACTGAAAAAATTCTTACCTTTCCAAGTCTGTCTTTATCGTCATTACTTATCAGAATACAACTCAGCATGCTTTATGTACACAATATAGATGCATATAAAACACATATACAGTTAAAAAAATCACATAGATACCCCTACTCATGCAAGTTAGTGCTGATAGAAGCTTAAAGAACATCCAAGAAATGAAAAGAATTAACAAGAACAAATACTTAAATCTAGATACATTCAGTAAGAAAATCTGATACACAACTTTGGAGGATTATAAGAGGACATCACCCAGCATTCAAGGGAGGCATTGAAGAAGATTGGAGTTCTTATAAAGTGAGAAGATCAGATTCAGACCCGTACTACTCCAATTCGCTGTGGTATGCAAAAATAGGTTGTTCAACATAAATATATATATATATATATATATATATACATATATACATATATGTATATATTTATATATTTATATATGTATGTATGTATGTATATGGATTGCCTATAATAATAGTAGATACATGAAACTCTATGCAGTAATATAATATCTATGTATTTAGCACCATGAATATTGAACAACAATAATAATATGATTTCCAATTTTGAAATAGTTAATCATAGTAGGGTGAGGAAGGGAATGCAATGAGGGGGAATGGCTATGGATTTCTCACTAGATAAACCACCTCATATGAGATGGTGAGAGGCCACATGAAGGAGATCCGCTCTTGAGTCTAGGGTAGAGGGTCACTTTAGAGCACCCTATTGCAGTTCCTCTATAACCCCTATATTGATTGATTGTTGGGATGAACTCAAGGGATCTTCAATCATAAGAGGGTAAGGAAGGATGCCATGATGAGGAGGAACGGCTATGGAGACCCCACTAGGTACACCACCTCATATGAGATGGCAGAAGGCCACATGAGGCCAAGAGGGATATGAGATATGCTCTTGGGCCTAGGGTAGAGGATCAATTTAAGGCATCCTATCATTTCTCCTTGCTTAATACCATTATGGTTGAACTCTGCATGGTAGACTAGACTTATATATTTATGAATATATGTTCTAACCCAAACAGTGGATCTATCTTATGGATTATATCTTCAATATTTGTCTAACATGATTGCAGGTTTCGGATGTGGATTTCTCTTATCCTTGGGTGAGAAATATACCTCTAACTATATTACATTCCTTGTTTTATTGGATTTTTGAATTTAGGGCAAAATATAAGGTGACACTGAAATTGCATTAGCAATGTTGGCTATTAGTTTTAAACATTTAACACTGGTAAAAAGCAGCCACAAGACATGAAAGCCTCTTTTCATTGTATTTGTAGAGATTCCTTGATAAATAGCCAAGCTCTAGACCTGTGGATGATCTATATGTGCATGTTAGATCTTCTGTATGAAAAATATCTTCATGGCCATGTTAGATCTCCTGTATGAAAAATGTTTGTCATCCATTTTTTTTGTAAATTTTAAATAGTTAATTTAGAGTATAACGGGATTCAGGCCTGCTTTACACACATTTTTGTAAATCGTATGTCAAAGCTGCCCAGTTTGTATTTACATTAACTTAATGAACAGAGAGATAATATCTTGTAGCAAGCACACACTCTTTATCTTACAATGTTTTGTTTTGGTATTTCAGGAAGCCACAATCAAGGACACCTTGGAGCGGGTGAATGAACCAAACCTAAACCTTAAAGAATATCTCTGTAATGCTTACATGCATCCTGTGTTTAAGACGGATGAGGATAGTGATGATGATGGCTCTGAAACTGAGAACTGGAAGGATGATGACAGTTTGGTTCCTACGAAGCGTCAGTCACAACTTGGTACACCTAAGACCAGTAAAAATCTTTCAACTGGCACACGAACTGATTGTGCATTAGACATTTAAATTCTGAACTACTGGATGATGGGTTCAACATGCAGAGTTTTAATGAGCCTAAACATAAATGGAGTCTGATTGTAAGAGATGCATACTTCCAGGGCCTATGAAGCTTAAGGTGTGTGGTTGGTGTTAAGAGTAAGACCAATGGATTAGGATGGGGCTGTGATGCTTTGGCACGGTTACTTTTTAATTCTATTTTCAGCTCAATGGTATATTATTTCACTGGAATGCTCTTTGTGCATTAGAAGTTTCAGTTCTGAACTACTGGATGACGGGTTGGTTCAATGTGCAGAGGTTTAATGACCCTAAACATAATGGAGTCTGATTGTAAGAGATGCATGCTTCCAGGTCCTATGAAGTTTACAGTGTATAGGTGGTTTGAAGAGTAAGACCAAAGGGCTAGGATGGGGTTGTGATGCTTTGGCTTTTCAGCTCAAAATTGTATATATATATATATATTAAAATTATTTATTATTCTTTTATGGGTTGTTTGGTTGCCATTATTTTTACTATTTCAAATATCAGAAGCATAGTCCAGAAAAGGGCATACCCAAGTTCTTATTGATTGAATAAGGGAACAAAGATGTATAGAAGCATTGGAAATGGACACAAATAGTTGCTAAAGATTATTTCATACAATCATATGTCATCGTTATAAATTGCTTAGGATTTTTATGATTGAATAAGGAAACACTGTAAATGGACTCAAATAGTTGGTTCAAAACATATCATACAAATACACGTCGATTGGTACAAACATCTTCCCCTAAAATATAGATCTAAGCATAGTTCATTATAGCTTACTTTCAGGATATGCTTTTAATCTTATGACATTGGGATAAGAAAATCAAATATATGCTAGGGGCTTGTAAATGTAATTAATTCCTGCGGACCGGCAGGTTACCATTGCATCTGTTCAATTTTAATAGTTTGATACTGTGAACCAATCAAAATCAAATATTAAAACATTTCTACCAAGATGTCGAGTGATTTTAACTTTCGATTTTCTTTTAAACATTATATATAAATCATTTAAGCATCTTTCAATTGGCTGCTGTATTTTTTTGTCAAAATGAAGTCTTATTGTCTTTCAATTTTTTAATTACTCTAATTTTTTTTGGCATCTTGTCAGTCAAAAAATTCCATTTTCTGTCATGTCTTTTCATTCATTTGATTATTTGGGAAGGATTCATTATAAAATTCAATTTAACGACAAAGGATCTGCATATTTTATTACAAATTAAATGTACCAACAAAAGGTGATTGCGCTATAATTGCAGCTGTTACATTCTTGGGAGATGGCATTGCAGCACTCGGATGGGCAGGAGACAGAGTGAACTAAATATACCCATTATCTGAATCTACACTAATAAAAGAGCAATAGATTGAAATAATATACTTATTTTCACTTAAATCAGGGAGTTGGTCAAGCTCCGGGACGCCAAACCCTGTAGCGGAACTGGGCACTGAAGTAGTCCTTTTGCAGCTGTTACATTCTTGAGTTAACAATTTATTTATAAGCATATTAAAGAGAATCTTGCAGTATAATTTATGAAATATTAAATTAAGACTCAATGAAAACTTGGATAACATTTCAAAACTATACTCGTCGCAATATCAGACCAGCAGAAAACAGCTCTTCCTTAACAAAAATTGTAAGCCGGGTAACCATGCCACCTGTAGGCCATAAACTTTGGAAGCAAAAGGTTACCTGTTCCTCGGTCAGGAACGTCAGTCTATCTGAATGAAGGCTAAGGTTCTTAAGTTTATGAAATATAATTTATAACTTGGATAACATTTCAAAACTATGTACTCGTAGCAATATCAGACCAGCAGAAAACAGCTCTTCCTTAACAAAAATTGTAAGCCGGGTAACCATGCCACCTGTAGGCCATAAACTTTGAAAGCAAAAGGTTACCTGTTCCTCGGTCAGGAACGTCAGTCTATCTGAATGAAGGCTAAGGTTCTTAAGTTTATGAAATATAATTTATAACTTGGATAACATTTCAAAACTATGTACTCGTAGCAATATCAGACCAGCAGAAAACAGCTCTTCCTTAACAAAAATTGTAAGCCGGGTAACCATGCCACCTGTAGGCCATAAACTTTGAAAGCAAAAGGTTATCTGTTCCTCGGTCAGGAACGTCAGTCTATCTGAATGAAGGCTAAGGTTCTTAAGTTTCTGATTTGAATCCGGTCGAAGTCATTTTGATTGCCAGAGATTTATCCTAAGGTTTAGACCCTTTATTTCACATGGATGCCAGGCAACATAGCAGGCAACCCCAACCAAACTTCTAATTCCTAGATTTCTTGCTTCTCTGCTGAGGTGCTTATTGCACTTGATTGTTCCAGATACAGGAAGCTGAGCAAGCTGGCTCATATGTCTCTGTGAATAACTACGAGAATTTTAACACATCGAACCAACGATGGTGGCACTTTAGGGCTTCAAACTGACTAGAAAAGCTAGAACTTCCTTTTTCAGACCCAATTTCTGTTTATCAGGCGCTTCTAACGAATTATGCCTATCAAAAAAATGTTTCTAGGTAAGTAAAAGACCAACCTTTGCCGTTTTTCTTTGATCGTCAACCAATTTGTTTCTTCAAAGATAAGAGATTCAAAAATTGTGGAAATATTCTAGTATAGGATAAAATCAGACGAGTGACATGGCTACGCCTGACACTTAAAAATCTTAATTTATAAAAATAAAAATAAAAAATTGATAAAAAAATTATCTTTATAAAATCTCTGTTTATGATTCGAACACATACATCTGATCTAAACTAAAATAAAAACATATATTGTCATTCTTCCGTTTCGTGAAGGGGAGAAAATAAAGAAAGAAACAATTCGAAGGTAAAAATGGAAACTGTGAGATGGTGACAAAAGAGGTCAAACATATATAATTTGAGAGAAGTTCATTATCTATTATTTATTTTTCAAATATTTTATATTTTTGTCAAATATAAATGTTTTAAGGAGTTTTTTTTTTTTGGTTCATTTTTGTTTTACGTTTGTATTTGTGATTATACTTTAAATTTTTCAATAAAATTTATTGTGAATGATAAAAATGTGAATTTAATTAAGATGGAAACAATTCAAAACAAGATTTATATTCACGATCAATAATCATTAAATAAAACTTAAAGTCTAATGCATAAATTAATGATAATAATAATACTACAACAAAGATTTTATATTGCTTCATTATTTTTTTGATACTTAGAATGATGTAAATTATTCTCATATTTTGCAACATAATCATTATGATAGTATGAAGACTTGATGATTGATAGTGATAGGGGCTAGTTTGGTAATAATAATTTCATAGGATACTTGATAATAAGATTGCTAGCTAGGTGTTGGTTGATAGAATTGTCGTATGAAAATAAATTATTTTTTACTCGTTTTGTCCAATTAATAAAGACAAACTTCTACCAACAATTAGGTAAGTTGTATGAAAATCAACTTCCCTCTAAATTTTGAAGGGACAACCCCCGTATAAGATCATCTTTTTTATTTTATGAATAAAAGAATGGGGTATGATTTTAACTAGAAAGCAAAAAGGCATCCTAAATATATTCATAAACATGACATAAGTGTAGTAAATATTCTTTGTGAATGAATGAATATGAATTTCACAATTATATTCTCATACATAGATTGAAATATCAATTAAAAATATAAAAATTTTGAATGAAAGATTTGTCATGTTTATGGAAAGGGAATGAATGATTTGTAAATGGGTACAATGCTCTCATTGAATGATAATCAAAAATAAATTGAAGTACATAGACTTACAATAAATTTCAAAACATAAATATTTAGTTTTGCAAGCACATGAGCTCACAAATCATCTTCAAATTGGCAAAACTTTATTATTTTCTCCTCTTGGTTGTGTATCAAAATTGGTTATCAAAATTAGGATCATTTACTATGACTTTAGGTTACATATTTAAAGACTTTCAAGCATAATTGTCAACCAAATCTTTAAAACATTTAAAGTTTTACAAAATAAAACATTTAAGAACTTATAAATATTTTAGTGGACAATAAAAGTTAATGTTGAGTTGGCACATTCTAGGGGTCCACATTAACTCCATTTCCTTGTGCTTGTTGAGCTACTTCTTTGGCTTTCTAATCTTTGAGTGTCTAAGTGAGTGTCGGGATTTCTGCATGTTGAGGAATAATAACGTTCTTTGTTTGTAACCTCCACAACGTCTTATTCCTTCTAATGCCATCCAACTTAGTTGTGAAAGTTATCAAATGATCTTCTCATTATGTCAAGATTGAATCAATTATTGGTATCTTCATATTTTCCTTGTAAAACACGTGCATTGAACAATTATTCTATAGCTTTTTTTAATTCATCTTTAGCTCTTCTACTGTTGTGTCCTAGCATTATCTTTCTTCTTCAAGTGCACCCCAATGGTTGAGATCAATATATAATAAAAAAATTAATTTTATTACAATCCTTTAATCATTTGCTCGACTCTATTAAATTTTTCTTCAAAAATGTGCATCTCCACTCTATGCTCTTCTTCCACATGATGCATCAGTAGTTAAGAGAACTTGTTCAACCACTACCTTATCTATACCCAAGTCAAGAATTTATTTCAATTATCTATCTACATGTTACCATAAAGCCTCTTTGTGCTTGGTATTTCAATTTATGTGTCAATGGCCTTTTACAGTGGCTTGGTGTTATGATAAGTTTTTCTCATGTTTTCAATAAATGTCCCCTTAGCTTTGATGTTTTTCACTCATTCCCCAGTTACTTTGCCAAATGATCTATATTTTTGCACCTTGCTCACCATTTCTTTCCCAACAATTCAACTTGGATCAAAAGGGGAAGTGATCGGACTAATGGGCTTAGGAGTTGTGTCGATCAAAGATTTCAAACAATCAATAAGGATCTACACTAGTTTCTTCAGTTCATCCTTATCATGTTTATCATCAGTTGTTCTCTCAACTAGCTTTGGGACAATCACTTAAAAATTATGTACACCAACATACCTACTAGATTGTCCTAGGTTGATATTAGTCATATTGAAGCCACTAGAAGTGGCCTAATTGCGCTCTTTTTGGGTAGAGGGGTGAGCTTTCTCAATATATAAGTTGCCAATGTTGTTGTCCTCCATTAATCTAGATGTAGTCTTCAACTTCTTGGCTTTGGGAGTCCTTTTTAGTAGTTGTCCAACAATATCTTTATCTTGCAAGTTGACTTGAACTACTTTCCTCTTCTTAGAAAGAGTATTTTCAATCCATTAAGGGGAAGAGGGGGTAGCCACAATCCTTGTTAGTGATTGAGAACCATGAGACACGAATTAGATGGCTATCCTCAAGGGATGTGTTCTTATGGCATTGCGATCAAGGGAAGATGATGGGGTATGATCAGTCCTAGGTAGAGATTTTTCTAGATGCTTAGAGGAATCATGAGAAATTGACTCATATAGTTGAGATTCAAATGAATCTCGAAAATCTCTTGTACAAGGACCTCTTTCTCCTCTTTTACTTTTTTTGTTTCCTTATTTTTTGGGTGGGCATCTCCACAAGTCCCTTTCAAGTTATCCTCTTTTCTCTAGAGGTTCCTCACCATCACCTCCTCCACTAGGTGCAACCATTTGTTGGACAGTAGGAAGTGATGTGCTTGATGTGGAAGCAATTTTTATTTGGCCTCTATCACCTTGCTCGATAGTCTATTGAGATCCTTGTGGATGCACCTTTGAGTGCTTTGTTTTCTTCTTGGTGATCCACTCCCGAGTTATCACCACAACGACCTTGATTCCAATGTCTTCTATTTCTTTTATTCTCCATTCAATGGGCGCAATTGGTTACATTTGGACATTATTAGTGAAAACTGGGTCTACCAGATTAGATTTATCAACCCCTGAGATGTCCCATCCAAACTTGAAGGTGACATTTTTTCTTAATAACATTCTCATCTAGCTTCTTCTTCTCATATCATAATCATCAGCACAGTTTGCCCAATAATCTTCAAGTGGGAGATGATAGAAGGTTGGGCCCAATTGCATATTTTTCTTCACAAAATCTTTACTATCAAAAGGGAATCTCATTTCATAAAATTGCGTTGAATATTTAATCACATACCTATCAATGTTGAGAGCATATTATTGTGACTTGCAAAAATAATATTCAAGGCCTACATAAAACTAAATACCTACCTTTTCCCTTTCATGGCATCTTTTGTTTACCTTAGCCACTTCTTTACATAACTCTATGAGGAAAAAGTTGTCCTTAGCTTACTTGGCAAATCTATATGATAGGCTATCAAAACCTTCTACTTTAATGTAGTTGAACCTTTGGAATTGAATGAAGTGACAACTATATTGGTTGATTAGTTGTATAGCTTTAGGAGAAATCCTCTTACCCAAATCACCTTGGATTTCTCTTACCAATTTTATGGTGAATGTATTATTAAACCTTCTTAACTTCTTATAACTATTATCTAGCTACAACTAAATATAATGATCATAAATTTGAATGTTATCATCATATACTTTTGTGGAGCGAGAGACCTAGTCATTGCCTAGTGCAAGGTAAGGCATAAAACAAATACAAAGACATAAAATAACGTCTTCCATAGAAAGCTAACTGTTATTGAATGTAACTGTTCATTGATAATTAATGCCCAATCTTAGTATTACTCTCCATTTATAATTATCTAGATGAAGAAATACGTCCAATACTCAAAATTATGGGCGTTGTCATTGTCCTTTAGCCTATGCATTAGAATAATCATATCAAAAATTTCATCAGCAAAGTGTGACCTATGCAACCTTTTGGGAAACTATGGTTTTCCTTTCTTTGGAGTAGAAAATCACTCCTTGGCAATTACATTTCTAAATTTTTCCCTTTTTCTCACTAAATCTTTAATAAGACAATAAAAGGTTGAAATTGTGTAGACCTCCCTTTTGAGGAGGCAAAAACATCCACTGATAGTTTCTTTAATGCTCGTGAAGAGTAAGTTATTATCATTAGTTCTAATCTATGTTGTTTTTGGATCATAGTGATTTATACATTCTAAGACCAAATCAGTACACTAAACCATTAGGGGAAAACCAGTTGCATGTAAAAGACCAGTTTCTATCATTCTTTGAGTAATTGGAGGCCTATTATCTCAATTAACCCTTTCCTAGAAGTCATTTAGGTTTATGTGCCCTAGCCAAGTGTCATTAATTTTTGGCATTGTACTTGACATGCCAAAGAGGTGCTTATAGCCTAGGTATTTGTATTTCATGGTAGCTAATTTTGGCTTATAAACACAAGGTGATGAGGTAGAAATGCAACTACCTTGATACAAATATTAAATGCATGATGCATTATGAAACTAATATTAAATAATGATCTATGAATCATATCTATCTAGAATGACACCTAAGATAAATAACATGAATAATATTAAATGAGTTACATGTGAAATCTAAACTATCCCAAGTAAACTTACAATGTGAATAAGTTCTAACTAGGATATAACCTTGTTCTCACCAAAACCCCCCCCTTAAGTGCAACTTAGGGAGAGAAATTATTATGTAAATGATGCAAAACTAAAATGTAGATGCAATATATGGGTCCCAACAACTAGGCCATGTTAGGTACCCATGCACAACTAATCATGTAAATAATCTCACACAAACAGAGAAAATGAGGAAATGTTGTGGGACAAAACTACTCTAAAAAAAAGAGATGCAAAATTATGTACAAGTGATAGACCATGTGATAAATGGAGGTCTCAGATCAATACCCTCCTTGTACTACATCCATCACAATAATATAGTACAATCACCCCGCCAATGAAGAGAAAGATAGAGACAACATTGCCTCCCCACAATGAAGTATGATCAAAACCACTGAAGCATGTCTGAAGCCGAAAGAGAATCCAATTATAACAAACATGTCTTTCCTTGGAAAAAAAGAAATCCAATGGTACATGTAGAAGAAACTCCAAATCTATGATGAAATGAGAAGGAAGAAGTCTTAACAATGAAAACTCTTAAGAAAAGTCAAGTGCCTCCATCAAGGCTAGGAAGTACCCCAATCAGAGAAGAAACAATGGATGAAGGAGACTCAAGATCATCCTATTATGTGAAATCTACAAAGGGAAGTGATACCTCCTCATGTATGTCCTCCAAATCTAAAGTAGAAGAATGAGAAGCCAAGTTAGATAGACCTAAAATGAAACCATCTTGGAACCACAAATTTGAAAAACCAAATAGCTCTTGTCGTGTCGAAGTCCTAGAATCCATGTCAATTGTCAACTCTAATGTAACGGGTAATGGGGGAATCATGATTAGATCCACATGGTTCCCCATAAGAAGATCCATAAAGCCATTAAGAGGAATTTAATTAATCCTCATATTGGATGAAGGAGACAAAATAGCATAAGAATAATCATCATCAATGTAGTCAAAGGTATACACCTTGAGTAGATGATCAACCATACCCTCTGCAATGAGATTACCATTTTCTTGATGAATGTAAATTGCCTCTGAAATGAATTGGATTGTGTTTCCCTCCTATGTAAGCTTTTCAATCAAATTATTACTTGAAAAATGAACTAGAACACTACAAAGACCACATGGAGAAATCCTCCAATCTGTTCCACATAAATCCATATATTCGAAAGCCACCAAGCATTCTCCAAACCTATTCTGACAAACAACCTTACTGTCAGAGACAACACCAACCAACTTTGCCAACTAAGTAGTAGAGGGCCTATAAATATAATAGTGCAATATATACAGAACATAGACATCATATTTAGGACCATAGCACATAATCTTCACATATCAAAGGAATGCATGGGATTCTTCCACTAGGACATTAAATATTGTTTCCTGCATATTGAAACTTCTACTGTACCACCCTTCCAAAAATACTCCATCATTTCCACAAGACAATTCAACAATATCAGAACACATAAATACTCTTTCCTGGATATTGAGACTTCCACTACACCAACCTTATTTCAACATCAACATAAGCATCAATACCAAAACACATAAATACTCTTCCCTGCATATTGGAACTTCCACTACACCATCCTGACTTCAACATCAACAACATAAGATAGGTTGACATCAATGACAACATAGGACATGCAGACATCAATGAAAGCAAAGCACAACGACTCAAGTTTCCAACAAGATATATCTAGAAACATCATCAATAAAGGAGATAAAATATCTAGATCTTCCAATTGATTCAATATTCACTTAACCGAATACAACTAAGTGAATTCTTGCCTCTCTTGCTATCACCAAGTTTTCTCTTACTAATCTGCAATCGCTTGTCAAATGTTACATGCAATCCCATATTATTCAACATCGAAACTAAAATTAAATTTCTTTCTAAACCTAGGACATGCAAAACACCTAAAAGAGATTTTATTCTCCTATAACAGAGACACAACTGAATCTTACCCCTTGTGACAATAGGATATGAGGAAGTATCACCGAGGTGGATTTCTCCTCCATCATGCTTCTCATATGTGAAAAAACATTCCTTATGAGGATTCATATGGTATGAGCATCTTGAATCAATTAACCAATGTTCTTTAGTCACAACACGAAGAGAAGAAATAAAAGCATCTTCACCTGAGTTTGATGATTTCTCAGTAGAGGAATCAAACTATTTCTTTGGATTCTTGCATTCCTTCTTAACATGTCCTCTCTTTCTGCAGCTCCAACACTTCACTTTGTTCATTTTACTGAGAGTTTTAGATCTACCCTTAGACTTATCTTGAGGCCCACTCTTACCCCCTTTTAAACCCTCTTTCTTTGGGCCTTTCCTTGACATTAATAGCATCACCCAAACTATCCATAGTCTTTATCCTAATTTATTGTGCCAACAAAGCAAAGCTCCAATAAGTGCATCCATCTTTGGGTCTTCAAGGTTAGAAATGATAGCAAGAATGAATTTTTCCCATGAATTAGGTAAAGAACAAAGAGGCATAATGCATTTATCCTTTTCTTCAACTGAAATATCAATAGAGGCTAGTTGACTCAAAATTTAATTAAAAGAATTGAAATGCTTGGCTATTGTATCACCTTTCTTCATCTTAAGATAAAATAATTTTTGTTGTAAGTAAAGTTTATTTACCAAACGTTTGGCATGGTAGATCTCACCATATCGGTTCCAATTAGAATATGCAAACTTTTCTTGACATATTTAAAAGAATAGAAAAAAAAGAGACACAACCTAATAGTACCTTGTGCCTTTCTATCCACCTATTTCCCAGTCTTCATCAATAAGTTTTTCTAATTTCTCTTTATTTGTTACAACCACCCATTGATCTTGATCTTCAAGGAGATCTTCCATTTTCACCTTCCACAACGCATAACCCATTCCATTGAACTTCTCTATATGTCTAAACGAGATGAAGTTGTAGTCATGATATCAACACAAAACTACAAAAAACAAATCAACTAGAACTCCCTCAAATGCTCAAAAAACCTCCCTTCTACCACCCAAGACACAAAATAGGCTAAGCTCCAATACCAAATGTTAGAAAAGAAGAGGTTAACAACAATATATGTAGTTTCAAATCAAACTATAAATCAGATTTATCTATGTTTAACAAATAGACATAAAATAACTTTAACAAGGAAAATAGGAATACCATAAAAGATCAACGCATAACATCATAATTATGTGGAGGAACCATTTCGAGAAAAAAATCCACCAAGAAGAGATGAAAGACTTATATTATCAACAATATGAAATTACAATACAACTCTCAAAGTCCACTCAACCTTCAATACGACAACATAACCCTTGCAAAACAAGACTTGAACAAACTCATAAATGTCTCCAACTCAACACTTCAATTTATAGACCCATGGGGGCTCAAAATATCAACATAAAACATTACCATGGGTCAAATCAACGTTCTAAAAAACCATGCTAAAAATCCATGCAATCCCTACATGTCAACTCTTACATGACATTACACCTTCTTACGGGTTGTCATAAGAATCCCCCAGAAATAGGAGATACTCTTACATGCATTATAGACTAATGATAACTTAGGTAAGGATTCTCTTGCATGTGTCATGATAGCTTATTCTCATGTCCAAAATCATTCACCCCACTTTTAGCCCTTACAATTGTCATAGGATCCGTGATAACATCCCTAAAAATAGGCTTTCCATGTTATACCACTTGATGGGCACCTTTTGGCAACAATTCACTTGATTTTTAAGGCACTGACATGTGATAAGAGTGCCAACTAATAAAACCCACACCCCTTATGATGGAGCACGATAATTTAATTACATGAATGCCAAATAACCATAGGAAAACATAAAATGATAATAAATACATAATTTAGAATTGTTAAGTTTGAGACACCTTAATTTCCAACACTCATCATTAGGCCCACTGGGAGCTCATAGTTCTTCTTTATCAAGGGTAGAAGGAATCTAAACTACCTCCTTATTATGTTTCTCCTCTTTCTCTAGCTATAGCTCAACATTAGAAGGTTTCATCTCTACAAAAATGACACTTATATTATAAAGAATCTTCTTTATCATTGGATCCCAAAGCTTGCACCCTTTTACATCGACACCATAGCCAATAAAGATACATTTAACAACCTTATTCTCCACCAAAGATATTTTTTCTCTTGGAACATGCGCATAAGATTTACAACCAAATATACTAATATGTCTCACAAAAGGCTTCTTTTCTAACCACAACTCCATAGGTGTCTCATCAACAAGTGTTGATGTAGGATATGTGTTTACTAGATAGCAGGCAATGGCTATTATATCTTTAGCCCAAAACTTTTGTTGGAGGGAAACACCACTAAGAATACTCCTAGCCCTTTCCGTCAACATCTTGTTCATCCTCTCTGCAACTCCATTCTATTAAGGGGTGGACGGAGTTTTCTTATGCCTCTCAATCTCATGGTCCTTATACAACTTGTCAAAATATTCCAAGAAAAACTCACCCCCATTGTCAATCCTCAAACACTTAATCTTTCTACTAGTCTGATTCTAAACAAGAGCCTTAAACTCCTTAAACTAACAAAAGACTTCAAATTTACTTTTGAGAAAATAAAGAAATATTGTTCTACTGTAGTAATCAATGAATGAAACAAAATAAATAGATTTTGAAATTGAAGGAACATTAATAGGACCAAAAACATCATAATGTATCAAGTCTATCAACCTAAAAGTTTTGCGAGAAATGGAGTACAATTGAACACGATTTTGTTTACCATGATGTAGTGTTCATAGAAATCGAAGTCAAGAATACAATCATCAAGCCCCTCAATGTGGCATTTATTTTTCAAGGTTTTGAGACCCATTTCATCAATGTTACCAAATCTTTGGTGCCATAACATTGTCTTCTTCATTGGGAGTTTCATCTCCAAAGCATTGACACACTTAGGTACCCAAAACGCTTGACCATCAGATGTATAAGCAATATTCCTCTCCATAGCTCGATTTGAAGGTGAGTATGAAGAATCTATAGCCCTCTTCTTGGGATCCAGAAAAACACTATTGCATTGAACTATGCATGCATCCAACTGATACAAGGTGCATATCTGAACACCCTTAGCAATCACCATAGAACCTCTAGTCATTTTACATCCTCCTTGCAAGAAAACAACCTCCACACCCACATCACCCAATTTACTTGCAGAGAGTAGTTTCTATGTCAAACCTAGGGTGTGCATTGCACCATTGATCCACTTCACTCTACCATTAGGTTATTCAATCTTCACTCTTCCATGACCAACAATCTTCACATGAGAGTCATCACCAACATTCTTCCCACCATCATATTTTTCATACTTTGAAAACCAACCCTGATGTGAGGTCATGTGAAAAGATGCACTCAAATATATCAACCACATATCTTCTAATGCATGTTTTGCCAAGGCTATGGCAAATGCTTCACCGTCACCCTAGCTAAGAGGATTTTTATGAATTTGAATTGGAGGGTTTCTTCTTCTTCTTTTTTTCCTCCTTACATTCTATTCACAAGTGACTGATTTTACTACAATTCCAACCTTTTGCCTTGGACTTTATAAGAGACTTAGATCTCCCATAGGATTTGGATCTACCTCTTTCATCTTTCTTGTCCTTATTGCTTTTCTCTTTCAATCTACCACAAACTATAAGAGCCTCCTTAGTTTGCTAATAAGTTTTCCTCTGCATCTCTTTATAAAGTAACTATGCTACCACCTCATCCATCTTGAACTTGGTGATTGTACTTAGAATAGCCATAACAAGGTGGTCCCATGATTCAGTCAATGAACATAACAAAAGCATGTAGTGATCATCCTTGATCTTGTCACCAACAAAACTCAATTGAGCAGTAAACATGATGAATGAATTGAGATGATCAACAGTGGATCCTCCATCTTTAGAGAGTACATCTTCTTTATCAAGCTTGTTTACTAGGGATTTACCATGATAAACATCTCCAAGCTTCTTCTAAAGATCTTTCACAATCTTCTCTTTATGGACATTTAACTAAATGGATTTTGCTAAACATATCCTTATGAGGCCTTTAGCTTTTTGACCCATCGTATCCAAAACATCATGTGCTATACTTTGAGGTTTTGTTTTAGATATTGTAGCCCACAAATCTCAATCTACAAGCATATCCTCCATTTTTAACTTCCATAGTTTGAAGTTACTACCCTTAAACTTCTCCATACCAAATTTTGTGTATGTGCTTCCTACAACAAGATTTTTAAAATACTCTACAAATGCTCCCACTACACTTGACTTTAGTATAAAAAGATCCGCTACCCAACAATATGACCAAAACTGTCTAGGCTCTGATACATGCTAAAAGGAAGAAAGGTGTGAAAATGCTTTCAAACACTAATCTAGTGGGGGAGATATCACAAATTTTCCTTCAAATATTAAACTATTATAAAATAAGAGACACATACAAAAGCAGATATACAACATGCAAATAGATTAACAATAAACACAAGAAATATTATGGGAAAACCCTATGGGGAGAAAATCCCAACACTCCAAAAGTTGTGCAATATATTACTTAGAAATCAACAACAAAATACATTATACTTGCAGAGCAAAATTTTCATACGAGAATCACTAGCTATAGATCTAGAGGTAACTCAATAGCCATAAGACTCTTACACACAACCTCTATCTTGCCATGAAATATACAGGAGATACAATACATGAAACCATCAAACAATATTATAAAACCACGAGCTAAAACCACTTAAAAAGTGATGCCCAACTTATCTCCAATCCAAGATGCCCTATGATGTGTTAAAAATGCACCAACATGTGTAACACCTTTTACAACACATTTTTATATTTCCTATTTCAGGAGACCCAACTTCTAGAGGCCCTAACTTTTGAACTAGGCATTCGAGTAATGAATTGTTTTAAACAACCAAAATCTCATGAAGTGATCTATCAAGGTATAAACTTATTCATTAGATAAAGCCACTTTTGGGCCATTTCAGAGCCTCTACGACCTTCAAAATTAACTTTAAAACTTTCATTCACAACTTTAAAAAACATAAACTTTAATATCTTCAAATCTAGACATGATTTTGCAACAAAAATTTATTGGCGTGATTCTTTACACCATTTTCCTAATATTCTACCACTTATTGAACACTTTACAAGAGCAAGGGGAGTATCTACACTATAATTTAATTACTAGGGACCATGACGCACAGACTCTGAACACCATCTGAACTTCTTTGTGTTCACTTGTTTTGTCAATGCATATGCAACATTCATCAAAGTATCAACCTTCTTCAATTTTACCTTCCCATCCTCTACCATATCTTGAACAAAATAAAATTGAAAATCGATGTGCTTTTTCTCTAACATGGAAAATCAAATTCGTTGCTAAGAAAATGGCATTTTATCTGTTACAACAGATTGTAATCAATCCTGGATCAAATCTAATATCCAAACACAAGGTCTTCTAAGTCAAATGGTTTCCTTACAAGCATGAGTAGTCGTCATATACTTCTCATATATCGTGGACAAAGTGACAACAACTTGTCACTTACTCATCCAACTAATACCACACTAACTCATTTGAGGTCAAAATCTGACAAAATTTTTTGACGAAAGTGAATTAATTTATATTGTTTTGTTGGGTACCTTTCAATTTAATGTGATATTTTTATTTTTATTTTTTTGGTCCCCGACCTTCGTCGAAATTTCGATAAACAATAATGTTCATCGCTAGTCCAACGATATTCCGATGAATGCTTAAAGTCAAACTGTTTCCAACGGTCAGTATATGGTTAGCACCACCTTAATTTGTGGTCGGTCGATAGGTATATGGTTTGATGCCCTAGCCGACTATTCTAATATGTTTAATTATAGGCCTATTTGATGATTCCAATTGGCACTTGAGGTTGGCATAATATTCGAGTAATCCAAACATTCCTCTATAGTCACTTGACAAGGAATTTTTATGTTGTTTTAGTCTCTGATTTGAAGGCCATTGTCAAACTGTCCCAAAAATAGTGACAATTATAGTTTGGAAGTTTTCTTTTGTTAAGTGCAGTTGTCTCTCACTTTGTATTCATTTTAAAGAACCATGATTGTTATCACAAATGTACTATTACTTACTGTATGGAGTTGCCTGATAATGACGAACAAATGATGACTATTTAGATCTATCCTCACAGTAAACTTTAAAAGTCTGACTTCTTCCAAATGTTGGAGTCTTTCATTGTTTATAGGCCTTAAGGACCTTTTGAACGTTGCCTCAAGTGCATGTAGACATCCATGAAAGTACCTTGAGTCCCCTTGTGATCCATTTGAAAGGTGAACAATTGTAATGAGCATACAAAAATTTGTAAGTCTGATCCTTGATAGTAAGTTCACATACTTTATGGGGTGTTGTTACAAAATAAAAGCATATTGGAAAAGGTTGCATTACAAGGTTTAATATCTCTGTTCCTAGAGTCTGATCCATGTGGCAAAAGTTTAAATCCAAAGTTCATAGTCCTTGTCAAGGTGCATTGACATCATGAATGGATGTGTAAAGCAGCATGTTTGAAGCATGGTTTCATTGTTCCCTACTATCCTTATATTTCTCAAGAGTATTGTTCCTTTGAATAACATGGTGTTCCTTTGTTCAAGCCTTGTATCCATGAAGTTGGCCTTGTTATGTGTTAAATCCTGATAAGAAATTGTGCCAAGAAGGCCTTGTGGGTGGATTTGCTGATTGGAGCCTAGTTTCGACGATTTATCTAAATATTCAAGCTTGGTAAAGAAAAATCATGTCAGATAATATTGGTGCAGAACAAAATGAAGAAACACTTGCTAGATTGAAAAGAAAGGGTGATGGGAAATGTTATTGTCCTTTCAATAATTGCAAGGGATTAAAGACGAGAAGACTTTTAATCACAACAACTAAGAAACATTATAGGCAGCATGGTCATGTTGAAGGGGGGCACGATTATCATCCATTGGTAAGTTGTTCATTATATATCTTTATATTGATTGAATTTGTAAATGTTTATATCGTTTTAACATTTTTTATATATAAAAAAAATCACTTGATCATGATCATAGTTTATTTGTGTCGATCATTATTATAAAGGTGGGGCACATGATATGGATTATCATGGCCCGAAGAATGTGGATTTGCAAGCGGGGGAACATGGAGTTGTGAATATCGAAGATGAAGTTAATGATCCTATGGAAGAAGATGATCATGCGCTAGAAAAACAGTTGAAGATGATGGTACAAATACATTGATCCATGACACATTTAGTGGTGCAGCTGATCATGATGATGATCAAGATGACTTTGATGATGTTCATGATTTACCCGTACTTGAGAAAGCATACGAGCCCCTTAATGAAGGCTCCCAAACAACTCTTCTCTTTATTGTATTGTTGCTGGTGAACTTGAAGGTTATGAATGGTTTATCCAACATAGCAATCTCACTGATGTTAAGGTATGTTACATATGTCATCTTTTTTCATCTATTTTTGTTGTTAATTCATCAATAGTAAATTAAGGATGAAATATGTACCATTACTGTTTGTTATATTAATTAACAAATTATTTTTTTGTTGTAGATTGATAGGTGAATTTTTGTTACCACAATCAAATATTTTACCTCGCTCATAGCAAGATTTATATGCCATTATGAAAGATATTGGAATGGAGTATCAAACAATAGATGCATGTCTCAATGATCATATTATATACCATAAACAACATGAATTTGCAACAGAATGCCCAAAATGTCATATCAATAGATATCGAACGGATCAACTAACAAAAAAGGTGGCTTGCAAGGTTCTTCGTTATATTCCCATTATTCCACGTATGCAATGATTATTTAAGTGTGAAAGCTTAGCGCAAATTATGGATTACCATGCACAAAATAGAAGTGGAGATGACATTCTTCAAATGCCTGCAGATGGTTCTGCATTTAGGGACATGGAGGAAAAATGACCACTTTAAAGAATAACATCATAATCTCAGGCTTTCATTGGCAACGAACGGTGTCAATACATTTGGAGAGATGAGATCTATTTACTCGGTGTGGCCTTTTTTTGTTATCAACAATAACATTCCTCCATGGATGTCAATAAAGAGGGAGCACATAATGTTGGCAATGAGTGTTCCAGGTATTTGTTTACATCAATTTTCTTTAACATAGTAGCATCTCATTTGTCTTATTTGTGGCTTAATGACTTATATCTTTTTCATTTAATAGTCATGTACATTAATTTATATATATTGCAGTAAAATGGTTATAATAATTATGTAATATTTGTGTTCATTCAACTAGGTAAGTACCAAGTTAAAGATATGAATGTATATATCGAGACTCTTATTGATGAGTTACTAAAGTTATTATCGAGTCTCTTATTGATGAGTTACTAAAGTTATGGAATGGCATCACTATGTATGACGTCTCTAGACCAATAAGACAAATACAATTTCATGCAATGCTTGTATGGACAATTGATGATGTCCCAAGGCTAACACATTTTTTGTGGTATGTTATAACGTTCGACTGCACTTTAATGATATTTAATTTTATGAAGTATATATCATGCATGTTTTTAAAATAATCTATTCATTATATATAATTATAAAAAAATGACATATTTAATCCAATTATATATGATATTGCAAGTCTTCAAACAAAGGGAAAATTTGCATGTCCAGTTTATGGTCCAAAGATGAAATCTCGTCATTCAACAAGTTTAGGAAAGAAGGTGTTTGATGAGTATGGGCACTTCCTCCACATAAATCATAAGTATCGAATTACATCAAAACATCTTTTCAATGGGAAAGAAGAAGCTACATCAAAACCACGAAGAATGACACCTTGCCTATGGAAGTTGGAATATAATAGAATTAATCGTCAAGGTTATACATCAGATCAAATTGTTTATCTATCATATATGATATGTTTGAAATTTATATTTTTTATATTGTGTTTTGTTGACTCATGTTGTAATTGACAATGATTGTCGTTGTTAATTTGTTTAACTTATATGCTTCATGAAGGTTGTCAAGGCATTAATGCTCGGCTTCCACAGGGACTGAAAAGTTATCCCAGACAATTTAGTTTGTTGCCCTACTATGAGAAGCTACAAATTGTGCATTTGTTTGATACAATGCATATCAGAAAGAATTTAACAGAAACATTATGAAAAATATTGGATGAAAGGCATGAAAAAAGAAAAAATTGTCAAAATTTGTAGTGACATTCAGGAAGCCAATCATGTAATGAAAAATGTCATTCAATTAAATAGCGATGGAGACCAAATTAATATAAGTGTCCTTCCTTGGTTATTAACGGAGAAACAAAGCAATGCTATAAAAGAAGTCATACGAAAAATTCGATTTCCCACAGGATTTGTTGCGAACATAAACAATATCATAACAAAGAAAGGTGAATTTGGGTCAGGGATGAAAACACATGATTGGCATACCTTCATTAAGGTAATTATTCTAGTATATTATATATATTTATTTGTATACTGCATGTACTTTTCAGTGTATTATGTTTACTACTTTTGGAAAAATAATGAAAAGATCATTTTATAATTGTTGCAATACGTTCTACCTCTATCTCTCCCAAAAAACTTCAACAAAAATGTCAAGAAAGTTATATATGATCTTGCAAAATGCATGAGGTAAGTAGCGATATTTTTTCAATTCATTGTATAGATCTTATATTTGCCATTTGTTTAACTTGTTATATAATATATTGTATGTTTTTGTTAAATCGCGTTAATATATTTGCGCCTTGAATCACTTGTAGATGGTTGTCATCTAAACAAATCCATAAAGAAGATATAAATTATTGGAAGAGAAAAATTCCCCGTCTAATGTGTGAAATGCAAAAGTGTCTACCTTTGACATTTTTCAATGCACAAGAACACTACCTCATACACCAAGTTGAGGAGATTGAATTGTGTGGACCTGTACACACAAGGTCAATGTGGATGGTTGAGAGGCACTTGAAATTTTTGAAGGCTTTGGTTAGACAAAGAGCACATACTAAGGGTTCTATGGTGGAGGGATATATGGTATACCAGACCATGGTGTACATTACTGAATATCTTCCTAAGTTTGCAGTAAAGTTCCATGTAGATCACATTTGGGATCCCAACTCCATTAACAAATTCGAAGGGGAGTACTTGATGGGGAAAGGTAGATTGAGGAAAGTGAGAGGTAATTATAAGATGGTCATGGAGATTAATTAGAATACATTTTACATTTGGTTTTTATGTATATTGTACTTATTTAATTATTAATTTTCAATATACATCAATTATAAATTAAGGTTGTATATCGTGGTAATTAACTAATTATACATCGTTTGTGAATTTCAATTTTTTTTGTTACAATTGGTCGAGAGTGGGATGCACTACATTTGTACGTCACAAACAATCTTGATTGGATGACAGTATGGATTGAACGATGTCAACAATCTAGTTGTGCATTAACATGGGAAGGTGTGGCTTCATTGGTTAAAGAATCTCATCGTAATGGAGATTCCAATTTTAAACCAAGGGAAATTGATTTAGCATATGGTTTAAGAGATAAACAAGTACATATAAATATATTAAACACCCATATTATTTAATTATTTTTAATTATATTATTGATGTATATATATGTTCAGTTTTTTTCTTTGCATACATTCGGCCAAGAATAAATATGTTTATCAATTGACGATGCAATAATTTTTACATGTTTGACATATTGCAGGTGAAACACCACAAGGCTATGTGGTGCAATGGTCGTAAATTTTGAATCAAAAAGTTGGATGACACGAAGAAAACTTGTGATTCTGGGATAACTGCAGTCTTTTAGGTGACTAATGTTTCATCCGGAAGCGACATACATCCAGAAGTATCAAAAAAATGATACTATGGGATTTTGGATGATAAACTTGAGTATGACTTTGAGTCCTTCAAATTAGTTATGTTCGTCGTCCAATGGTACAAGCTACGATTGAATGAAAATGATCTCGAGAGAACTGTTATTGAACATGATAATGGATTTACCATGGTTAATACAAGGTCGTTCAAGCGAGTTGGAGATGAGCCCTATGTTCTTCCAAGCCAATGTGAGCAGGTATTACTCAGAGGTTCCAGGTAAACCGGGTTGGTCATTTGTTGTTATACCTGATCCAAGAGGAAGGTTGGTAAAGTATAATGTGGTGGAAGAAGAAGATACCGAAGAACTAGAAGATGATGTAGATGATGATCAAGATTAACAGTTAGTTGATGATGTTCCTGACGAAGATGTCGAAGAAGAGGAACTAGATCATGATGATGTAGGAGTTAATGTTCATGAAGATGATATTGGTGTGGATGATGACATTATCAAAATTGATATCAATGATGATGATGATATGACCAATCCTTACAATGTTGAATCTGGATTGGATGATATAGACAAAGAGTTGGATGAAGAAGAAGGTCAATGACATTGAAATGTATGAGTTATGCGATTATATTATCTATTTGATATTGATTTCTTGATAGAATTATATGTGACTTATATGGTTACATAATTAATTCATGATGTTTTTAATTTTTATGTCATTACATAATTAATTCATGATGTACTTTTTAATGTTTTTAATTCATGATTATAATGAATAGTGTTTTGGGAAATTTCATGAAAGATAACACATTGATCGTAGTAGTGAAATAATTGCAAAGTCGTTTAGATTTTTTAGACCAATCACCCTTTGCAATGTCATTTTTAGGATCATCTCCAATTTGATTAACTATAGGAACTTTGGGACTCATTTGACCTTCTGCATATAATTAGTACCTTAGAATAATGTGTTAATGAGATGTTTTCCTTACTCCATGATGGTGACATTTTACCAAAATTAGAATTCATCCTTTAAGATATTATTTTTCTTAATCTCTATTGCAGGAGTAATTTCTTGTTACACAAAAAATCCAGGATAAGCTTGTTTGCACATGATTTGTTGGAATTTGCTAGATTTACTCTATGATTCTTTTGGTGTTATATCCTAATTGTTGAATTGCTTGTTAAATTGTTTATTATATTATCCTAAATTAATTTGAGTTGTGCATTCTATTTGCCATTAACTGCTAAGTTGACATCATGTTCCATCTTCTTGTGCTATGACCTGACTATTCATATTGGTTAATCTGTTATCGTGTGGTAAAAATAAAAACTAAATAAATAAATGTGAACAAAGTTCTTATTGATTATAGGAGGGAAATATTTAATATGCAAATGAACTCATTTGAAGTGTCTCTTTGTTTCTAGCATTGAGCAAGATGTGATTTCTAGTAGCACTCACTTTTATGTCTTTGCAGGGTCAGAAGGATAAAGGAAATTATCAATCCTTGTCATGACAAAATTGAGTATACCTTGGATTGAAAAGTGAAAGATATGTTTGAATTAAGAATAGTACTAGTAGCAATGTCTTTCTCTTTCTCTTAAGAAAACGTGTGATTGATATTGAATACAACAAATTATTTAATTTTGAATTCTTCGTGTTCATATAATTTGGAATTTGATACCTTAGATTGATTATGTTTTTTAATAAAAATTTCTTGACATGAGAATTTTGGAGATATGGGAGTGGCAACATTATTTTAAATCCTCCCTTGGATGGATCTGTCAACTACCCAACCTCCAATGCTATATAACTGTATGATATTTTCACAATTTGTCTAATTAAATTTAACTTTCCCTATGAAAGACTAATTAGACAAGACACAACCGACTTATAAATCTCAAATGTATCTTGATGGTCCAACTATGTAACAACATGCAATTTCTTCACACGATGACTTAGAGTAGCAATTATCAACCATAGATAATTATAACAAAGAACTTATTTGGAAATGAAAAAATCCACAACACATTTGAAAATAAGACAACTAGATTTTGTATTGCTTGAAAATAAGAGTCTTCACAACTGATTAATTATCATATATGTTTTGTATATCTTAATATTACAAAATGATTTCCCATGTATAGGGAAAATAAGAGTTATTTCAATGAAAAGACATGTCTTTCTAAAAGAGAATAATTTTAACAACAACTAATTATTTCTAATGAAGATATTAACAAACCCCATGTGGTCAACATATTCATGAGCCTGGTAAACATTAGTATTTGCAAAGAGATGGCCCGTCATGTATTAATAATCACAAAGGAATTCCTTTGCACAAGTTTTAAAAATGGCAATTAATTCCTTGAATTAACAATCACAAAGGACCAATTTGACAAGAAGATAATTCCACACCACAATTGCAGAGAAAAGAAACTGGATCTTTATATTAATCTTCAAAGTATGAGTACATGGTATACTATTTAGTCTAATATAGCTCCTATTCTATTTTCTAATGTCTTTTAGAATACGGTCTTGGTTTCTCCTTTATACAAAATGAGGAGAAACAACAAACATCAAGCCATTTACATGAATTGCATCCTTTCATAACTAACAACTTAAGATAAAACATAATAAACTAACACATCAGGAATATAACTAAAAAAAAACTTTTTGGAGAATATCATGCTTGAAACGAGGAAGAAATAACCCCAAGGTTTGATTCATCGTGTGATTTTTCGCCAGTTTGCTCCTTTCCTTTGAGTACTCATTTCTTCTTCTGGGAAGACATCTTGGAGGGTCTTAAGTACTCCTCTACCTATTATGAGATTTGAACATGAGTAGACCATTGGTAATGGAGAACATCTGGCATAATAAGAAAATGGTCTTTCAATTTCTTGCTATTAATTCCTCGAACTTCAACCACAAACATTGAGAATATATTTTCCAATACAAAAACCCTATCTAGGAACATGTTAAAACTTTTAACACTGAAGTCTTTATCTTCCTTCAAATGGGAAATGATTTGCAAAACAATGTCTTTATACTATATTTTCCATTCTTCCAAACTCTTTGCACGACCCTCTTTATGAATGAATTCAGGGATCGTCCAATGCTTAATAGTACGAAAGGAGGATATTTTGTCTTTTATTCTTCCTTCTTCTTGTTCTATGCAATCTATTTCCTTAATAATAGTATTGATCATTTCCTATGTTGTTGGCATATGTGCAGAGCATGATGACATGATGATATTGTTTGTTGTCATTGATGTCAATATGATGAAGTATGAACCGGTATGGTGTAGTAAGCAAACTAGCAAGAGAACCGGTATGATGATGTAAACCGGTATTTGTGAAACCGGTATTTGTGAAAAAGTGAAGCAATATGTTTGTTCAAGGTGAACCAACATGTTGGTATGAGAACTGGTAAATGGAAGTTTTGCATTGGGGTTTCATTTGGCATGACTACCGATTGGTAGTCTCAACTTCAGTGTTTCCGATTGATGCATTCCAAGCCTGTGTGATTCAACTGATGACATCTTGTGATGAGTTAGGATTGCAATGAAGATCAGATAGTGTTGCCACGTCAGCCTTGTGCACGTGAAGGATTTCCTTGAGGATCTTGCATGGAGATTGATCCTATCTACCTCAGGAATGTGCGAAGTCTCTATAAATGGTGGAGAGTGCATGATGGGTTATCAGCTTCCTGAAGTGGCAAAGAATGAACGTTGGAAAACATCTTGAGATCCATTCAAGACTGTTGTATTCAATGCAGTGTGATTAACGGTCAGGATTGAACCAACTGGATTGTAAACCTAAATGTTTAGGGTTTAGGGTTTATGCTACTGACCTATCTATTTCCTATAAGGTCAATGATGTTTTTCATTTTGAGGTTGTTGGCAAATGGTATGTGTGTATCCCAGTGAGTGATACTTGATTCTTGCCAGACCAAAGAAGTGTGTTGATACCTGCATAGTGTGATTGCAGAAGAGAAGGAGCTTAAATGGATCTGCCTTGGCATTGAGTGTTGTTATCAAATCAGTGTATTACTTGTTGACTTCTAACCATTTCAGCAGTTGGAAAATCCCTTAACCGGGTAGCTTTAATAGGCTTTTGTGTAAATCCTTTAACATGGTGACTCAATTCAATGATTTCTTCAAATCCTCTTGCGAGGTAACCTTTAACTGGGTATTTAGCCATCTCTTAATCGGGTGATCCCTAGCAGAACCTATTGTAAAAGTCTCTAACCGGACTAGGCTCCTAACAAAGCAGACTTCAAAAGAGTTCAAGAACAGCTTGTGGGTATTCATCCCCACCGTGGTTTTTCCCAGTTGGGTTTCCACATGAAAAATCAATGTGTCATGTGTGATGCCTTTCATGTGATGTTTTCGTGTTTTATGTCAAACTGGTAAAATATGTTGAACTAGCAGCCATTATATTTTGGATGATAGATTACTTGTTTATGCATAAGGGTGAAGAGGAAATGAGGTATTAGATTGTATGGAAAGCTAAGTGTTATCGGTTTATGTCTTTGACATTCTTACTATGTTTTACCGGTAGTAATATGGTTTAGACCGGTGTTAGTGCTTGCCAGTCAACGTGCATTGTTTGCAGTCAAACCGGTTTTAGGACAAGTGTTTTTGCCTGTACTGGTACACCCCCCCCCCTCTTAGTATAGGTTTGGTACTAACTATTCATCATTTATTCATCAATTGGTATCAGAGCATCTTCCAGGTCCTCTGTGTTGTAAGCTTAACCGCTTGAGGGAAAGATCCTACTCTAATGATGAAGAGGGAAGGTCCAAAGTTCAACAAAGACAACTTTAAAATATGGAAGGACAGAATGAAGATATACATCAGAAGAATGGGTGCTCAACACTGGAGCTATGTTGAGAATGCTTATGTTATCCCTACCGGTACTCTTACCGATGATCAAAAGAGAGAGATTCGGGAGAATGGGCAAGTCGTGGAAGCCCTAATCAGCAGTTTATCTGACATCGAGTTTATTGATGTTTAGGATAAAGAGAATCCCAAAGAAGTATGGGATGCTCTTGAGAATATCTATGGCGGTGATGAGCATGTGAAACAAGCTAAGGAAGAAAGCCTTAGGGGAAAGTTTGAAGACATGTAGATGGTTGAAGGAGAGACCATTCAGTAGTATGGAATAATAATCAAAACTATTGTTGGAGATATCAAGAGTGCAAGTGGTAAAATAGAAGATTCCATTGTTGTTAGCAAAGTTTTGAGATCCTTATTACCGGTCTATGCAATAAGGGTTGCTTCTATTCAAGAGTTGAGGTCTGTAGACAAGACAAAGGTATCCCTGGACTCCATCATTGCAAAGTTAACCGCATATGAGCTAAATAATTATGATGGCAGTATTCAGAGGACTGAATCGGCCTTTAGAGCATTTGCTGCACCATCTAGAAAGGGCAAAGAAGCTAGTACCAATGGTGAACCAAGACAAAGCAGAGAAATGGATGATGAGGAGATCCTGATGGAATTTGAAGCTCTTCTTGCCAAGAGACTTCCTAAGGGAACCTTGTAAATACAGAGGTAAGATCACTTTGAAATTATTTTCTTGCAATAGGATAGGACACATTGTTGTAAACTATCCTAATGGTGATAATAAGGACAAACCGGAAAAGTTTAAGAAGTTCAAAGGAGGAAACCGGAGAAACTATTTTGTAGTAGTTGATGAAAGTGTCATTGATGAGGAATCAGAAGATGAAGAAAGTGAAGACATTGTGTTTGTATCAGTTAAGGAATATGTGTCAGACAAGAAGGCTCTTGTCTCCCGCTTTGATAATTCCAATGAGTGGATTATTGACAGTGGTTGTTCTCACCATATGACTGGTCAATGGAGTAAGTTTCTATCTCTGGAAGAGTATGATGGTGGTGTGGTTCGTTTTGGTAATGATGTCCCATGTATGGTAAAAGGCAGAGGGTCCATCTCTCTAAATGGAAAAAGCAATGCTGACAATGTGTATTGGGTAGTGTAGACACCTAAAATTGTCATGTCTAATTAAATAAATGTTTTATTTATTTAATTATCTAAGCCTAATTCTTCTATTAATTAAATAAATCCTTATTTATTTAATTAATTCATTTATCCTCTTCTAGCCCTATTTCTCATTTAAATAAATACATTTATTTATTTAAATTATCATTTTCCTAAATTAAATAAATATTCTTATTTATTTAATTATCCCACTTCTTTTATTAATTAAATAAATCTTTATTTATTTAATTAATTCATTAGCCTTTTCTACCTATGACACATGTCATTCATCTCTTAATTCATACATTACCTACCCCTTTCATTATTTTATTATTTCTTTTACCTACCCTCTAATCATAGCCGACCTCCTTTTACACCTCTCAATCTTATCCCTCCATTTCTTATTGTGTCTTCTATATAAGGAGATGCTTCCCTCATTATCAAACCCTAACTACTTGATCAATTGACTACACTACGATCCTACTTGCAACCACATTCCGTTCTTTGTTGAGCTCTTGTGCATATAAAATCTGAGAGCAAATATATCAAGCAAGATCAATGGAGATAGGAAGAATGGAGATCAAAACCCTATTGGACATGTGATGGTATAATCTTTGTGATTTCATGTGATTTGCATTGTCTTAGGTAATCTTCATATGTTATGGTGGATCTTTGTTGTTGTTAGGCTAGGGTTTTATGGTTGAATCTATTTAGCCTTTCAATATTGTTATTATTGTTATCCATTTTCACCATATACATTTTGGCACGCCCGGTGGGACTCTTGTCCCTTTTGCATTTAACCTTTTGTTGCAGATTTTGTGTTTGAAGTTGCAGATCTAGCATTTCCGACAACATTTTCGACATTTTCACGTCTGCATACTTTCAGATCGCATTTTTGATTTTCTGGCGCGTCTGCGACATCTGGAATCGCGTCCGTGTTTTCGACAAAATTTTATTTTGCAGGTTTCTGAAAGGCGCGTCTGTGTTACGGAAATGCGTCTGTGTCATTTTTATCTGCGTCTGTGTCTGGGAAGCGCGTCTGCGGTTTTTATCCACATCTGTGTCTTACAGAACCGCGTTTGTGTCGCAGAGTCGCATCTGTGTCGAGGGTAATCGCGTCTGTGTATCACCTGTTTCAAAATTTTGAAGTTTTATTGATTCAGTTTTCGGATTTTGCATTTAAGGTTTCAGATCTGGTTTATTTTTGGACTAACATTTTCAGATCTAGCTAGCAAAATTGGTGCAGCTTGTCTTGGAAGCAAAATCATTTGGTTGAAGGGCCCTATTCTCACAAAGTCTTTTGGGTTTTAAAATTTACCTAACTTGTGTGCTTGCAAGAAGGGGTGATCATTTGAAACAACCCAAACTACTAACAAATCTTTGGTGCAGGTCCTTGGCAAGGGTTTTTGGATTTTTATTGTGTGCCTTGTTTTCATAGACTAGCAAACACTTCAATTGGTGCACTAAAATTGAATCATTGTCTTTTGTGTCTTGAGCAATAGGCTCTTTTTGTTTAATCTTTAGAGGGTCTGTCTTCCCGTGTGGTCATTAGGACTACTAGTGAGAAGAGAACGACCCAAGTGGTAGCGAGGAAAACCCACCTCATCCGAACCACTATAATCAAATGTATTCATGGTGAAAACTATGAATAACGTGTGTTGATTAGTTCATACCGACACTATGTCTCCCCATAAACCCGTTTGATCAAATTTATTTGATCAGTTGTAGGGCGTAACCCCTCTCGGCTGGGAGCCTTCTGTATTTATAGAGCTGAAAGTGTCGCATGTATGGCCACACGAGCGGATGCCCTTACTAGCACCATTTTGTTTTAGAGGCCCAAATCCTTCTAGTTGTTGGGGCAGGAGGTCGGACCTCTGGTAGCGGCCCACACACATACGGTTCTTAGTAGAGATACAAAGTTCGCCATGGGGAGTTTTCATGGGGACTGATGCTTGGCTGACCCGAGAAGTGAGTGCCGAGGGTGGAGCCAGTGAGGTCAAGCATCTAAGTATCCGCTCTGAATAGCGTAGCCTCGGGGGTAAAAGCCCATGTGGGATCAACAACTATTGTCTTGGCCAACCATAAGAATTGTGCTTGACTTATGTTAAACATTCAAAACATTCAAGACCAAACAGCAAAACATTGTGTCTTTTGTGTCTTCAAGTGTATGCAAAACATTTTTACATCAAACAACACACTTTCCTTGGAGTCATTTTGAGTCTAGACACTTGCAAACATTGGGTCTTCATCAACACTGTGTCCTCTTGTCATGAAAATCAGTCAAATAGTTAGATTTGGTCACAACAAAACAACTTCACAGATTGGAAAAATTGCACAAAATTTTACAGAAACGCGTCTGTGTCGGGCATAATAGCGTCTGTGTTGTCTAGCCGCGTCTGTGAAGGACAGAATCGCGTCTGTGTTCCAACAGTCAACATTGCATTTGGCAAACAAAAAAATCTCAGAAGCGCGTCTGTGTTAAACAGAGCAGCGCCTGTGTCAGGAAACCACGTCTGTGAAGTATACAGGCGCGTCTGTGTCCAGAATTGAAAAACTGTTACAATCCAGCAAACATAAACAAAAAAATCTCAGAAGCGCGTTTGTGTTAAACAGAGCAGCGCCCGTGTCGGGAAACCGCGTCTGTGAAGTATACAGGCGCGTCTGTGTCCAGAATTGAAAAATTGTTACAGTCCAGCAAACAAACACAGTTAGTTTCGGAATTCTTGAGCTTCCTAGGTCATTTCTCCAAGGTTTCATTTAGCATTCAACCTTTTTCTGGGTCTCACATAGTCCATCATTGCTTTACATCTCTCATTACATACACAATTGTCTAAACTTGAGTCAAAAGGTCACTTGCTTGTCCTCATCATACTTTGTCAACACACTACATACAACAACACTTTGCTAAGTGGTCCCTCATCAAGGTTTCTTACCTTTGGGTCTCATTTGGTCTTACTTAGAGTCAAGGTCAACTTACCTCATCAAGAGAAACTATCTTTGGAAGTCACACCTACTCTACTACATACATACTTGGTCTTACACTTTGGACATTGCAAGTACACTTCAGACTCATTTACATTCCATTCAACTCTTGGTCTTCCATACTCTTTCCATTTTTCATCTAGTCTCTCACATCTTGGTCAATACCTAGTTCATGGTTGAAACCCATCTTCAAAAATCTAGGAGAGAAACTAAAGAGGCTCAAGAGTCCGCAAACATGAGTTCTTATGAGTATGACAATGAGATCTTTTTCAATTCTGATCATACCACATTACCTGACATGGATGCCTATAGAAACATTCCAAATGTTGAGAACATGGACACTATAAACAACAATGCTACACACAATGACAACGTGGACAACTTTTCAGTACATTCAGCAGATGTGGAAGAATCCATTATGAATCCCCATTTCAATCGATTGGTTGAGGAAATAATGAGGAGGGATAGACAATACTTCTTACAAATGATGGCACAAAGTGGAGCCAAGATACCTCATGATTTTGACATGTCTCAAATAATGGAACATAGACCTTTGCAACAACCTCACTCCAATATGGATCAAAGGAGACCTAATAGTGGAGGAAATAGAGGACCACATATGGTACCTAAATCACCATCAGCTTTGCTTCAAAAACCAGAGGTCCCACATACACATGGTCAAACATATGATACTTACCTTCATAGACCATTATGGAAGTCTTATGCAGACAAATATGCTTAATCACATACTAATGCTAAGGATCAACCACCAAAACAATTGGATGTTCAAAGGCATGCTCAAAATTTGGACACAAGGAAACCTCATGTCAAATTTGGGGGCAACACAATGGAACATGACATGCCTGTAGAATATGGTATACATGCGCAAAATAGATATGGTGTTCCTCAACATGAATCTATACCAAGTGGTCCATATACGCAGCATCATTATAGACCTCCTCCATATGAACATGTATATGATCAATATCATCCATATATGCAACATGCACCTCCTCCAATGGGTACCTCAAACATAGGATATGGTCCAAGAAGTCGATCTCCACCTAAGAGCAGTTTGGAACAACAAATCAGGGACTTACAAAAGAAAATGGAGGACATAAATACACCGAAGCCAACATACACAATGAGAGACATATGTCCTTATCCATTTGAAAAGAGCATTCCAATGCCTCCTTTTCCTACACACTTTGTGATGCCTAAATTTGATAAGTATAGAGGAAAAGGGGATCCTAAGGGACACATAAGACAATTTTTCATAGCTTGCATTGAGGTAGCAGCAGAAGAGACATATTTGATGAGATTATTCCCACAAAGCTTAGGCGATCAAGCTATGGAATGGTTCTCCCAACTTCCACCTGGAATTAAGTCATGGGGTGACTTAGCAGAGGCATTTATTCAACATTTCTCCTACAACATAGAGACAGACATATTAGTCACTACTTTGTGCAATACTAAGCAAAAAGAGGGAGAATCTTTTGCATCATTTTTACAAAGATGGAGAAATCTAGCCAGCAGATGCTCTTGTGAAATTCCACAAAAACAAATGGTATAAATGTTCACACAAAATGTTAACAAAGACATTGGTTATGACTTAAGGAAAGCTTGTTTGTCCACCTTCAAGGACGTCATTGAAAAAGGCTTAGCGACAGAAAAGGTCCTAATTGAACAAGGAGTCATTAAAATATTCAAGGAAAACAAAGATGACTTTAAAGGAAAAGACAAGCCAAGATTTTGGAATAAAAACAAGAACACAGTCAATGATGGTGTTGTTGATGCCAACACAGTGCGACCCAAAGTCATCTTTTCAGGATCAAGTTCTACAAACAATCAAGTGAATACTCAAACAACTTCCAGATCACGAAGGAAGTACACTCCATTGGGAGAACCACTTGAGTCAGTTTTTAAGAAGCTTGTGGCAAACAAGGTAATCACTATTCCAGATTTTCCGTCACATGAACCAAAGGTTAAACCAAATTGGTGGAATGATGAGGAGTATTGTGAATTTCATAAGAGCAAGGGTCATAAGATAGGAAATTGTCATCGACTGAAGACCATCATACAGGATCTCATTGATAGAGGTGACATTGAGATTGAGGGACATTCGTCTAATCAAGAACATGAGATGTTCAAGGAACCATTCCCAAAACATGACAAGGGAAAATCTAAAGCCACAGACGACCAAACCAACTATACCAGAGCATCTTACAATTATGATTCAACTATTAATCACATTTCAATGGACAATTGTGTCTCTACCATTATCATCAAGGACAAAGCGTCTGAGAATTCTACTCAGAGACCCAGGATTGTCCTAAAAGGTGTTGGATCTTCTTCCGAACCTACCTCTGAATGTCATGTTACAACCCGTCGAGGCAAAATCACTTTGCAAGGTGCTCCAACTAAAAACACAGCTTCTTCATCAACCAAACCTGAGTATGACCTTGTAGAACAGCTAGGGAAGACACCCGCGCTCATCTCCATTCTTGAACTATTACGCATATCTCCCACACATAAAGCCATTCTTGACAAAATCTTGAGAGATACTGCTGTTCCTACTGATCTAAACGTGGACCAGTTTCAAGCCATGGTGGGATACCTTTCCATTCCACATTCACTTACTTTCACGGAAGCTGATGATGCCTCTGTAAGTCAGCCGCATAATGCACCATTACACATTGAAGCCTTCATACACAAACATCGAATAAAACGAGTCCTAGTAGATGAAGGAGCAGGTCTAAACATTTGCACATTAAGCACTATCACACAATTGGGATATTCTGACAAAGTTGTGAATTCTACAAACAAGATCACCATCAAGGCATATGATGATGAAGAGCGTTCATCCAAGGGTACAGTCATCTTACATCTCAGAGTTGGGCCAGTTACAAAGGATGTGGTCTGTCAAGTCCTGGATTTAAATCTCACATATAATATATTGCTAGGATGCCCTTCAATCCATGAAATGAGGGCAGTCCCATCCACATATCACCAATGCATTAAGTTTCCTCATAATGGAGTGGAAGTAACAGTTAACGGTGATCCTAATCCATTCATATATTGCAATAACCTGAAATCAAAGACTGAGACCATCATTCCTAGTAATCGGGAGGTTGTTCCTTTGTCGGCATACATTGATCCTGAGTCATTAAAACCTTCGACATCGAAACAAGGTGAGCTTAAAGGCAAGTTTCAGAACAAAGGCATGGGGGAATACACTTTCAATCAGACCATGTACTTAAGACAAGTCATGAGTTCCCCAAAAGAATATGGAAGACCACATCCTAACAAGCAAATCTCCATCATGACGCTCAAATGGGACCCTACTACCTTTCAAAGATGGGGTGAACTAGAAGAGGAAGATTTATACCAAATGCTTTTCAAAGACAATGAAGAGGAAACACAAGACCACATCAATCTACCATGTGAGAAATATGGCAAAGGCTTCAAAATTCTACAAAAATTCGGGTATGATGGAAAAAGCCCTCTGGGGTTACGAAAGGAAGGCATCATTGAACCTTTACAACCTGAATTGACTTTCAAGAAGGAACGCTCGAAAGGACTTGGTTTCTTAACTTCCAAGGTCCACACCCAAAGGACAGAAGAAGCCTTACAAATCAAAGTTGCCAAAATTCAACAAGAGAATCGCTATTCCACAAATTCCAACGAATGGGAATGGGGTTCCGACAAGTCTTCCAGTGACTATGAGCTCACCGAGACATTCAGAGAGCCAGGTGAACCCACAGAAGAGGAGTTTTATAACAAATTCAGAGTTGGTCAAGAAACAACCCATGAGGAGTCTACACAGTCCTTGTATCAAGGTTCCAGGTTGAAATCACATAGGATGAGAACACCTGTCCCAGAATGCGCTACTAGTGATGATAATTTGGATTCGCTCGTGATCGAGACTGATGAGGAGAGTGCCATCGATGACCTCGATGATTACCTTGACATACCCGAATATAACCACATCTTCACTCTTAGCCCCGCTAACTTTGAAGACATTAACGGCCTTCCCCTTGTTCACCACCAACTCATTGACTGGGATCATGAAGGACCTGCACAGCTTGATACATTCCAAAATGATGAAGCTTTTATTGACTATCTGGGCATATGGGATGATCTTCCCCCTGGAGACCATAAAGCGGGATACACCATAGAACTCAATAGCATGGCGTATTTTGGTGAGGGTGTCGGACCTTCCAGTCGCAAAAATGTGAAAATAAGAACAAATCAAGGGTCTTATGGCGAAAACCACACTGTGGCGTTGTCTGACCCCAAAAAAGTAAAAAGAAAGGGCGTATCTGAGGGAGAAAACCTCTCTGAGGCGCCCGAAGATGGAAGGCTCGACATTCTCCCAGCATCATATGAGGAAAAATCATCCATGTTGGTAGAGGAGACTATCAAAACAAACACCGGTACAGAAGAGGTTCCACACAACATATTCCTAGCTCAATCACTGATAGAGTCTGAAAGGTCAAAATTCATAAGTTTCTTCAAAAAGTGACAAATCAACTTCGCCTGGTCATACGCTGATATGCCTGGATTGGATCCGGATTTGGTAATGCATCATTTGACAGTCAAACTGGGGGCAAAACCAGTAAAACAGAAATTAAGAAAAATGCATCCACAAGTGGCATTACTAGTCAAAGCAGAACTTGAGAAATTACTCGATGTCGGATTCATACGCCCAATTGATTATCCTGAATGGATCTCCAACTTGGTACCTGTCAGTAAACCAGACCGCAGCATCAGAATTTGCATAGATTTCAGAGACATCAACAAAGCTTGTCCAAATGATGACTTCCCATTACCAAACATTGACTTGATTGTTGATCTCACAGCAGGTCATGAAATGCTATCATTAATAGATGGATTCTTTGGTTATAATCAGATAAGGATCGCACCCGAGGATCAACACAAAACATCATTTACTTGTCCATGGGGAACTTTCTGCTGGAATGTCATGCCTTTTGGGCTAAAGAATGCAGGTGCTACATATCAAAGAGCCATGACTGTTATCTTTCATGATCTCATGCATGTAACTATGGAAGATTATGTTGACGACCTCTTGGTCAAATCAATAGACAGAAATACACATTTGGACATACTTTCAGTTGCCTTTGATCGGTTGGAAAAATACAAAGTAAGATTAAACCCCAAGAAATGTGTCTTTGGAGTAACCTCTGGGAAGCTCCTAGGATTCATTGTATCCAAAAGAGGAATTGAAGCGGATCCAGCAAAAGTCAAAGTTATCTTGGAAATGCAACCACCAAGAAATATCAGTCAACTTTGATCCTTACAAGGCAGACTCTAGTCCATCCGAAGATTCATAGCACAGCTGGCAGATAAGTGTAATCCTTTTCAGTACCTGCTACAAAAAAACATCAAATTCAAATGGGATGACAACTGTCAACAGGCTTTCCAGACGCTCAAAGATTATCTTCTAAATCCGCCAGTTCTGATGCCACCAGTTCCAGATCAACCACTGTTATTATACATTTCAGCTACTCCAACAGCATTGGGGGCACTCTTAGCGCAACAAATTGCTGAAGGCAAGGAAAAAGCAGTATATTATATTAGTCACACATTGGTGGGATATGAGCTAAACTACACACCAATTGAGCGCGCATGCCTCACTGTGGTCTTTGCTTCACAGAAATTACAACATTACATGCTTACTCATAAGACAAAGTTAGTTGCAATGATAGATCCATTGAAGTACCTTCTCAATAAGGCAACACTTACTGGGCGACTGACCAAATGGGTAATGATACTGAGTGAATTCGACATCGAGTATGTGGACAGAAAAGCAATAAAAGAACAAGCCATTGCAGATCAATTAGCAGATGCTCCCATGATAGATGATGTTCCTCTAAGTTCAGAATTTCCAAATGAATCCATTTTGACAATGTCACATGCAAAGCCATGGCAACTATACTTTGATGGCTCATATACACAGCATGGGACAGGAGCTAGCATCCTCTTTATAACTCCTCAAGGGGATTCTATACCAAAATCATACCGCTTATAGTGCTATCTATCCTTTTTGTGAAAGTAAACATTGTGACCACAATCAAATAAGACTTATACAAGTGACAAGAGACACTAAACTTGAGGACTACAGTGGGTGTTGGTGTCGAGTCTTGGTTTTCTTTTGATTTTATCTTTTTTGGTGACATGTCTTTTAGCTTTTCTGGGATGTCTTTGACTAGAGATTCTATCTCCAGGATGTCTTTGACTAGAAAGGCGAGGATGGGGTATCGTCACCTATTTGTATTTGTTGTCTGTGGATTGTCTCTTAGTAATGCTATGACTTGTCCAAGGATATGAGGACACTGTGAGTCTAGTGTGAACTGGGGCATTCTTTGTTTGTGACTGTCTTATCTCCATGCAAACAGGTACAATGACTTTTTGGGTCGAACATATGCCTCGATTGTCATAACCTACGTGCCATAATAAAGCTCAATGATGATAACACACAAGAAGCTCTTTCACTTTCATATCTTTTGTCTTTCATCCCCCCTTTCTTGATTGACTTCCATCATCCTTCTCGAGTCCGTGTAGCCTACTATCACATGACTGAGTATAATGACACACCAAAAACATTTGCATTTCATGTAGCTACACCTACATTACCACATATAAGCATTTCATACATACATATAGATATCACAACTGCATCACATCCTGCACACAACACCTGTTAGCACAATTTACATTTGCATTATCATATTCATCTACATTACTTACATTCACATTTGCATCATGCATACACATATAAAACATAAACGAACAAAAAAAAAAAATTGCATTGCATCATATACATATTTGCATCCATATCATAAGCATCACATAAGAACATCTCATCACATAGGTACACATGCATATAGCTGCCGCAAAGATGCATCATCTCATATATATATATAAAGTGTCATGATACAATGATGTCAAAATCATATGGCTACAATCACCCGCAGGTGTCTACATCATTATACAAAATGGTACAAAACTGATACAGAGGAACTCACTGATCACTCCTGCCAACACTATTGGTAGTGCTAATCCTATCCATGTCATGGTATCCCATGCCACGTGTCCCACCCTCATCTCCAGTCTTGGATCTTAGAACACTCGTCTAAGGGCATCCCTGTCTCTGTCTTGATCGTACGGAATCAGCTCCCCATCAATCGGTATCCGCATAATCCTATATACATCCTCCAGGGTGACTGTCATCTCACCCATCGGCAGATGAAACGTGCACGTCTCAGAGTGCCATCTCTCAGCCAGCGCAGTCAGCAAACCCATGTTTGCCTGAAACTCAGGCACATACAACACATGTCTCAAACCCTTCTCCTCGATGGTAGCTCTGTCCTCGAGCGACAACTCAGGTCGCAACCTCTGAGTAGATAAGAATCTCTCCCGTGACTCTAGCATCGTCAAATACTCCTGCAGTCAAACAACTCAATCATGTCAGTTATAGTGGCATTCACTGTTTATCACAAAATGCTACTCGCTATCTAAATGCATATGGCTATCTACCCTAGTGACACTCACTATTCATCACAAAGTGTTGCTATTTATCCTAGTGGTACTCACTATTCATCACAAAGTACTACGTGTGTGACACTCCCTGTTCATCACAAAGTGTTACTCACATTTGCACTCCCCGTTCATCACAAAGTGCTGCTCATATTTCAGTACTCCCTGTTCATCACAAAGTACTCTATCTTGGTACTCACTGTTCATCACAAAGTGCCTTGATCTATCCTAGTCTTCCTAGAGGACCTGCTTGAGAGTATCCTCTCAGCAGCTTATCCAATCGACAGCATATGTTCATCACAGAACTGCCGATTTGACCTAGAAGACACAAATTCACATTTTTGGACACAAACACGCTTTCCTGACATAAACGCGCATTTATTACATTACCTAGTATGCATTAATGACAACAATTAAATGTATCAAAGTACGAGGAGGTTTGGTGGTACTTACCGGCTCTCCTACCTCTACTGGCCTCTGAAATCGGCGAACGCGGTCAAATCTGTGAGCGAAAGCCATCGCTGCTGACTGCTCCTGCTCTATTTTCGCTCTGCAATATGCTCTTGTGGACGTGTGGATGACAATGAGGATGTATTTTCCCCTGTGGTCTATCTTATAGAGTACCCCTAGCCCTCGCCTTCGTTTCCCGAGTCAGTCTTCTTTATCCCGTGACTTTGTCACTTTATTCGGTCAGTCCATTCTAGCCTCTCTTTCTTATCGAGAGATTGTCTATGATCTTTTCAGACATTTTCATCCAATCTCTCGAGGGGGCATATCATTCTCATCTTGGGGCAACTCTCTATCAGTTCATCTTATCTTCTTTGAAACAACGCGACAAGCCGCATTGTCTCAAAGAGGGGCAAAATGTAGACACCTAAAATTGTCATGTCTAATTAAATAAATATTTTATTTATTTAATTATCTAAGCCTAATTCTTCTATTAATTAAATAAATCCTTATTTATTTAATTAATTCATTTATCCTCTTCTAGCCCTATTTCTCATTTAAATAAATACATTTATTTATTTAAATTATCATTTTCCTAAATTAAATAAATATTCTTATTTATTTAATTATCCCACTTCTTCTATTAATTAAATAAATCTTTATTTATTTAATTAATTCATTAGCCTTTTCTACCTATGACACATGTCATTCATCTCTTAATTCATACATTACCTACCCCTTTCATTATTTTATTATTTCTTTTACCTACCCTCTAATCATAGCCGACCTCCTTTTACACCTCTCAATCTTATCCCTCTATTTCTTATTGTGTCTTCTATATAAGGAGATGCTTCCCTCATTATCAAACCCTAACTACTTGATCAATTGACTACACTACGATCCTACTTGCAACCACATTCCGTTCTTTGTTGAGCTCTTGTGCATATAAAATCTGAGAGCAAATATATCAAGCAAGATCAATGGAGATAGGAAGAATGGAGATCAAAACCCTATTGGACATGTGATGGTATAATCTTTGTGATTTCATGTGATTTGCATTGTCTTAGGTAATCTTCATATGTTATGGTGGATCTTTGTTGTTGTTAGGCTAGGGTTTTGTGGTTGAATCTATTTAGCCTTTCAATATTGTTATTATTGTTATCCATTTTCACCATATACAGGTAGAAGGTCTCAGACACAACCTTTTGAGTGTTGCCCAACTGAATGATAATGGACTCACTCTGGAATTCAGAGATGGAGTGTGTAAAATAAAAGGTAAGAGTGGTGAACTGATGGCCACCGGTATGCAGACCAAAGGTAACCTATTTCAGCTGAATGCTAATGTCAGTACATGTCTAATGGCTAAGTTTGATGATAGCTGAATATGGCATAGCAGACTCTGCCATGTAAACTTTAATAATATTGTGAAGGCCAGTAAGATCAAGGCAGTTAGAGGATTGCCTATGCTAAGCAAACCAGAAAATCCTTTGTGCAGAGAGTGTCAACTGGGGAAAATGTCTTCCTCCACCTTCAAAGGTAAATCTTTCACTGCAGATAATTTACTTGATCTTGTGCATACTGATTTGTGTGGTCCTATGAAAACTAGGAGTGTGCAGGGAGATAGGTATTTTATGATTCTTACTGATGATTGCTCAAGAATGATGTGGGTCACATTCTTGAAGGACAAGTCTGAAGCCTTTGGAAAGTTCAAAGCTTTCAGAGCACTGGTTGAAAAAGAAAGCGGTAAGAGGATTAAGTGCCTGAGAACTGATCAAGGAGGAGAATTCACTTCCGGTAAATTCAACAAGTACTGTGAAGAGAACGGCATCAAGAGGCAACTGTCTGTCCCCCGGACTTCACAGTAGAATGGCCTAGCAAAGAGAAACAACCGGACTGTAGTTGAAGCAGCCGGAACAATGTTGATCCAAGGGAAGGTTGCTCACACCTTTTGGAGAGAAGCGGTGAGCACTGCAGTCTACACAATGAACTGGGTATTCATCAAAAAGGGTAAGGATAAAACACCTTATGAGTATTAGACCGGTAAGACACCAGTGGTAAGCTACTTTAGAGTGTTTGGTAGAAAATGTTATATCAAGAGGAGTGAACATCAGAGCAAGTTTGATGCTAAATGTGATGAGGGAATATTCCTAGGGTATTCCACAAAGAGAAAAGCTCTCAAATGTTTCAACAATACGACTCAGAGAATTGTTGAAAGCATCAATGTTAGAGTTGATGAAACCTCTGAGAAATCTGAGGAAACCAGTAGTGAGCAAGTAGGAGATGAATCGGTAGTAACCTTCTGGGAACCGGTTGCAAAACAACCTAGCACCAGTAACAGTGCTCCTACATCGGTAGATGCTGATGCTGATGAAGATGAGGATGAAGAAGAAAAGCAAGATGAAACAACTAAGATCATTCCTAGGTATGTAAACCTGAATCATGATCCAAAGCAAATCATAGGAGACAAGGATGCAGGAATTCTTACAAGAAGAAAGGTTAGAGAAAACTCTTGCATGATCTCTGAATTTGAGCCTAAAACATTCAAAGAGGCACATAAAGATGAAGAATGGATCAAGGCAATGGAAGAGGAACTTGACCAGATAGAAAAGAATGGTACATGGTCTTTGGTACCCAGACCTGAGCATAAAAATGTCATAGGGACCAAATGGGTTTTCAGAAATAAGCTAAATGAAGATGGCACAGTGGTAAGAAACAAAGCCAGACTAGTGTGCAAAGGATATGCTCAAGAAGAAGGAGAAAACTATGGAGAAACCTTTGCTCCTGTAGCCAGATTGGAAGGAGTTCGTATGCTTCTTGCATATGCAGCATTCAAGGGATTCTAAGTATATTAAATGGATGTAAAATCTACATTCCTGAATGGAATACTAGAAGAGGAGGTGTATATAGAGCAACCAGATGGGTTTGCCCTATCAGAAGACAGTGACATGGTGTGTAGGCTACATAAAGCCTTGTATGGACTAACTCAGGCACCTAGAGCATGGTATGAATGCTTGCACTCCCATCTTGTGAAGATTAGATTTGAGAGAACAAGTGAAGATAGCAATATCTATCTGAAGTCAGAAGGAGATTAGATTCTAATCTATGAGGTATTTGTTGATGACATAATTTTTGGAGGAGATGACAAGATGAGTCACGATTTTGCAGATGAGATGAAAAAGGAGTTTGAGATGTCACTTATAGGGGAGATTAAGTTCTTCATTGGACTACAGATTCAACAAATGAAAGATGGAATCTTTATCACTCAGTCCAAGTATGTCAAAGAGGTGTTGAAGACTTTTGGCATGGAAGACAACAAACCGGTTGGTACACCAATGGTGACCGGTTGTAAATTATCAAAAGAGGATGACTCAGCATTGGTAAATGAGAAATAATACCGATCAATGATTGGTAGATTGCACTATGTAGTACATAGCAGACCGGATATTGCACATGCAGTGGGCATTACTGCACGGTTCGAGAAAAGCCCAAGAGAATCCCACTTGGTAGCAGTCAAGCATATTTTGAGATATCTGAAGGGAACTATTGACTATGGATTATGGTATCCATATAGTAATGATTTCAACCTGAAAATGTTTACAGATGTTGACTGGGCTGGTAATGTGGATGACCGGAAGAGCACAACCGGTGGTGCATTCTTTCTTGGTGGTAGACTAGTCTCATGGATGAGTAAGAAGCAGAGCTGTATCTCTCAGTCTACAGTAGAAGCGGAGTATGTTGTAGCATTTATGAACTACACCGAGACAATCTGGATGAAGCATGTATTAAATGGCTTCAAAGTTCTTGTATCTAAACCAGTAAGTATATTTTGTGATAACACAAGTGCGATTAACATCTCCAAGAATCCGGTTTTACATGCTAGAACCAAGCACTTCGAGCTCAGGTATCATTTCTTGAGGGAGAAGGTTCAAAACAAAGTTATATTGGAACATGTTTCCAGTAAGGATTAGTTAGCAGACATATTCACCAAGCCTCTATCGAAGGCCACCTTTACCTATTTGAGAGGTGAATTAGGGGTGCTACCCCTTCAAGAGGTGAACTAAAGGTGTGCGCTCCACATCAGTCGGAACTTACATTGATATATCTTTTTCAGGATTGGTGTGTTGAAGGATGCTACTCCTTAGGGGGAGCAACATAGTTGGACATAGTTGTTTGTGCCTCCACTTTGACATTGTTGTCAAAGGGGGAGAAGATGTGAAGCGGAGAAGATATCTGCAGTATTGGGGAGAAGATGTGAAGCAGAAGCAGAAATATATCTTTGTATATTGCCATCAATGCCAAAGGGGGAGATTGTTGGCATATGTGCAGAGCATGATGACATGATGATATTGTTTGTTGTCATTGATGTCAATATATTGAAATATGAACCAGTATGGTGTAGTAAGCAAACTAGCAAGAGAACCGGTATGATGATGTAAACCGGTATTTGTGAAAAAGTGAAGCGGTATGTTTGTTCAAGGTTAACCGACATGTTGGTATGAGAACTGGTAAATGGAAGTTTTGCATTGGGGTTTCATTTGGAATGACTACCGGTTGGTAGTCTCAGCTTCAAGGTTTCTGGTTGATGCATTCCAAGCCTGTGTGATTCAACCGATGACATCCTGTGATGAGTTAGCATTGCAATGAAGATCAGATAGTGTTGCCACATCAGCCTTGTGCGCGTGAAGGATTTCCTTGAGGATCTTGCATGGAGAATTATCCTATCTACCTCGGGAATGTGTGAAGTCTCTGTAAATAGTGGAGAGCGCGTGATGGGTTATCAGCTTCTTGAAGTGGCAAAGAATGAACATTGGAGAACGTCTTGAGATCCATTCAAGACTGTTGTATTCGATGCAGTGTGATTAATGGATAGGATTGAACCGACTGGATTGTAAAACCTAAATGTTTAGGGTTTAGGGTTTATGCTACCGACCTATCTATTTCCTATAAGGTCGATGATATTTTTCATTTTGAGGTTGTTGGCAAATGGTATGTGTGTATCCCAGTGAGTGATACTTGATTCTTGCCAGACCGGAGAAGTGTGTTGATACCTACAGAGTGTGATTGTATAAGAGAAGGAGCTTAAGTGGATCTACCTTGGCATTGAGTGTTGTTATCAAATCAGTGTATTACCTGTTGACTTCTAACCATTTCAGCAGTTGGAAAATCCCTTAACCGAGTAGCTTTAATAGGCTTTTGTGTAAATCCTTTAACAAGGTGACTCAATTCAATGAGTTCTTCAAATCCTCTTGCGAGGTAATCTTTAACAAGGTTCTAACCTTTAACTGGGTATTTAGCCATCCCTTAACCGGGTGATCCCTAGCAGGATCGGTTTGTAGTAGAACCTATTGTAAAAGTCTCTAACCAGACTAGGCTCCTTACAGAGCGGACTTCAAAAGAGTTCAAGAACAACTTGTGGGTATTCATCCCCACCATGTTTTTTCCCAGTTGGGTTTCCACGTGAAAAATCAGTGTGTCATGTGTGATGCCTTTCATGTGATGTTTTAGTGTTTTATGTAAAACTGGTAAAATATGTTGAACTAGCAGCCATTTTATTTCTAATGATAGATTACTTGTTTATGCATAAGGGTGAAGAGGAAATGAGGTATTAGATTGTATGGAAAGGTAAGTGTTACCGGTTTATGTCTTTGACATTCTTACTATGTTTTACCGATAGGAATCTGTATTAGACCGGTGTTAGTGCTTGCCAGTCAAAGTGCACTGTTTGCAGTCAAACCGCTTTTAGGAAAAGTGTTTTTGTCTGTACTGATTCACCCCCCCCTCTCAATACCGGTTTGGTACTAACTGTTCATCATTTATTCATCATGATTTCACCAGGTGCATCTGGATCCCTCAGAGTAACCTCACAAAGCTTGATTAAATCATAATGAGAGGGCTTCCACCTCCTAGAGAGCTCATCTAATTGTGCCTTATGTTTATCAAATGTTAATAACATGTCCAATAGAGTATGGTATCCATCATATACTTCGTCACATTTACTAATCACCAAATCAATCATGTATGTCAGTACTTTCTATAAAGCATTTAACACCTGCTTAGGGATTTCCTATAAAAGCATTTCATTTGTACTTCTTAATTGGTTATTTTCCTCTACATGCTTATCAATTTTTTATTTTGACACTTCATAATCCTTTACATCAATTGGTACAGAGGAGGCATGCTTTTGTAGTACTAACGCCTTGTTCTGGTTACTACTCTTTAATCTTTGCAGTTCTTTCTTCAAAGCAACATTCTCAAGGTACAATTGATTGAATGCTATGTTCATTTGTGTCTCCCTAGTCTATGCCTTCTCTAATTTATCTTGCATATGTTTGAACTGGTCTTTATTAAACATTGCTTTGTGCATTAATTTTGTAGTTGATACCAAAGGAGAAGTGTTTTCCATTGTTTGCACCACTGTCATTCCATCATTTCCGTTGACAATGTCAAGTAATTTGGACTTATGAGGGCCCTTAAAATTCACTCATGTGGCCAAAACTTCAGTTTTGGGATTGTACCCCGATCCACTTATCTTCTCATCTGTATAAAACTCAGTAACAAATGTAGATTCCTCTTGTTTTCTGACTTGGTCAAGCAAGAACAAATGTTTGAGAGTCAGCCTTGGAACAATGAGCATATTACTTTTCTGCACCATCTCTCTAGCCTCTTCCAAGGTACAATTTACATCATCAAGATGCAACTCCTTGAGTGTTTGTTGAATAAACTCCTTATGTCTAGATTCTTCAATCCCCATCAAATTCAATCACTTTTTCTCCTTGAGTGTTTGAATCCAAAAGTCCTTGAATTCTTGTGTTTTGATAAAGTCTTCATCTTCAACAAATCTGGCCGATATGGCTTCCCTTTCATACATAAAACCAATAGGTTCTTCACCTTCTGGAAGCTGAGCCTTATAGCCATGGACTTCCTCTTGAAATATTGATGGAGAGCCAGATGACCTATCAACCTCTTCACCTTTACCAAGCTCTTTGAGTGCACTAGCAGCTTCTTCAGTATCCCCCTCTCCTTCTGAATAATCATAAGGGACTATGGTTATTGTCTCATCTTGTTTTTGCCTCTTTAGAGGGGGAGAATTGATGCATTCTTTGAATCTGAATCATGGATAATCAATTTTCTATGCCTTTTTGGAGGATCAGGCTTAACCTCTTATGATACACTACTTGTAGCTTTTCCATATAGCTTCTCAAAATCTTTCAAGCACAACTCCATCCTCAGTATTTCATGAGTTTGATCATGATGAAAACGTGGTTACCCCTTCTTTTGTCTATCCTCTTCCAATTTCTTTAATAAGTTCCACTTTTTTCCCTATGCAAAACATCTTGAGGAGTCATGCAATTACGGGCAATATCTTCCACCATGTCAGTTTGATATTTAAATTCTTTTATAAAAGAATTAATATAACCTTCAGGGTCATAGACCCTCTCACTTCCATCCTTGAGACAATATGCTTTCTTTAAATAATCTTGAACTTGTTCAAGGGAACCATAACCAATAGACAATCCAACATACCTGACTACATGGGGCAAGAAATTCCCCTTCTTCCTTGGTCCATTCACTTCCTTCTCAAACCACATCATCTGCCAAATAAATTCTAAAAAGACAACCCTTTCTGATACAAAAATTGACAATTGGTGGGGGCCTGCTTGCATCCATATACCCTAATGAGAGTATGATCATTCTTGAAGATCCAATCAACGAAATTATGAGTGTGACCCTTTTCTGGGTTGTATTCCAATGGCCTGAGAACTGCCCTTATCTTAGATGGAAGCCTTTCAATTTGAACCCCAAGTGCCCTGAATATCCACACAACAAAGGCATCATGAAATGCCTTGTAATCACAATCTCTCTTGTTCTTGTCCTATATCCTACACCCTAACTGAACTAAGAAATTTTTTCCCTAACCATCCACAATAGTTAACTTCATTGTGTGTCTAAACACATTTATGTTTTGAAAGAGTATTAAATGACACAATAGAGAATAATTTTTAAAATTTCTACTAGTATTCCAGTAAACCAGCTGATTGTGCAAAATTATTTCAAGCTCACTAGCAATATCAAATTCCAAGTTAATGTTAGGGTTCTGTATCCTCATGGACATATACATTAAATCCACTGGCATACTACTTCTATGATTATCACCAAAAAATTGCCACCAACCATGATACATTTTCTAAAAGAAATCCATAAATTCGAGTGTAGGAAGTGGAGCCTTATCATTCACAACCATTGGTCTGCTATCCTTGCCTCTTTTCCTGAAATAAGCTACCTCTCGCAGTCCAAAACTCTTTACCATCCTTTCATAATCCACCAGATATCCTTCCTTGTCAATCTTGGTAAGAGCCTGCCTATTCAAGCTAAAGCATTCTTGAATGCATGATCTTGTGATGACCAAAATAGGGTTTTCGTCAATTCCCCTGACTATTCTAGTTTTTTTTTATAATTACGGGCCAAGACCTCAATAAGTTCTACATCTATGCACACATTTGGCACTATGGCCTTCACTAAGTCAAGATCCCAAGGGTTGGACCAAGGCACTTTCTCATCTCTATTATTGTAAAAATACCAGAAAAGGGATCTACCAGTGTGAGGAAAGTTAGCATCTCTACATTCTCCCTTGGCATCCTGAAACATTATTTTAGTTTTGGTATCTATGGACCCTGGTAATGCATCTAGAAGGGCTTTATGTAAAGGGACCTTGGGCTGTTTATTTTTTCCTACATTCTCCTTCTTCTTCCTAGGCATTTTTCTTTTAAATGCAATTCTAGCAGTGGAGAAGAAGATGGACTTCCTTGTTCAGCTCTGTCTGCAGAGCCCACTTCCCTGTGACTTCTTACACCAGCTTGGCTCTCACTTCCGCACTTCTTCAACACTCAATTTGCACTTCTGATGTGATTTAAATAGAATGCCAACTCCTTTAATTCAAGTTCACAACATTTAATTCTTTTTGGGCCTCCACATGTGTTCATTGCCCGCTTAAATACTATTGACGTCATTTCACAAACCCACTTTATTCATCCTTGTGAAATGGTGACCTTTTTTCCAATTCGCAAGTGGTAGTTGATGCCCTTCGCGAAATAGCACTGAGTTCGCTATTTCACAATCCTCACTTTTGTCTTTCGCGAAATGGCGATGTCTTCTCTATTTTGCAAATTGTTATTTTAGCTCCTGTGAAACAACGACAACTTCGCTATTTCACATACTTCATTTTTAGACTCCGTGAAACAACGAAAGGTTCGCCATTTCGCATCCTTTGTTTTTTGACTCTTGTGAAACAACAAATAGCATATGAACAGAGGTCCTCATTGATTGCACATGTTATTTTAAAACTTGTTCTAAGGCTTATGAGGTATGGATCGTGTAAAAATATATAACGATATGAACAAACCCATGGGATGGTTTTTAGGATAATTAGGATAAATATGCTTCACAACATTCACATTCCGATAGGTGGGAATAAACATTTTATCCAGGGTACTGTTGTGAAATTTTTTATAAGAAAACTTTTGTAGCTTCAACCTTTGTGATTAGTTTAATAAATTAGGGTTTATATCATGGTTAGGGTTACAATGAGGGTTAGGGTTTATATCATGGTCAGGGTTAACATTAGGGTTAGAGTTTGGTTTATATTTATTATTATGATTAGGGTTAGGGTTTAGTGTTAAGATTTTCTTTATAGTCATGGTTAGGGTTTAATGTCATGGTCAGAATTATGTACTTAGGGTTAGGGGTAGAATTATGGTTAGGGTTAGGGTTTGGATTATAATTATAACATGTTTTGAGTTTACGAATAGAGTTTTGGTTAGCATTAAGGGTAGAGTTGAAATATATTAGCTGAGGATTCATAACTACTCCTAAGTTGGTATATTGCACCTCCTACCTATTGGCTTGAACTCATTAGTCTAATTCAAGTTCAACATACCAATGAAATCTCGATCATTATTATTTAATCTATCTAGATATACTTTTGACCTTTTTCAGTTTCATTATCGCAAGTATCAAACCCATCAATCCAAAAATACAAAAACATAATTCAATTCTTATAACCAAATCCTACACATCACCTTTGTCCAAGACATACCTAATCATTGTCCAAAGAACATAAAAAAATATCTTGAATTGGTTTGACAAAATGATCATAGAAGTTAAAGCATCTATGTCAAACCCCATCCATCAAACCAACCTCCAATCCAATCAACAATATTATCATACCAACCTTCATTCTCTTACAAAACCATGTCATCTAAACAAACTTATCAATCATACCAATCCATCTTATCCATGTCTCAAAGTTATCCAACCTCCAAAATATTCATGTTATACTACCCTTCATTATCTTACAAGACCATGTCATCCAAACCAACCTATCAATCATAACAATCCGACTTATCTATGCCTCAAAGTTATCCAACCTCCAAAACATTCATGTTAGCACGTCAATCACCACCACATACCTCACAATTTATAGATCTATTCTACCAACAAACCATCTCACCTAGCCATAAGACTTTTGATTGTGTAAAAATGAAAAAATATCATTCAAGATCTTATTGACCATTGTGACATCGCCATCAAAGATCATCCCATATATTCACCCAAAAATAACCACATCAATAATATCCATATCTCACCAAATGAGAAATTAGGCATATGTAAGGACATTTTTTCAAGCATGATCAAAATCATCCACCTATGTCCAGCAAGGGCTCATTCCAAAACAATCACACCAATAATATCCATTTCCATAAAATATCCATCTCAAATGATTCCATAATACACTATCTAGAAAAATTTAAACCACAATTAGCCTCCATCTCTCCCACCATTCCTTCATCCCCTAAATATTCACAACAACAATTAACACAATATCCATAAAAAATTCATCCAAAAATGACACCTTTCATGTTTATATCCAAGGACTATCTATAATAGTTAATAATAAAATCCAAGATAATCCAATTCTCTGTGCAAACCCCTTCTATGATTCAAAAATCCTAGATTTAATATCATCATGCACTCCATTGCTAATCAAGCCTATTCCAAAAAATCCTCTTCAAAACCCATTCCTATCAAGTCAAAATATCGAAATCATCTAAAAATCCCCATACATATCCAAATTCATACCCCATCATCAGAATTGGGTCTATGTCAAGAGGATAGCCCAAACTGTGAAGAAATAAACATGAAGATCAAGATACCAAAACTCTCAAGTCTCCTCCAATTGTTGACCAAGATCCCATCTATCTAGAATCTCTTGATGATTTAATCATCCCTTTTCATTCCATCCAAGATGATCCCCTCCCACCTTAAAAGAAAGTATACCTTCCACTCAATCTAATGAATTCATTCTCAATCAAGAGAAAAACATCCCTTTTAATCCCCTTCATGATCCCATCTTTTCTACTTTGTCCAATGATATCGTTGCAGATAAAGATAAAAGTAGCCCTCCATATACCATTCATAATATACTTCATAAGAAAGATCAAGATACCAATTTCATCCCATCCAATGATCTCATTCAAAATCAAGAGAAAATTACCACTTTCACTCCATCAAATGATCTCATTCCAAATTAAGAGAAAAGTATCCCTTTTAATCCACCTCATGATCCCATATTTTCCACTCTGTCCAATGTTCCCCTTGCATATCAAGATCAAAGTAGCCCTCCAATTCCCATTCATAATCCACTTCCTAAGAAAGATCAATATATCCCTTCCATCCCTCCCAATAATCCACCTCATTGCCAAAATATCCCATTCAACCCATCTCATGATCCCCTTATAAGTATCGATCAAAGTATCCCTTCATTTCCATGTTGTGATCTTAATCTATTTCAAGAAATCGCCATCCCTCCTAATCTCCTCCATAATCCTAATCCTCCTCAAAATCTCATCACCCCTACCCAAAATATTCATGAACCTCATACTTATCAAATGAGTTCCTCCACTTTGATCCAATCCAATTTACTTCACAAGACTATCATTCATTCCATATCATACCCTCCTCAAAATTGACTTGCATCTTTTTTTAAAAGAAAAAAGTATCCCATTAGTAATATAATTTGTCAAAAAATACATTTGCAAGGAAAAGAGTTAGGCCTCCATGAACAAGGAATATTAGAAATCCTTAATATCAAATTAAATTTCAATTATCATGGCCTTGGTCTCATAGCTCACTCTCAAGACATTTGTATCCCTTCTAAATCTAAAGTCCCTCCATCTAAATCCAAACATTCGCATTCCCCATCCTCCAAAACTATATTCAACCCTTATTTTAATTCTAGTTTTAACCTAAACCCTAACTTAACCATAATTCTAACCCTAACCCTAACCTTGACCCATAAGTCCTACCCTATCCTAGGTAACCCTATCCCTAAACCTTAACCCTAAACATAATCATAAACCTAAACCAAATCCTAATCCTAATCTTAATGCTAATCTTAACCTTAATCCTAACCTTGACCCTAACCCTAGCCCTAATCAAATCTAAATCTTCACCCTACTCCTAATTATAATTTTGATCCCAACCCTAATAGAAATTCCAACCCTACCCTTAATGCTAACCAAAACCCTATTCGTAAACTCAAAACCTGTTATAATTATAATCCAACCGTAACCATAATTCTACCCCTAACTCTAACATAATTCTGACCATGACATTAAACCCTAACCATGACTATAAAGAAAATCTTAACACTAAACCCTAACCCTAACCATCATAATAAATCTAAACCAAACCCTAACCCTAATGCTAACCCTGACCATGATATAAACCCTAACCGTCATTGTAACCCTAATGCTAAACCTAAACCATGATATAAACCATGAATAAATTTTCTACTTATAGTTTACTAAAACACTATTTTTAGAAGGCTTGACATTAGAAAGATAATTGTTGCTTTTAGATATTTTACATGAGTTTCCTAGGGCCACCCACTTGTTATAAATTGCCTATAGCACTAAAATGTCCCACTTGTGAAGCATGCATTGAAGATCATAATTCATATATGAAGAGCACATCTTGTTTAAACTATATATTTTAAAATAGACCCAAAATCATGAATTATTAAAATCCTTCATGGCATAAGAAAAGACTCGATCATATCATCATATCCTTATCTACCACCTAGATACTTTGCACCATCTACTCTTATTGACTTGGCATATATTTACATATTTATATCTATCTTATATTTAAGTTGTAAAGAAGTTTATTCATGCAAACTAAAGTGATTACTTAGAGGAAATGTTGCATGATATTAGATATTAGATCAAACTCTTTAATCAAAAGCCAACTAAAATGGACAAATAATATTACAACACGTTAATTTAGTGAAATGTGCATATTATTCTAGAATGTCAAATCAATTTCTAATGTAGTATTATTATTAGATTATTATTTTTTAGGCCTTGATATCTTCTAGGAGGTGTTCAAATAAAGTGTTTTGTAGACATTTTGTGCTTCAAGTTTACATAATAATTAAAATGAAGGAAAATAATTAGACCCAAATTGTATTTTAAATTTGAAATGTAAAATTTTCTTTTGAAAGTATAAAAAAGAACTCTATTTTTATAAATCTCGCGCATGCAGGAGCAGAGAGTCGGGGCTACGATACAAAAGGCATAATCCAATTCTATAAGCAATTCCAGCAGAACCTCCATTGGCATAATGACTGCAAGGATCAATTGAAATACCAAGCTGCCACACAAAGCATCTAGCCAACCGGAAATTAAAAAATGGAAGGAGAAAGAGGACAAACAAGTGCAAGTGCCAGCAAATCCACTGTTAGTGTTGCATCCTATATTTTGGTCAACTCCCATTAATCTTCAAATCCACTATAAAATCCTTCCAATTTACTAAATATGGTTGAAATGGTAGTGTGTTTTTTTACATTGAGTGGGTAAGGCTTATTGGGGCAGAAAATTGTGTTTTTTGCAAAACCTACAACAAGTGTTGTGCCTTATGAAGAATTCATTATAGAGCCTTTTAGCTCATCAATTAAATAAATTGATTCGAATAACTTGATCTCCCATTAAATAACTTGATCTTGTGGAAAACCTAAAACAAGGAGAATGTATGCAATCAACCTTAATCAATTTTGGATGATGAGTTCTGACATAAAGTTGTTTAATCTAAATATGGTTGAAGTTGAAAGTGTACTAGAACATAGCACCAAACTATTGGGTATCCAAAATTAACGCATGGATATAAGGAATGAAGAGTTTGTGCTGGAAGAAGCTAATCTGAGCAATCTCATGAGTAGACTATTTTTAGAAGGCTTGACATTAGAAAGAATAACATTTATTTTTTAAGTGAAAGGCCGAGGCCTATAATATATTAATATAAAATAAGAAGAAATTACATAGAGATTACAAGATCCAAACTAAAAACACCTCGACTAATATTGCCCAACTATGGACAATAGGAGATTTCCAACCTGCAAAATTGGAAAATCAGATGTTCATGCAAAAGGTAAAATAGCATGAACAGTGAACTAGTATGACAAACCTTTACATTTTTGTCTGCTATTACAATAGATTATATATTCCATTTGATCTCCCACTCAAACAATTGGAGCAAAAGACTAGCCTGACACAATATACAAAGTGTGAAAAGGGGGCAACAAAATTGCAGTAGGGAGATAACTAATTCAACACCCTCTCGAGCTCTGCTCATGTAGCAATGTCAGACTCCTCAGACGAGGCATCATCTGTTGGAAGAGGGAATGAAAAATGTGTTCCATGCGGATCTAACAAAGTGTGCTCCCTAAGAACTCAGACTGCATAAAACTTTTCCATTGCTATTGTAGCCAGGGGCTCACCAATTTGGAGGGCATGTTGTCGGACCCATTGAAGAAAGGGTTGTAGAGAAGCATATCCAAAACCATATATGAAGGAGAGAAGAACTGAATGTGGCACTGAATAAAAAATAAAGAAATCCCTATTCAGGAAACCACCCCACCAAATATCTCCAGCAAAAAGATCATATTTATTTAACTGTAAATTGAGCTCTTCCCAAGTGAAAACAAAGGAGTGAACAAAGGCCCCAATTATCACCCTGGTATATTATTTTGAATGTGTGATATCCATAACCATCAAAGCCAGCCTTGAAGCCACCATGCTTGGAGTAGCCACCGGATGTGCCATAATCCATTCTTCACCTATGAGTGTCCTCACAGTGCATTCGACACTTCCACATGGTATTGCAAATGTGTCAAACATGCTAAGTGGATGGACATTTGTGTAAAGACCCAAGTTTTGCATTCTCTTGTGAAGCTATATTCTTGATGCCATAATAACTTCTTATGAAGGTAGACCACTCAAAATTGTAGAACATTGTTTGTAATTAAGACCCCGGAGCCAGAACACTCCGCAGAGATGAATTTAACCTTTACACATTGTAAAAAACTTTTGGAATACAAATATATAAAATTACACAACCGGTGAGGAAGGACATTGGAATTCCTATAACTTGTGTGGAGTAGATCTGTATGAAGTCCTTACTCTATCCTCGGATTCCACGTTGGTAGCCTTTTCCTGCATCAAATTGAATGCTGAAATGATTTCCATAATGTCATGTAAGAATCCCCATTGTATAAGATATGGATTATTTTTCAAATCCTTCGCCACTTTTGAATAGACTATTGCCCTAGTTCTTGATTGTCCATGTGTCTTCCTATCTCTGGCTCGATCACCTGAAGTACCGCCTCAGTGAAAAACATGCTCTTTAATCCCCATGTTTGAACAATGCGAGATGTTATTCCGAATGTGCGATCCAACTAATTTGATTCGGTTGTACACCCCATACACGAGCCATTATTTCCAATTACATCACTGCACTAAATACTTCACATCCAGCTGAAGTGGCATGCCAAGTCATGGGAGTATGTTTTCATTTGTGTCCTACATACGCCCAACCTACCATATATTTATCCATACAATGGTTAATAAAAAAGAAATATGTTTTTGGATAAGACATTTACATCTTGTCTCACTAATTTATTGCACAAAAGGTCTTTCCTGCAATCAACAACAATAAAATATATTAGTAAAATGATACTTAAACTTTGTTCAATTCGCTCTCCAAGTGCTCCATTACAATTTTGTCTTCGTTGAGCTCCCTTGATGACACAAGATGACATACGTCTTAGCTTTATCAATGTCTTTTTAAATAAAATCAAAGTCCATAAAAAATAACCGGCCAAGTTGAAGGATGTGCAAAACTAAGTCCATCTTTCAGGAAATCTCTACTAAGTCCATGATCTCTTGTAGATGCTCTTTGTCACCTTATAGTTAAGCTCGCCCATGTCTTGATGGACCGTGAAAAACCTCAAGGAATTTTCGGTAACTCTCTCTCTCATTCGATGGAGTGCAGGTACCACCAAATAGGTATTTGTCAAATTTGTCTTCTTCGAGTGAATAAAATTAAGGAAGAGAAGAGGAAAATGAGACATGTAGTAGGTCTAAAAGAGGGAGATCAACTAGAGGTAAAAAGATTAGAAGAAAATTCCAGTAACGCATGGATTTTTTTCTTGTTGAAGGGGGGTCATGTTCTTATAATGATGAGAGCATAGGTGACGTCAAGGTGCCCTTGAGGTACAAACATCTACAAAAACAATGGGTACCCAAGGAACTTGCTCCAATAAACACTGATTTTTGTGCCAACGAGAGGATATATCGCATAGCACCATCCTCATTACATGGTTTGGGCCTATTTTGCCTGGACAACATAAAGGTTTGTTACGATAAAGTTACTGAATTGATGGAGTATGTCACACCCTGTTACAGTTACAAAGATTGGATGATGCTGGTTCGATATACACGAAGTATGCATAGGTATGCACTGTTAGAAAATTATATACAACTAAAAGATAAGGATCAAAATAAAGGAGTGGCTATGTACATTGACGGAAGGCCGAAAGCATCAGGGAATATTGTAGGTTTATAAATAATACACGACCCGGGTCAACAAATAATCAACCCAATTGCATATTCGAGGCGCGTGAGGGAAACTGTGTATTCGTATATGCAATAAAATCAATAACTGTAGGGGAAGAGTTGCTAATTGAATACAATTTGAATTGCATAGATACAAACACAGTTACTATGGGGGTGGTACATACTATATACCATTTTACCCAACCTCCAATTAATGACTCCAATATACCATTTTATTATTATGTTATTTTTCGTAAGTCTATTGGTTTCAATTCGCTAATGTTTTTTTATATTTAATTTTTGTCACAACAGGACATTGATCGTATGGGAAAGGCTTCGACCCAAAGCACAGATCGTGATGCATCTTCAAGCTCTTCTACCCGACGAGTTTACCTCATTGTTTCATGTTGTTGTCTCCAATTAGAACTATCAATTCCTTACCTTCTTTACCTGATCACATTTTGATTTTGATCACAATCTTTCATAAAGAAAACACACTTGGAGAGTGAATCCTATTGTCTTGGAGCCTTCAAGGCTTTCATACTACAACTAAATCCACACTCAATGATGAGCAGTAAATCTTCATTATATCAGTCTTTCAAATCTGATCATGATAAGGAACCAATTAATCATAGTATAAAGGACTCCAAAAATCTTTATTTAAAACAAACCCTTAATGAGATGAACTCCCATATATCCAGTAAAACATATTATCACTTCCTTAGCATGAGTGGTTATTGCATTCAACAGTAAAATGTCAAAAACTTATTGATTCACGTTAATCACTTGTCCATTAATATAATAGTGTTACTAGGGCCTCCCATAAACATTGCCAAACCTTCACCAAATAACCTGTCCATTTGCAACATTGAATTACATACATAGACATAATTTTAAAAGCCTCTGATTACCCTAATAGAGGGTTTTAACAGTTTTTAGAAAAAGTAGTATATCTCTTCAAACACTCCATGAAAATGCATAAGAAAGGATTCATTGGAAAGCTATTTCATTATACCATCATTCTAAAATACTTGCAAATTCAAAATACAACATTTATGAGCCTTCTTGGCTCTGTGACAGTCACAGACCCTTTAAACCTTAATGACAATTGAAGGTTTGATGGGTAAACTTTGTCAAATGCCCTCCAAACTGCTCCTCCCCTCTTGACCTTGACCAAACATGGTTTTATAAACCATTACAAACTAGTTTCCACTCCTTCTAACTGCTCCAACCAACTCATGACCGATGGATGACATTTTACATCTCTTTTGCACTTTTTGGCAATGTTGCAACTTTGCAACTTTTGCATTTTTGACACAACTTTGCCAACTTTGACCATATCCTTCTTGGATGTTTCCAACATGACAAAAATGGACTCAATATAATCAATTACAAAAAAAAAAATCTTTTTATGGATATTTTAACCTTAGTTGACTCTATCAAGACCTATTAGGTCTCTTGGTACAAAATGGCTCTTCAAGCCTTACAATTGAGTTTTTTTTTATATCAATGGACTTTATGACCTTACAAATCATGTATGAAAATTAAAAATAAGCAAAAAAAAATTACTTTGACCTCATAAGATATCTATATGCCTGGGTGCCTCTGCACTATTTTATTATTATTATTTTTTGTAAGTTTATTGGGTTAATTTCAATAATGTTTTTAATATTCTTGTCACAGTCGGATGATTGGGGAAAGGCACTAGCAATTGAGGAGAGCATCTATAGGGAGGTGTAGTCACTATTATGCGATGATGTCATCGCATATTCCACAAACCCTCTGGATATGACAAGGAAGACCCAAAAAAAATGCAATGAAGAAATCCTTCAGTTATTATTCATAGTGCCTCAAATAGATGAAATAAGAGAAAGGTTCAAAATATTGACTGAGAGAGCACGAAACTTGCAAGTAAGTTGTTATGAGATCTTTCATTATAACATAAGTTCATTCATGGTTTTATATTTTGTACTTTTTTATGTCATGGACTAAAATGTGTGTGTGTTTTTTACAAGATTTTTTGCGTCCTCATGATGTTGTTGGTCATGATTAGGGTACTGCAGGTGTTGCCCGAGGAGTAGGGGTTGGTATAAGTGTAGATCTTGACCTTCCTGTGCATACATCACATCATTCAACCCCATCATCTGTACCTATATTGTCGACTGAAATGTCAGCAACACATAGCATGCAGGCATCGGGTAGTGCACCCTTTGGCAATGAACACATGCTAGAACATGCGTCAGGACATGTACCTGGGGATGTAGAGGCCACTAGTACTGGTGATCTTTTAGAAGCATTTCCTAGATCTTCCTGTATTACTAGTACGAGAATATTGCCAGTCACATTTGTGGTGATCAAGGATTTCGTTCCCATTAAAATAGAGAAGATCCCAAGTACTTTAAAATATTTTAGTTATTATATATAATCCAATTGAAATTTACTTATTGATCACTCTTTTTAGACTAATGATCCCATGATCTTTTTGCAAAAAATGATGTTTTTTATAAACATATAAATGATATTACATTGGAGATCTTCGGGCCCACCATATGTACACGGTGAAATGCCCAAAATGAAGATTTAAAACTTGAGCTCATTAATCGTTTAGTTGTGTTGTTCGATAATAACACATTCAACTGAACCAAGGTCCTTAAGAAAGTTGGTGCCTATCTAAAGTATGTAAGGGCCCAATATAGGTCACATTTAGAGAAGAAAAAAAAGTACGAGCATCCCCACATGGTTCCGGAGAGGGAATGGAAGGACCTAGTGTCAGATGGAAAGGAGAAGGCTAAAAAGAAAAAAAGGAAAGACACCACCGGGCCAAGGAAGGTATGTGATACTATCAACAATGTAATTATATACTGATTACTCTTTCTTTTTACATAATCTAACGTATTTCAAACTTTTCATAGGCTGTCTGACACATCGAAGGCAACAAAGACAAGAGCAGAAAAACACGGGCAACACAAACTTGGCTCTGGTGGTTATAAGAAATTAACTGCATCAATTATAAGTATCGATAAATGAAATATAGCATCCAAATAATAAATTGCAAACAATTTTGGATTTATCATACCATAGAAGCAAAATTCATGACCTTATGCAAAAATGTAGGCCTCTGAATTCAAGAGAGTGCCCATAGAAGAGGACCTAAAGATTGCATTCTAGAAAAGTTGTGGAGTCGTGGCTGAATGCCTAAGACTCTTGACTGGGCAAACACAACCTTCCACTACATTTGACACGCAGGTAAATAAACTCAATGAAGTTTATTTAAAATTGAATACTTGTGCAATCCATTCAATATTAATTTCCACGATAAAGTAATTATGTGCCTATTTGTTTTAAATAGGCAAGCAATGACAATATTGCACATGACATTGGAATGCAGCCTGGTGAAGGTGGAGCACAACCTGCAGATGAAGGTCATGGTCGTGTGCATCTCGGTACTGAATGTATTCATGTGCTATACAAAACACATTATGGATTAATACAAGTAAACATCTTTAATTGCAATTGGTGTATTAATTAATGTAACCTTTTGTGTTTCAACTTTAGAGCATGTAGAGCGTGATCAACATGTTGAGCATGATCAGGCTAGACAAGATTAGGAACATGATGTGGCCCCATCAGGTAAAGAGGACTACTCTAATGTTCTTTTAAACATGTTTAATTGCAATTGGTGTATTAATTAATGTAACATTTTGTGTTTCAACTCTAGAGGATTTAGATGGTGTTCAACATGTTGAGCATGAGGCTATAAGACAAGATCAGGAACATGATGTGGCCCCATCAGGTAAAGAGCACCACTCTAATGTTCTTTTAATTAATGAAATACTTGTAACAATAATAATGAAACATATCAATTTAACATTTCTTTGTTATTGCAGGAGACCCCTTTGTAGCGGCCTTCACGCCGTGAGTACACGACTAGGCATACAATAAGATCATGAGTAGAGGGCAGAACAATTGAAGGGGGGACAAATGATTTAGAAAACGATGCTCCACTTCTTTATTTAGCTGCAAAAAAGAAACAAAAAAAGAAGTGATGGTAATCATATTATGACAACCATATTTTTAATAATATGTAAAAACTGAAACAATGAATGTTATATGTTAATGAATGAATGTGATTATGTTAATGAATGAAAGCGAATATTTTAATGAATGAATGTTATATGTTATTAGTGGATGAATGAATGAGTGTTATATGTTATTAATGGATGGATGAATGAATGTTATATGTTATTAATGGATGAGTGAATGATTAATGTTATATGTGATGAATGTTATATGTTATTAATGGATGAATGAATTGAAAATGATTAATGTGTCAAATGAGCCTCCACCTTCATGTGGTTGGCCATGTTAAGTAGAGAATATTAAACTATTCTCGAAACAAAGAGAAGTTCAATAAGGTAATGCACTTTTCAATATTTCATTATGTTGCACTTTTAAGCTTATGTGATTTTCATTAGTTCTCTTTGCTTCAATATGTTACCCTTTGTACTTATTTTACTTTTTAACACATCTCATATGTTACCCTGGATGAAAGCTTTTGCAGGGGATTCCAGTTGACACAATATTTCCAATTGAGAGATTATTCAGATCATGTCTTGAATATCACCTTTGTTCGAGTCAATTTATGAAGCTGCAATGAATCTTAGTTTGTGATTAGCCTCACAAAATTCACCCTTTCTTCATTGGTTGCATTTTCCTTAGATTATTTTGAATTTGGCAAGCACAAATACTTTGTGCTAAATCAGTTAAAGTATTAAATTAATGGCATTACAGTTATGGTCTATCCTTCGACATTAAGTCATTTTGTTATAAAATAATCAGATATATGGTAGTTTAATCACAAAAATTACTAGTAACATATTTTTTTTTATTTTGTTTTTATGCTAGGTAAGTTTGTTTTTCTATGTGAACACTTGTTAATTGTTTTTATTATAAATTAGGGAACACATTTCTACATTTGAACTTATTTAATTCTTGATAGAAACATGTTAAGGCATTCTTTTAACTTTTTTTATTCATAGATCTTTGTAGAGACAGTAAATTATTCATTGAACTGGACCATGCTTTGTAATTGTAGATTATTTATTGCAATATTGGAAATCCACATTCATTGGGCCAGCAACCAATTACATTTTTATGAGAGGTTTATTTCTTTTTGTTGTTTGTGTATCTATAAATTGACGTGATTTGTGGAAGCTTTAACCTTATATTCTATAAACTTCATTTTTTCAATGATATTTGTACAGGTGCTAGCGTTATGTGACCATCCAACATTTTTGGACAAAGATGAAACACATGGCATCTTTAGGTAGGCCAATCTGCACATGCCACTACCTTACAAATTTCAAAGCTCACTAAGAATATTTTGTATGTTCTGTTGTATTTTTTTTTGTTCGTAAACCTTTTTCATTTTTGTTAAGATACTAATAATTGTTGTTACAATTCCAATTCTATTAATAGGGCTTGGCAAATCCTAGATGGAATTTCGGGAAGAGCTACTGGAGCCTACAACCATAGCCAGGTATAATACACACTGAAACTTACTTTTCTATCTATGTTAATTCTGCATATCCATGGTTGAATAAGTTGTTTGGGAAATCTATATAAAAATATAAAATTTGCAAATCAACTTTACATAGTATGAAGATGTCAAATTGGGCTCTTATGAAATTTTGACTGAGCATTTGTCATGTCCCCTACTTGATTAGCACAATTAATCTATGTCAATATACTTATGATTTAAACTAAATTGATTAGGAGACAAATCTGTTTTAACATGAATCAAATCTGTGCTATCCATAGTTCAATTAATTTATTATTAATAAGTGAATTGTTCATCTACCATTTAAGATAATTAAGTTTGTCTTCCATAACTCTTAATGCAAGGTTTTCTTTGCAATTTTTTAGAAAATTTGCTGCTATTTTGGTCATAACTTCTTTGTCTGGATAGATCAGAATGTAAGGCCGAACTTTTTGGAAAGATATGTGAACTAACTTTCATTCAAGACCGATTTTGTGAGATTTGGTTGAGTTTTGTGCATTTGATGAACATTTTTTCTAAAATCTGTCCTGAAACCCTACTTACAAGGGTTTGATCAAAGAAATGTAAAAATCTCTCCATTCCACTAAGGGATATTAATGAAACTTGGTGGAATGGTAGGGATAAGTCTTGTACAGATGGGTTTTTCTTCATTTTTGCAAGGACCAAGGTTGGATGCATTTGGAGCAATGAATGCCTAACATCTTCATGTGTTAGGCCAAGTAAGCATGGAAGTGAGGGTTGAAGTAGGTCTGAGACAAATATGAATGTTTGGGCACATAAAATTGGTGGAATTGATGGTTTGGAGACAAAATACAAGTGTTGGATCTATTGGTTTGTTGTTTGCATAAGTTTTTGAGGTACCTCCTTTGTAAAAGTGATCTAATTAGGCCTATTTGGGACTAGGGACTAGTCCATTTTTGAGACATACCTTCCAAAGAAACCCTACCCCCTTTTGACCAATGTTTTATAAAGTCCAAATGGGTATCTGAATCAAGTTTCCTTTTTGGGATATCGATTCTTATTTGAAATTTATGGCCAAAATACACATGTTGTTGCTCTAATTAGGCCTTAGGACAGAATTACCAGTCAATAATTGAGCCCTATATTCAAAAACAGCCCCTAGGGATTTTGACATATGTTGTGTAACTCTGAAAAGGGTATCTGAAAGGTTTACGTTTTATTTCTGTGATCAGTGGTTTGTGAGTTATTGCAAAAAAACTTCTGAGTAGGGCTAGTAGGGTGTATGAGCCAATACAAGGGAACCCTCATAAGTAAGTGTTTTGGGGTCACACCTTTGCATTTGGGACTTGTTATTGACATATCTAAGAATTATAGATTCCTTCCCCTTGGTTCCATGGTCATTTGGTGAAGTTGTGTCAAGTTTGGTGTTAACCGGCTAAGGGTTAAGATGCCTAGTGAGTGGGCAAATGAGTTGAGTCAAGAGACATGTCTCGGTAACTTGCAACCTGTTCTTATTTGTTACCAATAATAAAATTTGTTCAAATGTATGCAATAACATACATTTGAACAAATAATTTTTTTTTTTAAAAACAACACGTTTTCATCGCAATTTCGATGAACACAAACCGACAAACCACTAAATTATCCGACGAAGTTGTTGTATGTGCGACGATATTTCCGTTGTACTGGCATGGTCCACATTATCGCAATTGCAACGAACCACTAAAACTTCCAACAAAGTTGTTGTATGTGAGACAATATTTTCGTTGTATTGCCATGCTCGACATTGTCGCAATTGCGACGAACCACTAAAAACTTCTGACGAAGCTGTCGTATGCATGATGATATTTTTGTCATAATGGCATGCTCCACATCGTTGAAATTGCGACAAACGTTTGGTGCTTTTTCGACGTTTTGAAAGAGACATTTTGCAATGTTTTGTGGTTATTGTTCGTCACAAGATGGACAGAGTTTTCGTCTCTTTTCTGACGAAAACCAATTTCATTTTTTCGCGGCATTGTTTGACGACACTTCGTCGGGGATTCGATGAATTTAGGTTCGCCGAAAAAGAGACGAAATTTGTATGTGTGTTTCGTCAGTAATCCGACAATAGTTTGTCGAAGTTTCAACAAACATTCGTCGGAAATTGGTGCCAAATACAATAGTGCCACCACCATAAATAATAAAGACATAACCATTGGTGGATCTTCTACTATCAATGTCACCTACCCAATCTAAATCCACATATCTATAGATACTCATAAAATATCGAGGTACAATAGGATAACCATGATAACACAAAGAATACTCGCAAGCGCCCCTCAAATATCTGAACACTCTCTTTTTTACATCTGAATGTGCCCATCCAAGATTAGCCATATATCAATTCAAGAATCCCACATAAGATTGCCAACAACACTCACACATGGTAGAATGGCCATGTCCTTAGTAGGACCTTAGTAGGAGATTTTGGACAATCATTCATGGAGAAATTCATTCCCAATGCTTCTGCAAGTTGTCATGTTGAATCTCTCCAACACTAAATTCACATAATTACTCTAGCTTAACCAAATCTTGATGTTATCTCTCTCTTTTGATCTCCATTCCTGGAATGTACCTAACTGCACATAGATCTTTCATTTCAAATTGTGTTGATAACTGAGACTTCAAATCAAAAATCAAATATTCATTCTCAAACAATATATCATCCACATATAATGCAATAATAAGAATGTGTCCATTATTAATTTTGAAGTAAACACAATAATTGGATTTAGACTTCTAAAATCTCAAACTCAACACAGGTATAAAACTTTTGGCACCACATCTTAGGAGACTATTTCAGACAATACAAAGACTTTTTCATCTTGCAAACTAGAATTTATTTACCATTTTAGCATGAAATGCTCTATCTGTGACATGTAAATCTCTTCCTCCAAATCACATGAAAGAATGTTGTCTTAACATCTATTTGCTCGATTTCCCAATCATAAACCATATCAAGTGATTATAAGAACCAAATAGATGTAAGCTTTGCAACGAGAGATAAAATCTCACCATAATCTATTCTCTTAACCTGAGAATACCCCTTCACAACCAACTATGATTTATGCTTCTCAACATTGCCATCAAAACCCAACTTCCTTGAACACCCATTTGCATGCCACATACAATTGAATGTTATGTCTTTACTACCTATAAAGATTGGAAACCTACATCAACAACATACCCTAAACCAAACCACACTCACAATGCTTTTGATCCTATCATATATCATAAGTTTACAATATAAATTGATATAGTATTCAAATGGGAAAAACCCTATCAATGGTAGACCCAAGAATTTATTTTCATCCTCGTATCACTTAAAGCTGTCATAAAACAAATCAATCTCTTACTTTAGATGTATTAGCCAACATATATGAGGTAGTAACTTCCAGGCAGCTACGCCATGCCAAATGTGCACCCAGGAAAAATTTTGAGTTAAGTTTGTCACAGTCAAAGCAAGGCAGAACCTTGTGTTGGTTGAGCAAGCCTAGTGTGTGCTAGGATTGCTTACTCTGGGTTTCAGTAGAGATAGTGCACACTAGGAGGGTCTACGTCAAGGCAAAAGTTGGTACGTGCCTTTGTTGACTTATCCCCATTCTTAAGCTTAAGCGGAACTTTTTATTGGTTTTGCCATCTTATATGTGCACCTAGGCACAATTTTCTGGTATCGTTACCACTTGTTAAGTGAGGAAGAAATTTTACATAACCCTACCATGACAAAAGTATTTAGCGTCCAAGATGAGGCAGAAATCTTCATTAACTTAGCCTTTTTTCTGAATGATAAGCGAAACTTTGGGATGATGACGCCAAGCGCAAATTTTCTATAGCTTAACCCAAGTGGAACTTTAAAGAGACTTAATCCTTTTAGCAATTGGAGGCAGTTATTTACATTGGTTCTACCATTGGGGAAATCATCAATGAAAACCATGCTTGCAAGGTGGAAAAGTGAACTGAGTTTTAGGCGAAAATCTTTCGTGCTAACTTCTTGCTGTCTGTTGTTTGATGTTCCAAATTCTCCTTATTGTGCTCTTTTATTTGTCAGCTTGCTGCTCTGATGTCTGCCCTTTATCTTTGCTCTTTGTTGTTCTGGTGAATGGGGGAAAAAAGGAACAACTCACCTTTTACTTATATATTAAGTTAACTTCTTGCTGTCTGTTGTTTGATGCTCCTTATTCTACTCTTTTATTTGTCATCTTGCTGCTCTGATTGATTAAGTTGGCCCAAATCCAACCCTTAAAAAACATTACAAAAAGAAAATGATCTACATTTAACAATTGTAGATCAATACAAAGGAACATGGACATCGGACACTGTGACATGTTACCTCCAGATGGGCACACTTAAGTGCCTTAATTATGTCATAATACAACATGACATATTGGATGTAGATATTTTGTATCAGAAATATACAGATTTTGATATTCTATTCATCAATGGAGAATATATTAAAAAATGTTCCGTTCTGAAAATGGAATGTTATTTCTGAATAATATACAATTTTTTTCCTTTGATGAAGAAACTGCAAATTGCTACTTCATTGTAAGTGCAAAATGGTTACATAATCAGCTGCAGGGGAAACAAGCACTTAAACATACACTTCAACGTGTTTTAGCACAAGCACTTAAACATACAGTGCCTTTGCCATGCCATCTGTCTTGTCAAAATCAATTTTGGTAAGCTCTCTATTTTCCATATCTTGAAAACTTTCCTCCTCCACAGTAGAAACAGTTTCCCTATTATTGTTAGTAGTGTGTCTATACTCATTTATCCTTGATAGATCCTGTGCAATATCTCTCATAGTTGGTCGTTTCCTTGGATTTTTTTGCACACATTTGTAAGCAATAGCAGCTACGGACCTGACTTCTTCAATATTATATTTCCCATTCAACCGTGCATCAACTATTTCCTCCCACCCAGCTTTTCCATCTGCACTAATTGCAGCCTGTTTCATCAAAAGTAGCCAAATCAGTGACCTGAATGTGGAAGGCAAGAGCATTGTTCAAATCAGAATAAAACAAAATAGACAATATACACTTTTGGCAATAGAACAAGAATCTTATATAGCAAATTATCCTAATAATTTTCTCTTGAAGAAAGACTTCAAAAGCTGCTGGTAGTTTTATTATAGATGCCATGATAGACCAAGGCCTCTATGGAAACATCGAATTCTCATATGAGTTAACAGATTGTCATCTACTATAACTAATAGAAAGCAATAACAGTGCAACTAAATTACATTCTAAATCTTTGAGGAATGATTTTTTCAGCCACAGAGAGATGATCAGAAAGCTGATAGATATTACAAGATTTATGTAATCCATGAGCCCTTGTTGTGGATTCCTTGCTGCAATCAGTTCAAAAAGAAGAATGCCAAAGCTGTATACATCACTGTTCTTTGTATAATTTTTTGACGATACATATTCAGGATCAACATAGCCAAATGTCCCCTTGAGACCTGAAGAACGACCATCAAACTTTTCCTCCTTCGAAAGCCCAAAATCAGCTACCTGATTAAACAAGGATTCAAAAAGGACCGATGGAATTTAATCTTTGCAATCGTAGCAGGTTACCATGTCAACAATTCTGAAGTTTGGAACAGTTTAGAAGTTAAAATGCCAGTCAAATCAGTTATGAGTTAAAATAATAAAATGCTAATAAAAAGAGGTTGCAGAACAGTTATATTGTAGACCTAATGGAAAATGATCATAAGGAAGAAAGCCAATGAGTGAAATCATGGATGAAAATGTAATCTTTTATGCATAGCCCACTAAAAGAGGAAAAACAAGATCAGAGAAGCAAATTAGAAATTTCTACGGATAGTGCAAAGAAAGTATATCAACATACCCTGGCTCTCATAGAACGGTCCAACAAAATATTTGGAGATTTTATATCCCGATGCACTACTGGTGGTACTGCCTGTCAAAAATAAATTAGATATACTGTATGTAGTAGTACTTTACCAAATGCCTATTCTTAAGGCCTTTTTAGTTCATACTCCTGCAAAATGCAATAAGAAGCCACTGTACGCCTTAAGCTTGTAAACATACCCCATCATGAAGATATTCAATTCCCCTTGATATATCTTGGGCTATATAGACCCTCAGATCCCAGCTTAATGGCTCCACATGCTCATCTAATAAAGAAAAAACACGTGGGAAGTGTTAATACTAGAAACATTTAATTTTGAGAAAAAAAACATGCTAAGTTTAATTAATGGCATGAATCGTACTACTATTTAACATTTTCTATGCAGCAGAGAATATTTTCTTCTGAGGTAGATGAGCTTTCTGTAGTTAGTGATATTGTAGCTTGGTTTTCTTGATCCTAACATTTCATGTATGTAAAAAGATACTACAATCATGTTATTGATCTGCTTGCAAATGAGGCATTTGAAATGAGCATCCATGTTCAAAATGTTCTGAAAGAAAGATCTTCTTGGAAGAAGCCTATACCAACTGGACTTAGAGAACCCACTACCCAGAAACAAAATGTAATTGGGTGCCAATATCCAAGAAGAATATTATTCAATCCAGGTGATATGCAGTCAAAAGAAAGTTGGGTGCCAAGCAGTAAATTCCATGTCAATTTCCCCTTTCATTCCATGCCAACGGATTCAAAATAATCAAGATTTTCTGTCACAATATTCCTGATCAGCATCCTGATGACATGGACAAATTCAATTCAGAATAGGCACCACTTGTCAAAAGTAAATCTAAATGGTTTGGATACCACGCCCTGCCTATGTGCAGAATAAAAAAGTGACTCATCAGCAGTATGGAAGGCCCTTGTATCCTCACACTGCTGATACTTCATACTTAATCTCACAATTCAAAACACTGTATCTGTCTAAATCTTCCTATTAACAAGTTCAGCATATTGGCAATCCAAATAAGCCTGAATTTATTTATACCTCAGTGTTATTATTTTATTGTTCTTTTCCCAATTCCTTTTGTCTATGATGATTTCCTTGTAAGAGGTCCTTGTAAATAGCAGTGTATTTTACCAAAGTAGTTTTTATTTTGATTACACCAAATATGTCAATGTAAGTTGAACCCCTTCATGCAAAAGACTCAAAAAAGGTCCCACAACTAAAGTTTTTCTCTTCACTTTAATTTCCTAAATCAATCTCCCTCATCAGCACCGTAGTAAAATTTATTTTTCAAGTGAGGAAGCAAATAAGTACACATGACTGCAACATAATAATCAATAAAAGTCCTTCAAAATATACAGCAGGTCTGAAATGCTTTCTACAACACCATGAGTTCACAAAGATTATCAAGTCTTCCTTTCCATGCAAACATAAAAGTGGATGCTATTTTAAAATGGACACTGCCCCAAAACTTTTATTCAATGTGGATGAAATGGAAAGCCAACTCTGGACTCTCAAAGACAAAGCTTTAATCTATAGAATCATAGGACCTTTCCTGGCTGCAAAACTCTCAATTCCTATTACTAGACTAACTAGTGTAGTCCATAAAATTAATTAGTTATATTTTCTTAATGACTTGTCAGCTTGCGAGTCATTGTTAGGAATTAGTTGTCAGTGATTGTCAAAGATTGTGTTATGCTTGGTAATTGTTGTTTAAATATGCTTCTTGTAGATGGGGAAGATGTCTAATCCTTGGTGTTGATGGCGTTTTTACACACTACGCAACACAGAATAAAATACTAAGTATTATATCCTCTCTTGAACAAAATCTCCTCTTATGCTAAGCTGCGTCATCATATGAGGTGACTCCAAGGTTCCGAATGTCAAGTCTTGGCATGCTCTTGGATAGACTCAGTTGTTTGATGTGATATTGTTGGAATCACAAGGTAGACTTATGTTGAATCTTGAATGCTTTGAATATTGCTGGAATGTAGAATTTCACTTAACTTAAAAAAAGGGAAAAAGGATGAAGGCTGAGAAAGCTACTCTAATCCTAAGAATGTAAGAGCGATGGAGGTGAAACTCAACTATGCTTTGCTTTGACATGCGGCGAACATCTCCACAAGGCTAGTGCGATCTTCTAGGGAAAGCTTGATGATTTTCAAATCACCACCACAAGCATTGATACCATCAAGTTGATGCATATCAATGAAGAAGTAGCAATTGAAGTTAAGCTTGGCCAAGATGGATCCAATTGACTACGCAAGACACTTGACAATCAGCAAGGTGTTTAGTAGTATGGATTGTAAATCGGGAAAAAATCGGATTTAAAAAATACATAAAAAATTGTAGAAAAAGAGACTATTTTTTAAAAACTTAAGGGCATTTCCATAGCATAGAGATAGAAAGAGCAAATAAAATAGAGTTTAAGCCATGAATTGTAGAAAATAATTTTTTGTTGTTTATATTCATATTGCTGATTACATAGGCAAATATTCAGTTAACTTTTTAAGAGGGCAGTCACCAAATACACCAAACAATTGTCTAATCTGAGATCAAATATTAGCTAAGTCTATGAAGTAACTGAGATCAAAAGTTAATAGACAAATAGTAAAAGTGAAGCCATTTTGAAGTGATCCAAGAATTTCATTGTGATTGAGGCAAGGAGTTTTGTAGGGTTAGTTCAATATTTTAGAAAGCTTATCAAATCATATTCCACAATTGCAATGCTTTATATCATAGCAACAAAAATCATTCGGGGAAAAGATCAGCAAACCAAAAGTATAAGATTTTTTGAAAAAATGGGTAAAAAATTGAATTTTAAAAAATCGTAAAAAATTGTAGAAAAATAGACACAAACTACTTTGTTTTTTAATCTTAAAGGCATTTCCATAGCATAGAGATATAGAGAGTAAATAAAATAGAGTTTAAACCATGAATTGTAGAAAATATATTTTTGTTGTTTATATTCATATTGCTAATTACATAGGGCAAATATTCATTTAACTTTTTAAAAGGGCAGTCACCAAATACACCAAATAGTTGTGTAAGTCTGAGATCAAAGATTAGCTAAGTCTATGAAGTAGCTGAGATCAAAATTTATCAGACAGAGGTCCAGCTATTATTAAGAATTGAGTAAAAGTGTACGCCATTTTGAAGTGATCCAAGACTTTCATTGTGATTGAGGCAAGGAGTTTTCTAGGGGTAGTTCAATATTTGAGAAAGCTTATCAAATCATATTCCACAGTTGCAATGCTTTATATCCCCCGATGGCAATTGGTAAATCTTTTATATGGGGTAGAATTCAACAAAATTCATTTATTTAGCTGAAGTAAAAGATTAGCAAGCCACTGGTTTTGGCAATACCTAGCTTGCAACTACTATTTTAGGTAGAGACAAACTTAATTGGTAGAGACAAACTTAATTGATTGTGTGTTGGAGGCTATTTTACAAGTATGTAAGCTTGTTTGTTGTCATTCAGATTTATTTCATGGAGCACTTTGGATATATTGCTCACATAATGAATTGTATGTCTTTGTTTAAGCAAAATTAACTATATCAATTATAAATAAAAAATCATATATCTATATCTATATATATTATATATGTTTTCAGATGTTTAGTGTTGCGGTAGAAACACTCCATTGGTGAGGCAGCCACCAAGGTTCAAACCCCTGCTGGGTCATCGAGCTCGCGGGCTTTCTGTCTTTGTTGGGTCGTTTAGCTCGTGGGTTGAACAAGTGTGGGGAATGAGGACTCCCCAAAAATGGCCTTGTGGGAAGAGATCCTCTATAAGTGGTCTCCTCTAGGATTAGACCAAGCTAAAACCTGAGTTTCCTTCATATATATATATATATATATTATATTAAAAATCAAATATGTACATTATAAATTTTACATTATTTTTTATATATAGTTTATTATATAACTATTAATATATATTCATAATCTATAATAGTTAAATTTTTTAAACTACTTTGTAGTATTAATTATAAACTATAGGGGGTTCACTCCTTCCTTGTCAAAATGCCATATTATTTTATAGAATATGCTTACTCCTACAATATATAAATATTATAATATATCATTAATGGATTAATAGCATAAATAATATTACCCTAACACAAAAGGATTCATGGGCAAATAACTTAATATTATTGGCAATATAGTAATATTCCACTAACTATAAATCCATAAATATTCCTAATTTATATTGCTTATAAACTCAAATTAGATTATATAAATAATCTAATTACTATAACTTAATATATATATTTATTATCACAATAATAATGATATATTTTTTATCAATATTATAATATACATTATTTATGCTAATTAAAGAACAGTAACTATGAATATTATTAATCAAATCTATATATTGATAATCATTCACAATTAAATTAGGACAATAATATTATTTAATTGATAGTGCATAATAGTATTAATTTTAAAGCTAGTGTACAATACTAATTATATACTTGTTCGCTTCAGAATCCATGGGTTGGGGTGTGCAGAGAGCTTTAGTCATATCGAAGCCATGATTTAAAGAAGATTTTCTAGCTGCTTCGATACTATCTCATATGCCCCCCACGATTTAGGATGATTGAGGCCCTTTCAAATTCAATTAATGATCGCCATTGCTCCTCCCACTCCTTTATTTAGGGATTTTCAAAGGTCGGAAAGAAAACTAAGGGACAAAATAACAAACTTTTTTAACTTTGATTTCCACATTGTCTCTGATTTCGTCTCACATCAACCCTATTTCTAAGCAATCCAGTAATTTCATGAGTTTTTCTAGGGTTTTGCAAGTTTATACAATGATTTTTTTCACATTTTTTGCCATTTTTGAGGGTTTTTAACATAAGATTAACATGATTTAAATGCGAAAAAATCATTGAAATTGGGTCAACGATATTTTCATGAATCAGGATTTTTTCGGGGAATAAATCGGCTAGCTCCATGATTCAAGATTAATCGGGTATAATCGTGATTTTTTGCAAACTATTGCTTCTATGGTTAGTAGTACGGATGTACGAATTCCATCATTGATCATGCACAAAGTTCTTCCATTCATCTAAACAACATGAAAATTAAATGAGAAATGGAGACCATGCAAATTGTTGAATCAGCATATGAATTTCACCATATCTTCAATGAAGTTTACATGCTTCTTACAACAAAGTCTTGGCAACAATCTTTGCCTTCTCTTCCTACTCTACTCGAACTGCTATCTGCTATTGAACTCTTAACTATTAATCTTTACAAATGAAGAAGTGGAGCCTTATATAGTGCTCTCATTACAATGAAGGGCCAAGATCAAATCATCATCAATGGTCAAGATTGAAAGATACAAACCCTAATTAGGGTTTGTTATGCCCATTACAAAGCATTTAATGCTTGACCAATGACAAAATTACAATAAATGGGACACATATCCTTCCTTGAATAATTGACCAATAGACGACAACTGTAGGTGCATCGGACCTTGCACCCACATGTGGTAGTTATCTTCTTTGATGGATGAGCTAGATACATTGAATTTGGACACCTTATCATGGAATGATATGATTGGAAAAGTGATGATTAGGCACCACCTCAGCTTGCTTGATCTTTGTAATTCATCACAAAAGTGTCCTTGTACTTCTTCGTGATCTTCTCACTCTTCATCTCCTTGTTTGAGAATTCCGCCTTAGTGCTGCATTTGACATAGACCATGTGATGCTTATGCTTATCCTTCCTTCTTGCCTTGAAAGCATTGATCTTCATTGTATAATATTATCTTCTTCATGCGGTAGAAATCTTTCATTCCAAGCCTGAAGTCTTCTTGTGGTCCCCTTGATGTAGATGACTCCCACTCTTGCCTTATAGTCCGTGATGATGATCCCATCAGCTGCCTTGTAGAGACTTGAAGTGTTGCAATGTCTTCCTTGGGTCCTTGTCTTTGTGGTGAAATCTCGAAGTTGTATGAGAGCTGATACGCCTTCATCATAGAGCTGATCCTCATCACTTACTTTGCATGTTCATCCCCCTTGCATCAAACCTGGAAACTAACATAACTTGAATCAAAACATTCTGTAAAATACTTAATCAAGCTTTCCACTACCTTCTCTAAATCTAGAAATGAATTTTCTGATCATGGAAACATCTGATTTTAAGTGTGATTTTGTGTCTCGGGCCTGATTTATGTTTGATAGGTTTCAAGTGTCAAAGGTAGTCGCCCAATCCCTAAGTAGCACATTTCCAGTTGCAAAGGAAGTAACTCAATCCTTAAGTCCCACATTTCTAGTGGCAAAGGAAGTCGCTCAATCCTTAAGTTGCACATTTCCAGTGGCAAAGGAAGTCTTCCAAAATGCTTATGTTGCTCTTTGGAGGGGTCGAAGGAAGTGATTGAAATGCTTAAGTACATTTCACCCCTCATTGGAAGTGATTGAAATCCTTCCCAACTCGATATCACTTAAGTCCCTTAGCAACACACTTGGCAAAATCGTGATCTCATTCAAAACCAATGCAAATGCAAAAAGTGTGGGTCCCCATTTGCAATGGGGCAATGTGTGAAAACGTCACAACACTTGGTATGCTTATATGTAAAGAACTCCACATGGATAAGCTTCAACTGTCATACATCGTTTACCCAATCTTTGTATGAATTGTGCTTTATGGCTATGTTCATTTATGCAATTGTTACTTATGATTACTAGATAAAGGAGTAAAAAGTGGCACTGTTACCTTTAAGAAGTCAGGTCAGATTTAAGAAATTAATGCCCTTAGATCCCAACAAATGTAGAAAGAGACCACAATGTGATGTGATTAGAACTAAGAGATTAGACAATCTCTCAAACTAGAGGCACAAAGAAAATGAAGAACACTACATGAAAATTCCTCAATACAATTACATCATTAGAACCAAAGCAGAACCTATGGCTGAAGTCTGCAGAAGCCGTAGTTTGGAATAAGGACACAAGATTCTCCAACTAACTATGCACATTCAAGAGCATACAAAGAAAGAGTGGATCGAGATTGCCAGGAACTCCCTCTTCCTATAGAAAGATGCACTGATCTTGCTGATCAAATTTGCTTAGAGGAAAAAAACAAAATCTCCAGAGTCAATTGAGACCCCTCTGGACAAGGGAAGTTTTTGTGGTCAAACAAAATCCAAGGGCTTCTTCGTAGATGAAGAGCAGTAAGTATACAAAAGCAATCTCTAAGGCATCAAAGAATTGACGATTGAGGAACCTGAGCCTAAGACACCAAAATAATGGGTTGGAGTAGAAAGTAGAGAACTTGAGCATCATACTAGTAGTGTCTAGATTAACGAAGTCTCTACAAGGATTGAGGATTGAGAGATGTCTAAAAGTCCTCAAGGAGCAAAGGAAGATCTCAACCAAAAGTTCCCCAGGAGGAGGTTTCAGATGCTGCAATCACACCAAGAAATGGTGACTAGTTCAAGTCCAGATGTTGAAAAGAAAAAGCTATTGAAGTTCAATGGAGATGGATTTGAAGACCATATAAAGCATTGTAAAACATCCATTACCTTATGGACTACCAATGGGCAAATAGACCAAAGGTATTACTTGAGATGTTTATTGAATGTCCCCTACTAGGACGGCCGCCAGTTTACCAATAATTAACATATATTATTATACATTACTATGCTTCAATTCATATTTCTTAAATTATTACTATAACATTCATTACATTAAGTTCTATCTTAGCTTATTTCCCAATCCTAATGAGGGAAGGGGGTTTTACTCTCATAGGATTATGCTGGAGGTTGGGGCCCTTTAGAATGAATCCATAGTGCCTAAAATCCCCTTCCCACCCATTTGGTTTCAAGCACCGAGAAATTTGCGATAGGGCAAAGTCGAGTCAAATAAAAGTTCGAAAATGAGAGGTCGTTTTCATATCGCGCCCTCTTTGAAGCGAACTGTAAGTCCCATGAAAATACTGAAGCCTCCCAAGCTAGATAAATTCCCCTGTATATGCCGAGAAAAGTCCTCACGCAAAGACCAAATAAGAGTCAGGCCTCTAATCGCCGAAAAACTCCTGAAGTGACCATTGTGTAGTACAAAAGTCGAGTCAAAGCCAAAAGAAAAATTTGAAAAGTGTAAGGCCATTTTCACTTCACTCCCTAAATCGCCGAATTTGCCCCTATTTTGCCGATAGAAGTATAAGAGCAAAATAATAAAGTTCAAACTTTATTAAAAGAAGTCAATTCGCCTTCACATGGCCGAAAATTTCCCTAAGGAGCTGATAAAATAAGGATAATGAAGGGGTAGTCGATAGATTCAAGTGCCTCAAGGTTTTTTTATAAAATCGCCCTTTTTGCACTTTGCTCGCTAAATCGCCTAATTTCCCCCTTTATTAAGTCATGTGCATCAAACATTAGCAAACTTTTTGGCACTTTACCCTTTAAACGCCTTACTTTTTCCTTGGGTTGGCAAACAGTAGGTTTATAAAAATATAAGGAAACTTTTTGACATTTTTGTTCTAAAATTGTTAAACTTTTCCCTCAAAAGCATCAATACACCAACTTAAGTTAAAAGCTTCATAAAGGGAACTTCTTGACATTTTTGCTCCAAATCGCCGAAGTTTTCCCTAAAAGGAAAACATTAAGTGAAATCATTAAAGGAACTTTTTGGGCACTTTTGTCCTAAATTGCCTAAATTTTCCCTTAAAAGTGGCGCGATCTCCAGCCAAGAGTGAAATGAAGTAAAGGAGGTTCGAATTGTTTTAAAAGTAAACATCTTTAATTAGCCAAAGCGAAGTCCAACGTTGCCTTGATAACATTTAATATTTGTTAAAATTATTTACATTTTTCAAGGTGGTTGATTCAAGTTGAACTCGCTTTTGTAGATCGATGCTGCTGGAAAGAGCCGAGGGAAAGCTTAAAGCTCAAATTGAAGAGCGTTGGGGCCAAAGGATGAAGATGCAGCACAGGATCAAAATGACGAAGCACAAGTGTTTACCTCACTGGGTAAACAGGAAGAATACAAAAACTGAACAGCAATGCACAATGCAATTACAAAGGAAGTACCAGAATACGCTTTCCATTAATGTCAAAAGATGTTCATATTATAATCTGTCGTCCACATTACATCTCCTCCAACACCCGGAGGTGGTACAATATATGACAGCCGAAGGGGTGCGACACAACCGTCGCGACTCCAACTACCTACCCGTCGGCTAACTAACTATCAACAATTAACATTACTAAACTATACATATTTTCCGATAACATCATCCCCCCCCAAAAAAAGAAGTCGTCTCCGACGACTAACAACAAAATGGAGACAATGCATATATACACCCAAAACAAAGTCAAGGAGGGGGCTAAGGAAGCGTCCCTGAAGTCGAAGGCTAGGATGCCGGTGTCTGGGCCGCCAGGCGGGCGTGGAGGTCATAAACCTGCTGAGTGCGTGCTGCCACATTCCGCTCCGCCACCAACACCTTCTCTAAAGCTGTCTTCACCATATGCGCAGCTTCCAGCAACTCCTTCTCCTTGGTATCCGCGGACTCTGTCATACCAACCAACTGAGTCTACAACAAACCCCGCTCTGCAGTAACAGCATCCAACTCCTGCTACACAAGGCTCCGCGCACTCTGCTCCTCCGACAGGCGGATGTCAACCGCAACCTTCTCTGCACGGGCTGCCTCAAGCTGTGCTAACAACTGCGTCCTCTCGGCTGCCCACAAAGCCTGCTGTCTGGCGAGATCTCTCTCTATCTCTACATGAGCAGCCTCCCGGACCGCGGACTCATGCTGCGTCTGCCGCAATGCATAGTAGGCATCCCTGTAAACCTGCGCAATCTGTCGGACGAGAGTCGTCACCCTACTCTCCACGACGGGCTGAGGCACACTCCAAGCCTCGAGCATCGCATCTGTCTGAATAGCTGGCCACCCCTGTGACTCAAAGCATGTAGCAAAAGCTGTCGAACAGCCTACCCGCATAAACTCGAGGACCTGTGCTAATTCCTCCACAACCTGCTGCAAAGCTCGCGTCTGAGCCGTGGCCACCACTCACCGACCCCTCGTCACCATGTCTGCTAAGTAAGCCTCAATGTCCTCCCCATCCTGCCCTGAAGGCTGGGACCCCGATATAGGTGCAGAAGGCTCAAGTGGGACCAAAACTGCTGCATCCTGCTGGCACAAAGGTGTCTCCTCTACCCCCGCCTGCTCCTGGATAGCAGGGACGACTTCTCCTATCTCATGCCCTACTGCTGGAACCGGTGTCTCACCCGATGAATCCTCCAAGTCTACCACCTCCGTCAGAGGCTCTCGCCGAGGTGAGAACACAACAGCTCCCACTGGTGGCATCACCGTCATCTGAAATCGCCGGGTCAGCCAACTCCCCATAGCCACCACCGATGGATCCGTACTCAACACCTCCGGACATCTCTCCACCTCTAAAGTGTGTCTATCCATGGGCTCCTCCAACAAGGAGGCAGACACCGTCACTACTGCCTCGGATCCCACAACGTCCAACTGCACCTGAGGCTCTGCATCGACCACCTCCCTGTGCTCCTCCTCTGCCACTACTTGCTGCGGTGATCCACACGACTCCGCCATGCCTTCTGTACGTGCCTCTATGGCCGGAGGCGGTCCTGCGGGTGGCGCACTAGCCTACGGAGGTGGTACGATGGAAGGTGATGCCACCTGCTGCATGGGCCCAAGTGCAACGGGCGTGCGGCCCTCCCCAAAAGCTGGAATCGACGTGCCTCCCACTCCCGCGGATGACCTCACAACGAGCATGGTGATAATCAATTCGATCAGATGAAGGAAACAATCACAGCGTGCAGGATCAAAATGGTGATCACGGAGCATTGAAGAGAATGCCATAAAGTTAGGACCAAAGTGATGTTGTTGTGAGTCTCTGAAAGGCATCAGTAGAACACTCATAAACCACACAGTTGGAAATTCCAAAAAAATTGTTTGTCAAACTGAGTTACTTCATTGTAAAATAGCTACTTGTGGGCCCCATCAAGGCATTCAAAACAAGGGGGTACACTGGTCAATTATTCCTCAACTGCCTGATTGACCAAATTGATGCCAAATAGTTGTAGGTAGCTGAGGAAGTGGTTGAGAATGTGGTTGGGAGTTATGAAATTAACTAAGCACGGGCTAAAGCTGCCAGGCTTCTAGAAGGCAAATTAGAGCCATTGGATGTAGTCAATCTTGGCCCTTGATCTGAAATGTAAAATCTATAAAAGGTAGTGCATCTCTTTTGTAAAGGGTTAGAAAGTTAGATTCTAGAGTTTCTAAGTAGTTAGAATTTTTTGGAGTTAGATTTTAGAAGTTAGATGCAATTTGCAAATTAGGAGTAGAATAGGACTGCTGTAAGAAATTGTCGTAATGGCAATTGAAATCAATATATCAGCATTGAAGTATGGTGATTGTTATTTTGTCTTCTTCTGTTTGCATGGTTTCCCTTCACCTGGTTAATTAGAGTTCAGTGATTTTAATGGCGAAATGTGAGGGTATTTGATGAGGTTTCCAGTTCATACCATTGGGGGCCTGCTGATTGTAGGTCACCGTGTATGGTTAATCTGAACCTTACTATTGTGCTTAGTTCAACTATAGGTATTCCTCTCAAGCTGCACCAGAATTGGGTGCCTAGAAGAATGTTCATAGTATGAAAACCTTTAATTTCCTAGGAGATTGCACTGTTCTTGTTGAGTTGTGAGGGTGTCTTTGGCAAAACAAGGGTTAGTTTATGGAAATCTGTCTACCCGTAGCACCAGCCATTACTACCATCATACTTAGGATCCCTAAACCCTTCTCTTTTGTTATTTATTTGCCAGTCTGAGAATCACAACATCGTCGGATGCAGGGCAACTTTGTTAGGCCATAATTAGAAATAAAACCTTTAATTTATTGCTATGTCATTTTGTTATGTTTTGGAGTCGGCCATGTGGGTTCCCGTGTCAGTTACGACGGTTGGTATCTCGGCCAACTGCCAGATAGTATATATTTCCATGTAAGGGAACCCTGGCAATAATGTTGATGTACTGAACATTTTGCGAATGCAATAAAAGAAAACATCTTCTGCCATATCGTTGTGACTGTTACTTGGTTAATGCTCTAAATATCATTGGGATTGCTGGTTGGATGTTCTGTGTGCATTTACTGTTTATTCCATGAACTTGAACAATTCACCTTAGGGAGTAAACAAACTTGTTGTAAACGTAAGCCCCTTTGTATTACCAGCAAAACACATCACTGCTGAGTTATCCTAAGCCATCAAGGCCTGACATTTGGAACCTTGACGTTGTCCCCTTTGATCATCTAGAATAGCATTAGGGATTTCCTTATTCAAAAGAGGATAGGATACTCAACATTCTATTTTGTGTTGACCGGAAAGAGTTGAAGTATGACTTTGGCGACATCAACATACCGCAATTGGTAGCTTTCAGATACGCAGTCATCATGTTGAGTCGGCCCATAACAACCATTTGTGCATAGTCGGTCATATGTGTATTGTCGTTATTTAATGTGCATATGTAATGGTAATTCAATATATAAATGTGGAATAGGTATTATATGTATTTGATATATTGAGATTTGGGTGATTATTTTATGGGGGTCTTTAGGGAGCCTATTTGATAATTGAGTTTTAAATTGGTTATTACTATTATTATTATATTCACTCCTAAAAGTGAGTTTATATTTGGTTAATGAGTTCATTTGTTGGGCTCTCAAAAACCCTCTTGTTGGCAAAATGGTGATGGGGAGATGAAATGATTTTGGAAGGGAGAATTTGTAGGTGTGGAATTGTTTGAATTGGTTTGCAGATGCTTTGCTGCTGCTCGATTCTTGTGAGCATTGGAGTGTAGAAAGAGCAATTTGAATTTGAGTGATTTCCTCATTTTGAGGTAGGTTCTTCCTCATTCCTCTTTATTTCTTTCATTAAATCCTCTTTGATTGTTTAGGATGCTTTAGGAATTGAGTTTTGATCATGTTGTGATGGTAATATGATTCCCTAAGTATTTGATTGATGTAATTTGGGGGTGTGTTTGGATCTGATGAGGAAATGAGTTCTTTTTGGGAAATTGATGCCTAAGTTCCTTTAAGATATTTGTTGGAATAATCTAATGGTGTTTTTGGGATGTTATGAGGATATTTTTAAATTGGTTTGTCTCGATTTAGCCTCCTATGGGTTGTAGTTGTCCAATTGGATGCCCTAGTTAGCTTTCAGACCCAATTCTCACCCAGAAAAGCAAAATTATGCAATTGAGGCCCAAATTTACACATTTGTAGGTTGAATTATGCATCTGCAGATTGAATTTCACATTTGCTTGAGGAATTTCGCATTTGCTTGTAAAATTTTGCAATTGCTTCCAAAATTCTACAATTGACTGCTCTAATCAGTCCTTTGGGATTTTGGTCCTTATTGTGTATCCATTGGGTTGTCCCACCTATTTGCCTTGGTGTTTGGGTCCATTTGTCTTGTGGCATGATGATTGTGTTGTCAAGGCAAGCTTCCATGAGATGCCAAACTGAATTTTCATTCATACCTTTAAATTAAGTTCATTCCGAGATTAGGTTCTTGACTCGGAAACCTAGAGGTTGCTCCTTGAGTTATGACTTTGATATGCATTGTGTTTATGACCTCTTGATATGTTATTATGCTGATGAGTATGTGTAGCTATGGTTGAGATGATGCACTTGACGATTGGAATGTTGATTTGCGTTGGAGTTGCGAGTGTTGATACTGTTGCTTGACCCGGGCCTTTCTAGGTGTGTTAATTTGCTAGCTCTTGATATGAGCAATTGATATGAATATGTGAATGCCTTATGGAAATCTTTGAAATGAACATATTGTATCTTCCTATATGATTGTATTTCATTATGGGATCAAGTGGATCCATTCTCTTGGTAGCATGACCAATTGAGTATGCCTTGTATACAGTTGAGAAGGCATTGTGTAAAAGAGATACTTGATGTTATTGAACATGTGGAAAGTGAATCATTGCATTGTTTTATTTGATACCTCATCCAATTGAATGGGATGATCCTAGGTCTATGATGTAGGGGCATCAAGAGCCTCATAAGCATGCATTATATCACTTTTTTGTTTTTTAGTGTGTTTAGGTGTTTTGGGTCTAATAAGGTCATTTAAGACCATTTGGGATCATTTTGATCCATTTTGGAAGGTTTGAGACCAAGATGATGGAAATTGTAAAAGTTGCACAAAAATTGTCAATGTTGCTCAAAAAGCTATCAAGCAACTTTGTCAAAAAGTGTCCGAATAGTGTTTTGTTAAAAAACTAATCAAAAAGTGGTTGAGAACAGTTGGAATTGATGGTAAATGTATAAATGTATCCTTCCAACTCAAATTTGGGGTTGGAGAAGTTTGAATGAAAGAGACATCATTTTTCACTACTTTTTCCTTGTAATTTATGTGAAATTTGACTGTAATTTGCATTGTACGGACTGGTATAGATTGATATTGGCCCAAAACCAATTGGAAAAGTTGGAAAATGTTGTTATGTTTCAAATTCTTTTTGTTTGATTGATTTTCATTATGTTTTGTGAAAGTTATGATCAAATTAGTGATTGCCATTTTCAGATTTTTACTGTTTTACAGCAAGAAACTTGCTTGGTATGATTTTGTACAACCTGAAATGGTCAAGGGCAGGCATGGGGATGATGTATCTATGAAATACAAAAATTTTGGTTTTCATTTGGAGTCATTTCATTGATTTTTGCAAAAGTTAGAGCATTTTTGGTGAAAACGGTCCCAAACCCTGCCTAGGGTTTTAGAGCATTTTTGGTGAAAACAGTTCCAAACCCTGCATAGGGTTTCCAGCAAGAAAGAAAAATTCATATCATTTGATTGAACACTTAAAATTTGATATAACTTGGTGAAAACCTTCTTTGCATTTCTTCCTAGGTTTCCACCAAAGGAAATTGAATTTTTTTTTATCATGTGTGTGAGTTATGCAAGATTGTTTGTTTCATGTTGTGGGAAGACTATGAAAGAACCTAGGTGATTGAGGATTTGATAAAATAATGCATTGTTTTGAATTGTCCAACAGAAGTAATGGTTTGTGGACCCTCAAATGACTTGGTAAAGGGCTTGGCAAGACATCATTGGCATAAGATTGATCAAGATAAATGAATATGCATCTATTAGGCTTAAGAAGTAATGTGCCTAAAATGATGAACTAGGCTTGAATGTGTGGATCCATTGTGATAGGACTTGATTATTGTCTTCCTCTGCATCATTTTTGGTATCAGAGCCTAAAAGGTCTGGGAAAAGAATTTTGAGAGCCCAAAGATCTCGGCAAGGGAAGTTTGTGTTTTGGAAGGATGGCTCTTACTAAGAAGAAAGATGGGCAAAGGGCATCAACATTGTTAGATACATTGTTCAAAGTGGCAAAGAGGCTACAAGAGGAAGAAATGACAAAGAGGCTACAGAAGGAAGAAATGGCAATCGAGAAAGAAAGCAAGTTGGCCAAAGGTAAGATTATTCCGAATTACCTGCAAGTCAAAAGGTAAATGTTGTCAAGTTGTGATTTTAGATAACTGCATGGATAATATTGTTTCTGCATATATGATAGATAAATTGGGTTTGGAAAGAATACAACACCTCGCTCCCTATTCAGTGACTTGGCTTCAAATAGGTACCCAGGTAACCGTAAGTGAGCAATGTAAAGTTGAGTTTCACATAGGCAATTATAAGGATGCAATAGTTTGTGATATTATGCATTTGGATGTATGTCACCTCGTTTTTGGAAGGATGTGGCATTATAGCAAGACAACAAAGCATAACAACAAAAACAACACATATGAGTTGGAAAAAGATGGGGAGAAATATGCATTAACAACCTTAAAGGGTGAGTGCATAGGAATTGAAAGCATGTTATTAAGTGAGAAGACAGATATGCAGCCGTACGAAGCAAAGACAAGTGAGGTAATGGTTGAGGTACCCAATTTTGAAAACACCGTGTTGTTTGAAAAACCAGTTGAAAATGAAGTGGAAGAAATTTCTTTTGAATTTGCTCAAACTAATGAAAGTAATAGTGACATTGATGTTGAAGTGGGTGATGTTCAGGAAGAGGAAGTGACAGCACATGCTGTAGGACTCAAGGATAGTCCAAGGAGAGGAGATAGTTATGGAGGGAAAGGAGATAGCATGGTTCTCAAGAGAAGAACCGAGCGTTGAAAATGTTGATGTCAAGGAGAACAAAAGAATGGATGAGCAATTCAGAAATAAAAATGTATGGCTGAGTAAGGTTGAGGTGATGCCAAAGATTTTAGGGAGTAATGAAGAGAAAATAATGTATGGCAAACAACATGAGGTGGATGAAGAAGTGAAGTATGAAAACAAAGAAGATGATTTCTTTAATATGTTTGTTCCTTGTGCAGGTCAAGAAGACAAAGTGGATGGAAGAGGAAATAAATCTCCAATTGCCATAACGCTAAAACTAGAATGAGGAGAGCAGCAGTAAACCATGGATATATAGCACCAAGTTGGCCTTGGCTCAAGAAGCATGTTGTTGGACCAAAAAGCACAAGTGAATCAGTTGTAATGAATGTAGTTGAGATCCAACAAAAAGAATGCAATGCAAGCCTACAAAGGAGTTGGAAGAGAAGAAAGAAGAATGCTATTTGAGATGGAAATCAAATTTCTTTTCGTGGGGAGTATGACGCAAGGGCATCAGGGGCCTCATAAGCATGCATTATATCACTTTTTTGTTTTTTAGTGTGTTTAGGTGTTTTGGGTCTAATAAGGTCATTTAAGACCATTTGGGATCATTTTGATCCATTTTGGAAGGTTTGAGACCAAGATGTTGGAAATTGTAAAAGTTGCACAAAAATTGTCAATGTTGCTCAAAAAGTTGTCAAGCAACTTTGTCAAAAAGTGTCAAAATAGTATTTTGTTAAAAAACTAATCAAAAGGTGGTTGAGAATAGTTGGAATTGATGGTAAATGTATAAATTTACTCTTCTAACTCGAATTTGGGGTTGGGGAAGTTTGAATGAAAGAGATACATCATTTTTCACTACTTTTTCCTTGTAATTTCTATGAAATCTGATTGTAATTTGCATTGTATGGACCGATACAGATTGATATTGGTCTGAAACCAATTGGAAAATGTTGTTATCTTTCAAATTCTTTTTGTTTGATTGATTTTCATTATGTTTTGTGAAAGTTATGATCAAATTAGTGATTTTTGCCATTTCCAGATTTTTACTATTTTACAGCAAGAAACTTGCTTGGTACGATTCTGTACGACCTGATATGGTCAAGAGAAAGCATGGGTATGATATATCTATGAAATACATAATTTTTGGTTTTCATTTGGAGTCGTTTCATTGAGTTTTGCAAAAGTTAGAGCATTTTTTATGAAAACAGTCCCAAACCCTGCCTAGAGTTTCCAGCAAGAAAGAAAAATTCATATATTTTGATCAAACCCTTAAAAATTGATATAACTTGGTGAAAACCTTCTTTGCATTTCTTCCCAGGTTTCCACCAAAAGAAATTGAAAAATTTGATCATATGTGTGAGTTATGCAAGATTGTTTGTTTCATGTTGTGGGAAGACTGTGAAAGAACCTAGGTGATTGAGGGTTTGATAAAATAATGCATTGTTTTGAATTGTCCAATAGGAGTAATGGTTTTTGGAGCTTCAAATGACTTGGTAAAGGGCTTGGCAAGCCATCATTGGCATAAGATTGATCAAGATAAATGAATATGCATCTATTAGGCTTAAGGAGTAATGTGCCTAGAATGATGAACTACGCTTGAATGTGTGGATCCATTGTAATAGGACTTGATTATTGTCTTCCTCTGCATCAGTCTAGATACTAAAGTGGGTTTAGGGAGTGGCTCCCAGCGTGTCCCCAACCCAAAGTGGCTCACTGGCAATCATGATGTAGGGAGTTACTTAATCAAGTGATAACATAATAATAACTTGGGATAGGATATAACATTAATTAAGATAATTTGGTGCCCTAAACATTCCTTGAGCACTAGTATGAGGCCAAGGATGTATCGAGAAGGCGTGCCCGCACATGTAGACGCTAAATCTTACCCGGAGTGGTATGCCTGCACATGTGGCGCCGGATCTTGCATGATCGCCATTCTCATCTGTATGAGAGAATTCTCAGTTCCGTGTGGTGCATCCTCATGAGCACATATGATGACACTCCCTACACTAGCACTCTAGTATCTAGGTCCTAATAGTTGAGTAGCGCCCTATGGATTTATGTTGCTTGCTCTTATGGTTATCTCATTGTGATATATGTCAGATGGCAATTTGGTGTTGCTCTTGCGAGTGCCTCCTTGTCCTTACTGTTGCTGACCGAGGATGCTTCCTCGTTCATTTGGTATTTTACTTGTTGATTGCTCAAGCACCTTCTCTTATTTGATTGTTGCTCTATGATGTGAGTGATGCATTGTTGGCATTATCATCTTGTTGTGGCTTTATGACTCTTGTTAGGTGTTATGTTTATGTTGAGCGTTTGCTCCATGTTTGACTCTTGTGTAAGCCTATTGCTTCCCTTATATACTTGTATGACTATTTGGGTCATGTGACTATCTCCACGAGCACAATGGGGTGAACCTGAGCATACCACATGGTTGGGTGGCGTTGCCAACCACCATTGGGGATCAAAGGACTTGGTTCATGACTGGCTCGATGGATTTACCTCCTTCCTCAGCATTAGATTCTTCTTATTCTCTTCTCTTTCTTGTATGATGTAATCATCCACATATTGGCTCATGTATTGCATCATTGATCATATGTATGTATTGAAGCTCTCCAATGGGAGATTTGATGTAATAATTGATATTGGATATGTATTGGTATTGCTTTACGTGCACCGTGCTTTACGTGCACCGGTGTTGGAATTGGGCACGATGTATGGTCTCTTATGCTTCTCTATTCTTGATGTATCATGATGTTATCATAGGAACATTTCAATTGGTGTATTAAAATGAACAGAGCCATGTTGGTTTGGTAATGGAGGTTGGTTTATTCATCTCCTAGTGGGTCATGAGTTATTGGCCTACTTGTGGATGTGTTGCAAAGGTACCGACATCAAGGAACCCTTAGAGGTGACTTGAGTTATCTTGGTTGGTGTTCCAAGCATTTAGTCTTTCACATGTGCATAGTTGGTTAACAATTGGTTGACCGTATCTTGAGGTTGAGCGTTATACTTGTATATGTAATGCATGATGACACAATTATTTTTAAAAAAAAATTACATGCATTTCTTGTATAGATTGCTCTTATCCTCTATGGTTCCTTGGCGAGGCGTTACAATTCCTTTATAGATGTTGGAATTCATCTTGCATGCTTTAACTTGTACTTTTGCTTTAGACTGAATATAGTAATTGGTGCAATCATTTGCTAATCTTCACACTTAAGTGAAGCTTTAAAATGTGCCCTCAGTCTGATTTTATGGCTAATTCTCCTCTGACACGTGTTAGCAACCACTTAGCCTCTTTTTCTATGCCTTGGTGGAAAGAGCTTAGGGTCTAACCCAGAAAAAGGTGTTCTTGTTTCTGATTTCATTATACTTTTTAAAGCTGGGTGGAAAAACAGACGCCCAAGTCCTCATTGGCACACACGTCATGATTTATTGCCCTCTTTTTAGAGTTTTAGTGGAAAAGACTGAAGTGTTTGCCACTATTTGGAACTGCAGGCACAGATCACTAATTACTTTGTCAATATTCCTTATGTTTTAAGTGCAGATTTGGAAGGGTTAAACCACTTAAATATGTGCCCAGATTTAAGACACATTCCAATTTAGACCTTGGCACAGAAATCTTATGATTCTGCCATTGAAATTGTGCACCGGAGGAGAAAACAGGTGGCAAAGCCACTCAAAAGGTGCACCTGGTGATACTTGGACAGAATGTACTTGAGGTTCAACCACTTTTTCTAGATGAGGTAGAGTTTACCAATGGTTTGGTCATTGAAAATGTGCACTAGCATTGAGGTAGAAAAACTCATGACTTAAGCCCTGTTTTATACCCTTTCCAGAGATTGAAGAAGGTTTGGCCACACTCAAAAGTGCACCTAGGCAAGTCTGTTAAATTTTACCCTTAGATTTCTGCCACATGTGCCTGATTTGTCACCTTAATCAGCTGATCTACTCTATCATAGGATTTGTATCTTGCTCCTTTCCTATACTGCTAATCTGCTAGGGACGGGGTGAAAAACATGCAACTTAATCTTATGTATATATCATTTTTATCCTTCAAATCAAATGCAGTCAATCCTCTTTTCAGTTGCAACAGCAGGTCAGCCCTGCTTATAAAAATAAAAAAATCTTGTCTTCCCTTTTAAAATGCATAGGGGTATTGACAGAAAGAAGATGAAAATAGCACCTCCCACATTGTATGAGAATGCAGACAAGCGGGCAATGGACCTAGAGTGAAAACAAAAACATCTTCCTGCTTGAGGAAAGTGAAGATGATTCTGATTCAAGTGAATGATGACACAAGATTGGTACAGGCTCTTTGTGAGACATGATGAGAATGATGAAAGAGCTAAAGAAAACAGAAGAAAAAGGGAAAGAACTTTAGCATATTCATTATTAAATAGAAGGTCATACTAAAAGAAGTCCCAAAAGGATGTATGAAATATGTTAACTTGTGGGCCATTCAATTAAAGATTGCCCATATAATCTAAAAATTAAGAGCACCCAAGAAATCTTCACTCAAGCAGAGCCACCAACACCAAACACCCCTCCAAATGCATCACTTGGTGGATACCAAAACCAAAGAGATAATAGATGCCAAAATGCAAGTCATTTCAGAATTGCAACAAGTGGGGTCATTTCACAAGAGATTGCCTACCAAGCAAGGCACTTCTGGACTTCTTTGCCATTGGTGTCAAGGCAACAACTATGAGAAAATTTAGTTTAAGAACAGCAATTGCAAGACAAGTGTTGTAAACAACACTAACTATGAAGGTGATAAATTTATTGCATAGCATTCCAAAAATTAAGTTATAAATATAAATGCTCATTCTAACCACAAGATGGAGTATACACATGCACACCTCATAATTGATGATGCAATATCTGATGAGAGAAACTAGATAAAACAAAAAGAATTGATTGTGGAACTCCTCTATCAAGAAACCAAGTGATTGACCACATATTGTTGGCAATGAACCTAGCCCAATGACCAGCAATCGTACACATGGAGAAATCGATGAGTACACTCACTAATACCAATGTTCATGGCGGACTGGGGGTGAATGTGCTTTTGGAGGAAAGTTGGAGGAATCTTGTAAAACCCACAATCTAGCCACGAACTTTACAATTGGTGTGAGCAGATCAATTTAACGTAAAGGAACTTAATTGTACTCATGGGCCAAAAGGTAATCATCAGCACTCAACATTTCCTTTTGAATTTCGTAGTCATCTCTTTAAAAAAAGGGCCTATGATGCATTATTGGACCAAGGTTGGCTGATAGCAGCCAAGACTGTTAATAGCTATAATAAGAATCTATTCTCTATCAAAAGTAAAGGCTGGAAATATGTCATAGCTTTGAAGAACCAATTAGTCAACAAAGAAGTGGCCTCATCTACAAATCATCAAATTCAGACTCTGATGAAGAATACTTATAAAGCAAAGACTGAGTTACCATATAGCCAAACAATGAAGGGGTTTTTGAATTCCAAACCTGTTCAAAAGACAAAACTAGCTCTCCTAAAGATCTATTAGCAAATGGAAGATTATGAAGTGTTTCAACCTAATTGTAACTTCGTAGATATCAAATAAGGAAAAGGAAAACAATAGATGACTATGAAGTATCTCTTCATCAAACTTATCCTTGAGTATTTACAGAATATAAAGTGTGTGACCTCAAGTTACACATGGAATTAACACATCAATTTGGAAGCAAAGAGGACATTAACTATAACGAACTTGCACTGGTAAATCACAATTAGGGATTAGAAGGTGATAACAAAATGATTCAAGTTGGAGAAGCCATAAACATGATAAATTTCGCAGACTTCACTGAATTGTTGAAACTGAACTTACATAATGTTGAACAAGGTACAATTAAAAATAGATAAATTATTAAAAGATTTGCTCTCAAAGTCCATTGTTTCATGTTGTGTTAATGAATGTTACAAGGGACCCTACCCATCTTATGTAAATCGACATACATGACAAATTAATGAAATTGAAAAAAAAGTAATACAAGGCAAATTGATGAACTTGGAGAGAGAAATAAAAGATGCATCCCACATGAAAATAATAAGGACAAAATAACAAAGGAAAACCTCACGTATTACAATGGGTTAAATAAATGAATGAAGTTCCCAATTATTCCAGCATATGGCAATCCATGGAGAATTTTTTTTTAAATAATAAGAAAGCTTCCACTATGTAGATGTGTAAAGGAGAAAATTAGAAACAATAATAACAAATTGCCCATCACTCCATCATATGATCTCAAAATGAAATTTTTGGCTTTAACTCTCTTGTATCGCCCTAACTCCACATTCCTCCTTTGCACAACCTGTTGCCATCGTACAACTTTATGCTACCACCACAAAACCCACTTTTTGTTACAGCAAACATCCCCTACACACCATACAATTGGGTGATTCTTCTATTGCACAATATGTTCAAACCTATATCACCGAACAACATCCTATGCTCCCCCATATCGTCATACAGTTGCAAAATATCATACAATCCTTGTATGTCTCATCTATTATACAACTAAAGAGCTTTAATTATTACAGCTGTACAGTTACCCTTTTTGTTAGAGCAGTACAGTTCCCTACTGCTCAAATGTTGTGCCTGCAGATTACATTAATCAAGAAGCCAATATTTGGGAGGCTAAATCAAAGGCAATAGAATGAAATTAGAAGAAAAAAAAGATGAGAAATTGATTCGTCACATTTGTGGGGAGTCTAGATACTTTACTCGGGTGCCCCACCACACTTGAAGCCAATCAAACAAGGGAGCTTATTATAAAAAAAATTGTGAAAGACAAGTGCCTAAAGCCTCATACAATTGGGTCAAGGAGATCAATTATTCATAAGATTGAAAGAGACATGACATATTGAATACAGGAAAAGAAAATGAGATAGTGAGAAGAGTTTGGTGACTTGGTTGTCCAGTGCAACACAATTCATTAAATTGCATGGCTATTGGCAAGTACATTCTCCATACAGTGCACTACATTCTAGATGTGGAGTTGATCAGTGTGTACTTCATAGGTTTTCTTTTCTCCTTCCAGCTGAAAAACACATCGCAGATTTCAACTTGGCTGCATCAGAAGCTCCGCATTCCATGGCTTGCTTTTAGTAATTTGTTACAGAACATTCAGGTTATGATTCTATTGATTTCAAAGAACAAACAAAACATCAACAAATCAAAACTTCCTCCTCTTGAGCATTACTAAAACTATAGAAAACTTTATTACATGATTTGTCTCAATTTTGTTCTCTGCCTCATGTCTTCATTTGTAGTCGTATTAAAAGGTAAATTACAATACATAGAAAAACCTTTGATATCAGAAATGGATATATTAATGGCAATATTACTCTCATAAACATATTATGATCCAAAATTCCATGTTCTAGCACTATTTGTATCAAAAAAGTCAATATCATGACAACTACTCTGATAGTCATATCGACAGTTTCCCAACATACAAGAATTGAATGGAATATATAGATTAAAAATGGCACACAGACACATTGTAAACTAAAAGTTAGTCTGTATGTGTAATGTCCATATTAAGTCTGGAAAACCCATAGAACCAAACAGATTTCATGTCCCCCATTTCTAGTTGTATTAAAAAAAAGTAAACTTGAATAAATAGAAGAATTTTTTATACCATGCAATGGACAAATTACTTTTCTATATGCATATTTTGAATTACATAAAAAATGTTACTACCTGTTTTATGATCCCAGACATTTTTATGGAGCCCCAGTTTGTCTGTTCTAGCACTATTTGTACCAAACAAGTCAACATCATGCTCACCCTACTAGGCTATTGATATCTATAGTTTCATAAAAATGCAAGAGAAAAAAGGAGTGAATAGATTAACTTACTGTACAGATGGTGTGCAAGACTGCCATTACTCATGTACACATAGATCAGCATGCGGTGACCTTTATCCACACAATATCCAAGCAGATTTACAAGATTTCTATGATGTAACCTTCCTAGCAGGGAAACCTGCAATAAGACAAAGGAAATTTTTATAACAAAGTTATCAGATTTATTATGAACACAGAAAACAAAAGAATTGATGGCAGTTCTAGAAGGTTGACCACAGAAAAAATCATGTGGAAAACAGCCCATTTAAACCCAGAAAATCATGCCAGCAGCATTATGTGATTGTGAATTGCATGTTATAATAGCTACTTGTGAATATTTCATAGAGGAAATATATTGTAGGGCGAAAAATAAGGGAGAAGGTAAGAAAGAGAATATATTAATGTCTTTGGATAACCAAATGAAGCCAATGGGACTCAAAAGTACAGCTAGTTAGAATAGCATTGGGAGCCATAAATGAGCTCCAATTTATAGAAAAAAATGGAAGCCACAAACTAGAAGCAGAGTAACCAAATATTCTAATTAATAAATTAGTGAAATTGAAATGGGTAAAGCCTAAAACAGTCACAAAAGACATCATGTATACGATCATTGCATATAAAAAAGTCCAAGAACAATCACCAAAGAAGATTAAGCTAATTGCTGTTTCAAACTGTCTGAAAAATATCTACACTTTTTTGATGTAGTCATGGATTGGACAACTCAATGAAGAGTTGCCAATCAAAAACAGCCTAACTATCGAGACACAAGTGTTACGGATGCACAATAGAACCAAGGCAAGGAATTTGCTAATGATATTTATGATTTATCAATAGAATAAAATATCACAAATTAAGAAAATAGTATATGGGAAGCAGACTCTGAGTCCACACTTAACCAATTAAAAAAAAATATATATATATAATAGAATTTTGTAAGAACGCCACCAAAAATTTTGACCAATAAAATGCAATTTTCACGAGTTTGGGTACACGGGCATTTCGTCAAACAGTTCATAGTAGGGAAAACTTGAATGTGTTTCAAAATGGTTGTTCAAATCACCACTAGATATTACAAACTATATTGATCAAAAACATGATTTGGGTATCAGTAATGTGCTACTATTCAGATATTCACCAATTGAAATTTAATATCATTGATTGCCATATTAAAGAAATAACAGTGTTTAATACTGCTTTTTAATTTCTGAATATACATTCAGGTCTGAGTTTATATTTTAACAAAGAAATAAGTACAGTTCTGTCCAGAATGCATAATCTGGAAAAATACCTCTTGTGCAGAGATGAAACTCCTCAAAGCTTGCACATGAAACACCTATTTGTGGTGCTCCTATGTCACTGTGGTAAAGTGGAGCTGTACTAACCAAAAAAATGAAAACAAAAAATGAAGATTTGGTAGTGTTTAACGAACATATTATGTCAACTTTTTGATCAAGTCATACTCTCCACTTTAGAATTGATGGCTGTACTAAAAGTTGTCGTACAAAATTTGCATAAGATTGCCATATCAATCCCACGACCTGTTGTTGTCCTACTGAATAACTAAGAAGCCGTACGGTGCAAATGAGACAATGTATGGATTGTCCTTGAATAAGTTGTACGATATGCGACAAACGAGGAAGACATACCCGTACATTGCCAAACCACGAGCTAGGAAGATGTTCCCGTATTGTGTGGAAGAGCTTTTCTATGAATCGTACCTATACAGTAGAATAAGGTTTCCGTACGGCCAAGCAATGTCGCACGGTGAACTCAAATTTCCAACACCACCGTACATCCTGAACAGGACAACAACGCCATACGTGCTGAATGGAAATGCACTGTCGTACGGGGTGAGGAAAGGGATTTCGTACAAGAAATCGTCGTATGTGAGAACATGCCAAGGAATGTTGTACGGATATAGTAATGTGTTGTACAGTTGGAAGTTCAATGCGTTGACTTACGGTTCCGAGGTGCCATACGTGGTGAGGAGAAGATGGCTGTATGGTAGGGGCAACATGGTGTTGAACGGGAAAAATGCAAGACTGTCGTACGGTGGCCAACTTAAGATGTTGTATGATATAAGATGGAGACGGCACGTGAGCAGTATAATGCCGCCGTATGGTGCAAAATTTGAATTGACATTTATGTGCCATATGTAGTGAAAACAATTGTGGAGTTCGTACTGTAGAAATTGGAGGTCATACAGACAAAACAAGAGGCTCCCTTGACGATGAAACTACCGTACAAGGAAGAATCTGCTGTACACAACGTGCATTATTTTTCTCACTCTCCAGCTCCCCTTTCAATTTGATAATTTTCCCTAACTCCATTATTTTTTGCTTTCCATTTCCAATCCCTCCTAATTCCTTTTTCCTTTCTTGTGAATTTCCAGTGAAGTTGATTTCCCTTGACACTTATTTATATGCTCCACATTAGATGTTTTGCTCTTTGAACTCTAGGATGTATCATTCACAATTCTACGTACTTGCCTCGGTTTCTCTTCACCAAGAGTTGCGGCTTCAAGAAAATTGCATGTTGGCGAAAATACCTTGTAGTCCTCCATTTGTCAGTGGAATAGTCCATTCAAGGAACTTATCTCGTCGTCAAAGAAATCTTCCAACTCGAGCACCCCTTCGTTGTTGGGTTCCATGCCTTTCCTCACTTCGTTCATACCTAACTCTCCACCCTCGAACTTTGAGTCGAAGGATGCCAGTTCCTCACTAACCACCTGGTTTCTCAAGTCAATGATGTGCTTCCTCCCATGACTCTTGATCAAGAATGTGTTTTGCTTCCAATTATGATTTGCCATCCCCTCCCAAGGAGAGCGTCATACGCCTTCTTCTGTAACGAGATGGCGACAAAGTCCAAGAAAAAATGTTGTGTCCCAATCATTACTTTTTGTGTCGTCAATGTTCCCAATGGTTTGATGTCGTATTGGTCGGCACCTACCAAGTGGAAGGTTGGTGGCCAAAGTGTCAGCTTCCCCAAACATTTCCAAGTGTCCTCCGACAGCACATTAACTCTCGAGCCCCCGTCGATGATGGTGTTTGCCAACTTTTGGCCCATTATTTCCATCTCGACAACAACCATCTTCCTCCCAATGCTTACCGTCAGCAACATTGGATCGTTGGCCTCATTCCCTTCCGGTGGTGGTTTTCCCGTCAATTCCTCCTCTTGTGGCTTACATTGTTTTTGGATGACTGTGTCATCACTAACTATGTTGGCAATCACCATTCTCAGTTGCAGCATAGTTTGAAGAATGTCTGCCACCTTGATGGGTATGGTTGTCTGTAGCATCTATCGAACTATGTTCTTCTCTGACTCCTGCAATGACTTACCTGTAGTTCCATTGGAGGTTACTTGTTCCTTCGCCAACAATTGTTCTACTTTGGCTCTGGCTTCTCAAAGTCGTTCCTTCTCCGTACAAGCGTTCAGGTACATTGTCTTCTTCCTCTGTGCTCTCGTGATTGCCAGAACTGCCTCGTCTTGTTCCTCTACATCCAGCATATTAATACCCTTTTTCTTCGGACAGTCGGTGTCTTCATGATTCCTGGGTCCACAGCATTTGCACAATAATTGTATGTTGTCTTTCTTATTCTGGCAGTCTCTCGCAAAGTGTTCACATTCACTACATTGTCGGCATTGTATGATAGGACGTCCTCTAGAGTTGTATTGTATTTGATTTCGCCCTCGTTGATTTCCATAACCGCCTAGCAATACATTATGTGACTTTGATGGGATAGACTCTCCCTGTGTGAAGAGTACTAGCGTACTTCTACTCTTCAAATTGTATGGACATTCCTTTATTGAATGACCCATCACCTAGCAAATCTCACAAAACATCTTTTTAGGACAATTATCTTTCGTGTGCCTCTCAATTTTGCACTCAATACACCATAATTCATTACTTTCTTTATTGGTTCCTTTCTCAACCTTTAATTCTTTCATCATTCTCAACATATCCCATCAAAGGGCCTGTACGGTTTTGGATTCTTCATCACTACTACCTTCGGTGCCCTCGTCATCGATCTTCCTCTTCCCTCGGGAGGATGTTTTGTTTTCACTCTCGATGTCCATCGCCCGATTGTAAGCATCGGCCTATGAGGACAAAGGCACTACTTTCATCTTCTTGCACAGTGAAGGGATCAATCCCTCAGTGAACCACCTCTTCTTCAACCCATCGGATGGCTGGTGTTCCATCTTATTTAACAACTCTTTGAGCCTACGGTTGTAAGCGCATACACTCTCATTTTTCCCTTGCTTGAGATTTCGGCCATGATCTTGTTGTCATCCCTCAGAAGTCTGAACTCCTCTTCGAATGCCTTCTTCAGTTCACTCCACCCAGCCTTGTCCTTAGCATCTAGGTCTGTATACCAGTCAACAGCAATTCCCTGAAGGGTGGCGAGAAATGCCTTCAACCAATAATCGTGGTCATCTTGGCCACTCATCTCTCATATTGTTATACATATCTTACAATGTCGTATGGGATCTTCTGATCCATCTCCTATGAACTCAAGAGTTTTTGCTTCTCCTGGGTATTCTAGTTGTGCAACATTGTCCTTGCTTGGAACGTACCGTGTGTGTTTGACCAGATTGGACCGTCTTGCTCTTCGCGTTCCGGTGCCTCTCTTGCACTCTCGAACACATGCGAGCTCTCTACGCATCCACCTTCTGCATCTTCCGCACCTTGGTCAGCTTCATTTCTATTCTCTCTCCTCCTTGGGGTCTTCGGCTCAGGCCCCCCTATTCTCAGTTCCACGACAAGGGGCAAGTTCGTGCGAATTGGCTTCTCGCCTGCTTACTCCCTTGTGTGTCAAACCTAGGTGGATTGTTCCAATGCTTTCCCTGCACTCTGGGCCACGCACGCATCCTCTACACGTCTACCTCCAGCATCCCCAACACTTTGGGTACTTCCAGGTGTGTCGGACCTAGGTGGATTGTTCTAACCACTACAGTCTGGTGCTTTCCTTGCACTCTCACGTCCACCTCCAATGTCCCAACACTCCAGGTACTTCCAGGCTCTAACTCGTCCTTGTGCTCCCTCTGTTCGAGGGTGGACAAATCACCTAAGCACTTGGCCTTGACCACCCTGTGGCCTCTTCTCACCTTTATTGGGGTCTACGAACATGAATCACTCAAGGCTGACCCAATTTCTTTTAGGGCAACGGCACCAAAATGTTTGCTGCTATATCTAATAAATTAAGTACAAGAAATAATAATACAAATGATAACGCATACCAAACACGGCAATAAAATATATCTTTATTCGCACATGCAATTATTACAAAGAAGACTAGAGATGGTTGGCCAAGGATTACAATTCACCCAACTATACCATACTACTTCTTTGGTGGTACACTACATATTTAAAGGACTCGACAGTTGCCAAGAGGAACACAACCATCAACCAACCGACACATTAACTACCAAGAGTGACAACCCACTTAATACAAACAATTAATACATTGGAAGATAACAAATACTATCAAATATAACGATAGGCATTTTATGCCGACTACAAAACCTTGACAAAGTAAATGCTTTTGGGATGTTGAGATTGACGTGTCAAGAATGCCTTTAAAGAGATACCAAGACAACAGATGCCTAATAGTCTAACTCCAAAATGATATAAAGAGCAATTGAAGGACTCTCAAACTTTTGAGGTTTAATGGAAAGGGGAACCAATTAATGGCAAGGCCCAAGTCTAACTTTGAATTAAGTTAACAAAGGAGTGGTAGTGTTGACGTATGTATCTGTGGGAGTCACCTTGGGTTGATTTCACTAAATATACAATTAGCCTTTGGCCTTGTATATTTGAGGTTGACCGATAATTAAAAGATGTTAGATTTTATTTGTTTGGAAAATATATACATTTATTAAGGGGGCCGACTTTTGGGAAAGTCTGACACCCTATGAAAGACCACCTTGCATTGTATGAAGAGTTGTCTTGGTTCAGAGGGAGCCGACCCTTGGTGAAGGGTCACCTCCGCTAGAATATAAAAGGAGATTGGCTCTCCTCACTTTGCATCAATTATTATCACCTGCAGTCCGTGTCTCTCCTACAGCAGATCAAATATCTTCTACAGCAGTTCGTGAATCATCTAAGGAAGATTGATTCACACAACAGATCGCATTTCATCTAGTGTGGATTGTTTCATCCATCTAGCTTCAAGGAGTGAAGTGATTTTTGTAAAGACATCTTGCTGTTTGATAAATATAATAAGAGACATTTGTTGCTGGGTTTTTCTCCCTCATGTTGGAGGGTTTCCCAGAGTATATGTTGTGCAAATTTGATTGAATTGTCTTATATCTGCATGTTATTAATCTGATCATAAAAATAACATGGTATGAGAGCAGGTTTAAGAAGATCGTGATCAGATTTCTCTAAAGCAGCAAATTTCTCTATTCTTCTTCTCATCCTAAGGAGTAATTCTTAGCATCAATATGGTGAACGGACTTAAGGTTGAAGACAGGCTTGAAGGTGCAAAAAACTTCACTTCATGGAAATATATAATTCTAATTGCACTAGAAGAAAATGATCTTCTTGAGTTCATCAAAAAAGATAATATATCTGAACCAGCCGATGAAGCTGAGAAACTTCAAATGAAGAAGAATGGCATAAAGGCCAAGAAGATGTTGATCGATTCGATGAAGGATCATTTAGTGCCACTTATCTCCAAGATGTCAACTACTAGAGATATGTTCAAGACCTTGGAAGGACTCTATGGGATCAAGAACACTAGTAGAGCCCTTTCTCTAAGGCAATAACTCCATCAAATCAAAATGGTGAAAGGAGAAACCGTCATATCATTCTTCATGAAAATTTCCGAGCTAAGAGATCAACTATGCTCAATTGGAGATCAAGTTATGGATAAATATCTAGTCATGTTGGCATTGAATGGTCTTCCTCAATCTTGGGAACCATTCATTCAAAGTATTAGTGGGAGATCCAAATTTCCCAAGTTTGATCGTCTCCGTGTTGATTGTATCCAAGAAGAATCTAGGTTGGCTACAAGAGGAAATGGCCGAAGCTCTCACAATGAAGACAATCATGTTCTAGCCTCTCAAACTTCAAAGAAGAAAGGAAGAGATGGGAGAAAAGGCAACTTCAAGAGAAATAGAGATAGAAGTTCAGTTTCCGCACCTAATTCTAAGAAGAAGAAAGATCCCTCTCACATCCAGTGTTTTAGATGTGACAAGTATGGTCACTATGCAAGAGATTGTTTGACAAGGCCAAAGCAACATGCTTCTATGGCGGATGTTGGTGAAGTATCTCCTCAAAAGGAATCTAGGAACAATCAAAAAGGGTGCTAATTCATTTCTACCCTATCTAGCAATGTTCCAACTAATACCAGCACTTGGTTAATTGATAGTGGCGCTTCTCGACACATCACAGGATATAGGGAACATCTTTCAGACTTGGTGGAAAGAAAGACCAATCTTCAAGTGATAATTGGAGATGATGCATGCTACTCAGTGAATGGTTCCGGATCTACCTCTCTCAACCTAGAATCTGGCATCCCTCTCCATCTAAGTGATGTCTTGTTCGTACCAGGAATCAAGAGGAACCTTGTCTGCATTTCAGCCTTGGAAGACAAAGGTTATCAAGTTGCATTTTCAAAAGGGAAAGTTCTTGCTTGGCCAAAGAACTCTAGCATCAAGACAACACGTGTGATTGGCAACCGGCATGAGAGTCTATACAAGCTTTACATCCGTCTAGTTCAAGCTCTTCTACATGACTATCAATTCCAGCTAGTATGGCATAGAAGATTTGCTCATTTGCACTACAAGGCCCTCCCATCATTGGAGAAAATGGTTAAAGGTGTACCTAAGCTCAGTCATGAGCATGATGGCACTTGTAAAGGTTGTGCCATGGGTAAAAATACTAAGAGTCTATTTCATAGTAGTGAAAGTAGGTCAAAAGAAATATTAGACCTTATACATTCTGATTTATGTGGTCCAATATCAGTGGCATCCCTAAGCGGATTTTTGTATTATGTAATTTTCATAGATGATTACTCTAGGAAAACTTGGATTTATTTTTTGAAGTCCAAAGAGTCTAAAGGAGTCCTAGATAGGTTTAATGAGTTTAAAGCTCAAGTAGAAAACTTGTCTGGAAAGAGGATTAAAGTCCTAAGGTCTGATAATGGAGGTGAATACACTTCAGCAAGTTTCATAATTTCTGCATTGAGGCACGAATTAAGAGGGAGTTTTGTGTTCCTTACAACCCACAGTAAAATGGGGTTGCAGAAAGGAAGAACAAGTACATAGTTGAAGCAGTTAAAGTCATGATTCATGACCAAGACCTTCAAACCTTTCTTTGGGCAGAAGCTTCTAGAACAATTGTATATGTTCAAAATAGATGTCCTCATCGGATATTGCAGAACATGACTCTGGAAGAAGCCTTTACAGGGGTTAAACCTGAAGTCAGTCATTTGAGAATCTTTGGTTGTCCAGTATATGTTCATGTACCTAAAGATAAAAGAACCAAGTTGGAACCTTCTGGCAAGAGAGGAATATTTGTAGGCTACAGTGAAACTTCAAAAGCCTACAGGATTTACATTCCAAGTCAGAAATAGATAGAGGTTAGCAAAGATGTTACATTTGAGGAAGATGTTGCATTCAGAAGATCTAAAGGTTCATGCATGGAGGTAGATGATGAAAATCAAGAGAATCCTCAAGACATGGACATTGATCATACTCCTGAGATTCAGAGAGACTCTACTGAACCAGTAGAGGCCATTGATCCAATTGAGCCATTGGAACCTACTAATGGTCCAAGAGACATTGTCATAACCAAGGAGAGACCTCTTTGGGCTAGGAAAACTACACAGGAGGCAAAAAAGTTTGCAGCTCCTAGAGGCACATTCCAAGAAAGCAAAAGACCTCAAAAATTTTCAAGCTATGTTGCATTAATGAGTAATATCATTGAATCTAAGCCTTCCAGTGTTGAGGAAGCCTCAAGTCAACATGTCTGGAGAGATGCTATGGATGAAGAATAGCAATCCATTATTAAGAATGATGTTTGGGACATTGTTCCAAGACCTAAAGGAAAATCAGTTGTATCCTCCAAATGGTTGTTCAAGATCAAGCATGCAACAAATGGAAGTATTGAGAAGTACAAAGCAAGATTTGTGGCTAGAGGATTCTCTCAGAAAGAGGGAATAGACTATGAAGAAACCTTTGCTCCAGTTGCTCGCTATACTTCCATCAGGGCCATTATTGCCATTGTAGCAGCAAAAGGATGGAAGCTACATTAGATGAATGTGAAGACATCTTTTCTCAATGGGGTAATTGAAGAAGAGGTCTACATTGAGCAACCTGAAGGCTTTGTGATTCATGGGAAGGAGTCTCATGTTTGCAGATTAACAAAGACTTCATATGGCCTAAAGCAGGTTCCTCGGGCTTGGTATGAGAGGATTGATCGATACTTGATGGGCTTGGGGTTCTTCAAGAATGATGCAGATCCAAATCTTTACTTCAAGGTAATTGATGGCGAGGCTCTTATTTTGGTTCTTTATGTTGATGATTTATTTATTACTGGAGAAGATCATCTCATTGACAAATGTAAGGAGGAGTTAGCTTCTGAGTTTGAGATGAAGGACCTAGGTCTTATGCACTACTTTCTAGAATTGAAGGTATAGCAAAGACCTAGTGAGATTATTCTAAGTCAAGGGAGATATACAATAGAAATCTTGAAGAAATTTGGAATGATGGACTGCAAGTCTATGTCTACACCTATGGAGACAAATTTGAATAAGTTGAGTGAGTTTGCAGCTAGTTTAGGTTTGGTAGATCCTACCATGTACAGACAGTTGATTGGTTCATTGATGTATCTAGTCAATACTAGACCTGACATTTGTTATGCAGTGAGTGCTCTCAGTCAATTTATGTGTGAACCAAGACATATTCATCTAGTTGCAGCAAAAAATATATTGAGGTACTTGCGTGGCACTGTAGGATATGGGTTGAGATATACCTCCAGTGCTGATCTAAATCTGCAAGGATATTCTGATTATGATTGGGCAGGGAATGTTACTGATCCGAATAGCACCTCAAGTTGCTTCAGTTTGGGGTCTGCTATGGTTTCTTAGTGTAGCAAGAAGCAGTCTTCAGTGGCACTAAGCACCACAGAAGTAGAGTATATTGCAGCATGTGTGGCGGCCCGAGAAGCTGTGTGGCTTTGGAAGCTCCTTGCAAGATTGTTTGGACAATCGATGGAGCCTACTGTCATTCATTGTGATAATCAAAGTTGTGTGAAACTACCTGTCAACCCTATGTTTCGTGACAAAACAAAACATGTGGAGATCAAATACCACTACATTCAAGATATGGTTCTAGGGAAACGAAACAAAACATGTGGAGATCAAATACCACTACATTCAAGATATGGTTCTAGGGAAAGCCATTCAGCTGAGGTACATTAGCACTGATGATCAGACAGCCGATATTCTCACCAAGCCCCTTGCCAAAGTGAAGTTTGTGCATTTTCGAGACAAGCTTGGAGTTGTGGAGAATGAAGCACTTGCTGAGAGGGAGTCTCAACATCAGTGATTTATTGAGATGTACTTTAATGCATTCTTCTCTTTCAATGCATTCTTCTCTGTGAAAGAGAAGTTTGAGGTGCAAGCCCTTGTTAATGCATTCTTCTCTGTGAGAGAAAAGTTTGAGGTGCAAGCCCTTGTTAATGCATTCTTCTCTGTGAGAGAAAAGTTTGAGGTGAAAGCCCTTGTTCCACCCTCTGGGAGTAGCCAAGGTGGATGTCATGTTGAGAGACTCCATGACAACATCACTTGTGTTTGTTCACCCTCTGGGAGTAGCCATGGTGACCGTCATGATGAGATGACGACATCACGTTGAGTGACTCCATGATGGGCACTTGTGTTCATATTCATTTCCATACATGGGAGTAGCCACGAAGGATGTCATCACGTTAAGTGCCTCCGTGATGAACTTTGTTCCACCCTCTGGGAGTAGCCATGGTGAATGCCATTCCATGACACAGATATCAGCAAAGATTCCTCCCTAGCTAAGATGGAGTGTTGACGTATGTATCTACGGGAGTCACCTTGGGTCGATTTCACTAAATATACAATTAGCCTTCAGCTTTGTATATTTGAGGTTGACCAATAATTAAAAGATGTGCAATTTTATTTGTTTGGCAAATATATACATTTATTAAAAAAGATGACTTTTGGGAAAGTCAGCCACCCTATGAAAGACCACCTTGCATTGTAATAAGAGTTGTCTTGGATCGGAGAGAGACGACTCTTGGTGAAGGGTCACCTTTGCTAGGATATAAAAGTAGATCGGCTCTCCTCACTTTGCATAGATTATTATCACCTGCAGTCTGTGTCTCTCCTACAGCAGTTCGTGAATCATCTAAGGAAGACTGATTCATGCAGCAGATCGTATTTCATCTAGTGTGGACTGTTTCATTCACCTAGCTTCAAGGAGTGAAGCGATTTTTGTAAAGACATCTTGCTGTTTGATAAATATAATAAGAGACATTTGTTGCTGGGTTTTTCTCCCTCATGTTGGAGAGTTTTCCCAGGGTATATGTTGTGCAAATTTGATTGAATTGTCTCATATCTGCATGTTATTAATCTGATCATAAAAATAACAGGTAGAGTTCTAAGATTACAAGGAAGGAAATGGGTACTTGGACACAGGAAAGTCTAAAAATCCAGTGTGAATGTCTTAGAAATCTTGAATACAAAAAATTAGAGTTCAAAGAGCAGAGATGCAAGAGAATGGGTACCAGGGTGTGGGATGAATGAAGAAGCCCAGAAGTCTGACAGATGCAAAGGAATTCGACTTTTAATAGAATTTCAAGCTTTGAGGAATGGGAATGCGAAAGGAATGGTATTGAGGAATAGGGAACTCTGAAATTCTAACTAAATAACGCTTAGACGAATTTTACAAAGGCATGGGAGAGTTGTTGAGATTGACAGGGAAGGTATGCAGGTATGGACTTCCCCAAAAGTCCAAAAGGCCAACCTTTTCAAAATACCAAGACACTAGAAATGGCCCAAACTTAGACATTTTATAGTTTCTTGCACCTTTTGACATCTAGGGGACCCATTTAGGATGTCTCGAAACAATTATCAACAATGAATCAAATATGACTAAGACACAAAATGGAAGGGACTCAAGACACTATAAATTCAAATCCCAACAACCTCTTTCTCTAATTTCCAAAGCATTCTCTGGCAGATAATTTCACTTAATAGTTCAAATCTCTATGAGGCAATACGGTTGAGTTAGGAAAAATGGACCTTTACTCTAGAACACATGGCAACAACCAGTCAATTAACCCAAGAACTTGGAAGTCACATGGATGAACAACAGCCAAAAATACAAACAATAGAAAGTTGCAAATCCAAGACAATATTTATTATCTAGACATATCACATTATTGGCTCTATCAAAGCCTCAAGCCATGAAAAGAATAAACATTTGATGTGAGAACCTTTTGGTCTTTTCATGGAAAGACTCACAACAATCTAACAAGCTAGACATGAGACAATCTTCAAATCAGCTTTTATTGCTTGGCATCTCAAAAAGCCCTAGTTGAAATCTTGAGTGTAAAGTGTGATGACCATATGCATCTAAAATCTTTTACCAAAGACAGTTTTATCACATCCTTGGCATCTAGCAAAAAACAAACACGAAGTCTATGAAGTGGACTCAAAAGATTATTAAACCCAATTTTATAATAGGCTCAGAGGCATCACATAACTCAAATTCAAAACCTTTTACTGAGAACTCAAAGGAAGAATTTGGTTTTTGGGTTATATGAAGGTGTCGTGGTTCAACGAAGCAAACCCGAGGTATTACCAAACCCAATTCAATATATGCCAATAGAGAATTGAAATCCAATGATGAAAGAATGTAGGCCTATTAAAAGGAGCATAATGCCTTTATCCATTTCCAACTTATATTGCATTCTCAAGCTCTCAAGAAGAAAACTTGGAATCTAGGGTCTTTTAGAATGTAAGAAAATGAGCAGACTCTTGGAACACTTCACAATTTGCCTTTGAATCCAACAGCGGAAAACTTGGAGTCCAAAGATAGAAATGAAAATGGCACGAAAAGCATACTTAACATGAATATCAAACCTGATTTTATCAGAGGCTTGAAAACTCAAAAGAAGGACAAACCAATAACCCAAATGGACCCAAACATTTATGAAACCAGACTCTAAGTCTTCAAAAGATTTGAAATTAGAAAACTAACAAAAGGAAAACTGGATAAAGTAGATTGATAATGACAAAAATTGCAATTTTATATTGTGTTATCAGATGCTTGAAAGCCCAAACCAAAGAAAAGTGGAGTTTGAGTGCAATAGCCCAAGGGACCCAAAAGATAATTAAATACAGTTTGCATGCCATTTAGAACCTTCAATATGGGAAGAAACAGGGAAGCCCAAACAAAATACATAGCTGCCTAGTTGGGAAATCCAGAACTCTGCAGTGAAAAAAAACGGAACCCAACTGTGATGTAGATCTGACCATAGGGAATCTCAAAAAGTAACTGAGCTAATTATGTAATGTCCCCGTTTTCCATGAGATCATTCAACAAAGTTTTCTGGCCTATTTTTATTCACATAGGCTAAGGTGGAAAATTGCAAGGGGGTAAATTAAATTAATTAAGTTAATTATTTTAAAATTATCCCAATAAAATTAAATCCTAAAGATAACTTTATTTTAATTAATTTAATAAAAATAACTTAAAAGAAAAATAAATTAAATATTATAAATTCACTTTATTTAATATTTTTAAAGTGACTTGAGTAAAAAAATAAATTATATATTATAAAGTCACTTTATTAAATATTTTTCAGTGATTCTTCTAGAAGCTTTATGGAGGATAAATTGGAACTTTCTAGAAAATCCAGCTGAACCTTTAAAAGGAGACGAGAGCAAGTCATTGGACATCTTGGTTTTGATATTTCTTCCAAAGAACATGGAGAGCTTGTTTTGCAGGTTCAGCATGTCCTAGGATTAAAACCCTTGGGTATTTTGGTTGGTTGGACGAAAACCCAGCTCAATCCTTGGTGAATTCATCTCAGGACTCACAGTTGCACTTCAATGGTCAAATTGTGAAGATTTTAGAAATTTGTGAAGTCTTTCCAAAAAAACAAATTTCAGGGATTTTTCAGAGTATTTTTTGTGAGCTACAGGTGTAGGGTTTGAGCAGAAAATATTTGATCTGAATACAGCAATTTCTGGGCAGATTATCCCATCATTAGAGGCGTGAATTGCAGCCATACTGGGCAATTTTGATGACAGAAATTCTGGACAGATTTATGGCTGTGTGAAGGGTAATTTTTGTGCATTAATTTTGGGTGATTTCAGGATTTAGGTCTGGCAATTTCAGTGCAGCCAAGGATATCAAATCAGGGTTTTTTGAGCATTTATTTGATGAGTTTGGGCAGATATTTCAGAAGTATACTGGCAGCCACATGATTTATGTAAATCTGTACCAAACTTGGTCAACAATGTCATGCAAGATTTCAAGTAACAAATGACAGGTCAGCTATAAGTTATTCCTCATTTTATTTTTTTTTATTTTTTTTCTATTTTTTTTTATCGGTAAGCTATGGGATGAGGATCCAATCCCATATATAAAATCATATCAAAATAAAAGAAGCTTCAGACCTGCCACGCAAGGAGCAAAAGGAAAAGAGGAGACATCACAAAGCCCAAGAAAGGGAAATAAGGCTTAGAGAGAGATAAGAAGAAGAGAAATAGGAAGAGAAACTCCAACCCATAATTTGAGTCAGACAAACTGAAAACTACAAGAATCAAACAGAACTTGACCAAAGGTCAATCTATCTAAACTCATTTGCTGCTCCGTGAAAGAAGAGCATCCATAGTCCACTGGGAGCCCTCCTCCACAACTTCCCTAACTTCAATACGAAATTTTTTGCTTCTGACTTGTGCCCTTTCTTCCTCTTTGAAAGGCCACAACCCTGTTGGATTTGTTGCTCACTGTTTGTGCAATCAAACATTTCCTCGAAGGGGCAGCACTACATCGTGATCAAAGAAATCAAGAGACACATCATCAAGATCAGAACCGTCATCCTCCACCTCAGGTAGTAAAGATCTATCAATTGGATTCTCTTTGACAGGAATCTCTAGAGGTGAAATGGGGTCTAAAGGCTCCACAGGATCAGGTCTGGAATCTGTCTAAGAATCCATGAACTTGTCGTGATTGCGCCAGATGAAATCAGCATCCGGAGACCCAAGCTTCTTCATACATTTCTTAAGAATGATTTTCCTTGATCCAAGCTATCTTTGAAAAGTACAAGCCTCGATTATGTGTCCCATCTTGTTGCAGTGAAAGCATCTGACAGGAAGGCCTTCAAAGTTTAGAAATTTGATCCAAGTGTCGAAGAAGAATGAATCTGGATAGATTGAGGAAGAGGTTTAGAAATATCCAACTAGGCACAAACCTTGATGAACCTACACAATGGAACCACCTCTTCAACGTCTTGCTTGACAAAGATTCACACTTGGTTGATCAAATTCTTGATAAGATCTAAATCATGCATAATCAAAGGAAGACTGTAGAGCCTGATCCACATAAGGATTTCAGTGATTTTGATAGAGGCCGAATCAAAGGAAGGGGTCCAAGGTGAAATAAAGAGACCAGATTGACCGAAGAACTAAGGACCTATTGTGACATAATCACACATCGCCCCATTGCAAATGGGGACCCCCTTGTTTTTGCTTTTTAGGGTAGTACTTTGGCATCTTAGGGTTTTGTCTCCAGTCTCTAGCCCCTGCAAATGAGTCAAGTTTTTTTTTTAAATTTGGAGTCACCAAAATCAGTAAGGGGAAAGAATGGTCAAAAGAGAGTTATGATGCTACGAATGTGCTCACACAGGTCAAAGGAGTAAAATCGCAATTTTCCAGGATCAATTCTGACAACTTCCTATTTTTAGGAAATTTGCTTTTTCCTACATTTTCTAGATTTAGAAAGTTTTGTTTTTGGCATTTTGGGGCCAATCCAAGAACCTTCTTTTTCGTTTTGGCTTTTTCTAAAAACAGAAAGTTGTTTTTTTTCTTTTTCAGAGTCATGGGTAGTTTCAAAATCAGATGAAATGTCAGGTCAAGGGAGTTCATGGTCACGAATGTTGATAAAAAAATGGCTAAGTAGGGAAGAAATTCCTTGTTTCCAGTTGAAATCTGTTTTGAACATGGAGAATTCCATGATCAAATGCAAGTCCACCCTCCAAGAGTGAAAATTTTCTGTCTTCAATGCAAGTCCGCCTAGGAAAGGTGGAATTCCTTGGGCAAGCATGAAGTCCGCCCTAGCATGGTGGGTAGAATTCCTTGTTCAATGGCAAAGTCCGCCTAGGAAGATGAGAAGATTTCTTGTTCCATGTTGAAGTCCACCCTTGCATTGGGAAAAATCCTTGAAACCACTCCAAGTCTGCCTTGCAAACATGAAAATTCCTAGTGGCACATGCAAGTCTGCCCTCTAGCATGAGGAAAATTCGTCAATCAAACACCAAGTCCGCCCTTTCCAAGAAATAATTTCCCTATCCAAACAAGAAGTCCACCCTAGGTGAGTAAAATTTCCTTGAAAGCATGCAAAGTCTGCCCAAGGAGAAGGTATGGAATTTGGCTAAGTATGGCAACATAATGAAAAATTCCAATCAAGAAGAAAGTCTGCCTTGGATTGCATGTTAAAAAATCTTAACTGCATACCAAGTCTGTTGGTGTTGGAAATAAGCCACACCCGGACCGACGATGGACTGGTCCAAGGGGGGCCAGTAGCTCAGTGGTAGAGCACTTCAGCAGCGTATGGAAGGTCCTAGGTTCAAGTCCTAGCTAGTCCATGTCTCAACATGGTATCAAAGCCAGGCCCAAGCTAGGAGCCCCAAGCACACAAGAGGTGTGGCTTAAGGAGGGGTGTTGGTGTTGGAAATAAGCCACACCCGGACCGACGATGGACTGGTCCAAGAGGGACCAGTAGCTCAGTGGTACAGCACTCCAACAGCGTATGGAAGGTCCTAGGTTTGAGTCCTAGCTGGTCCATGTCTCAACATGGTATTAGAGCCAGGTCTAGGCTAGGAGACCCAAGCACACGAGAGGTGTGGCTTAAGGGGGGGTGTTGGTGTTGGAAATAAGCCACACCCGGACCGACGATGGACTGGTCCAAGAGGGGCCAGTAGCTCAGTGGTAGAGCACTCCAGCAGCGTATGGAAGGTCCTAGGTTCGAGTCCTAGCTGGTCCATGTCTCAACAAAGTTTGCCTAGGGAGAACAGGAAAATCCTAGTCCTAACACAAAATCCACCCCTCCAAGCATGAAGATTCCTTGGGAGCAAGCAAAGTCGGCCCCAAGCTTATGAAATCCTTGGGTAAGCATGAAGAACATCCAATGTGTAAGGAAGAAATTCCTTGATTCCGCCCAAGCAGCAAGGATTATCCACAAGACCATATGAAGTCCGCCCAAGGAAGATAAGAAGAGAAAAATCGCCTAAGTGTGAAGGAAAGGTGATTAAAGCAACTATAAAAATCAAGATTAAATCGCCTGTGTTGAAGGAAAGATGATTAAAGAAAGATAAAACTCACCCAAGTATTGAAAGGAAAATGATGAGGTGGGTTAAAGCAAGCAAAAAGATAAAATCAGAAAAAATTTTGCCTAAGTCTTGGAAAGGAAAGAGTTTGAGTTTTTTGGCAACGTGTTGAGAAATTAAAGCAAAAAAAAAAACTAAAATTGAAATGATATTCACCCAAAGGGAGAACTTCTAAAAGAAAGCAAAAAGAAGATCGCCATTGAAATCATAAAGCAAAAGAAAGAAAAGGGAAGATTCGATTTGATGCTCAAAGCATGACTAGGTTCGTTTCCAATAAAACAGAAAAACAGAAAAGAAAAGAAAAAAAAAAAAAAGCATAGCAAGAGTTCGACTTCTCTATAAACTTGAGCCTTGGCATTCATTCAACTCACATGTTGCTTCTCAAAAGTTGAAAGTTGAAGCTCAAGAAAGAATTTCTATTGAACTTCAAAGTGAAATCAGAAGAAAGTTGCACGTGTATAACAATTCCTTAGGACAATTCAAACATTTGGAGACGAAGTTGGAAGAAATTCCTCCAAGCAATCAAGGAATTTCATCAAAATTTTCAGGTTTATGAAAGATTGAAGGCAGATTTTCAGAATTTCAGTCTCATTCACACTTCAAGATTTATTTCTTCAGCCTGAATTTCCATTTTTTAAACTTGCACAAGAACCTTCATTCCAAATTCTTCGAATTTCATCTAGGAATCATGTTGCTTTTTACTTATTTTTACAGTTTTGAAGGCAGAAAATTTCATAATCAGACTTGATTTCACAATTTCCAAAATTTTACTAAGTCTGATTTTTTATTTTTCAGACTTAACTAAGTCTGATTTCCAGAATTCATGAATTAAATCAGGATTAATCTTCAGGATTCCTCAAGCAAACATCAAACCCCCTTATTCTTTTTTTTTTAACTTAAGAATTTCTCATGTTTTTCAGGTAGTAGATGTCAGCTCAAGGAGGGATTTCCAGAAAAACACAAATGAAGTTCAAGAACAAAGGACCTCAGCAGGAATCCAAAATCGTGACAAAGTGGAAAACGATTGGAGATACTAACCTTGGCTATGTGGACCTCGAAGACTTCAAGAAAAGAATGTGTGGGCTCGATGATTACTTTCCTTCACCATTAGCACACAAGATGATGAGAAATGGAATTGTTCAAGCAGCTGGATTTCCTCCAACAATGCAGTGCTATGAGCTGATATTCGAATGTGCCAAACATTACAACATCCAAGATAGACAAACTGTGGCACCTGATGGCAGAGTGCTGGCCTACCTTGGAAAAAATGGCCATCAAAGAAGCATTTGGCATTCCAGATTATCATTCTACCATATACAAGACCAAGGAAGAAGCCTTAAAGATTTTTGAAGCAGAATCTATCTCTTGTACGGAAGTAATCAACAAGCAATGGTTGCTTAAGCCAAGACCTCATTATTCCAAAGTGCCTAAGAACCTTTTCTGGACTGATTTCATAGAAGAATAGGGAGACCTCATCCTATTGCTAAATAGAGTTGCAGGAAGTCCTCAAACCTCCTCATTCGAGCCTTGGATGTATCACTTAATCGATGAAATCACTACTAGTGTCAAGATGATTAATTGGGCAAAAATAATCAGTGATAATATTGATGAGCAGCTGAGAAACTTGGAACACACAAAGACTTTTTACAAGAGTTCTTACATCATGTACATGTTGGCAAGATGTTACAGATATGAGGGATTGATTTGCAAAGGCATTGTGGGAAACAAGGATGGTCAATTCAAATCATATGATTGCTATCTGCAATTGCATGAACAGAAGAAATCCCATTTCAAAAGAGTCTATGATGCATTCCTAATGTACATCACCAGGCTATTTCAAGGACGCACTCATCAAAGATTGACACAAGAGGCCAAAGACTTGATAAGCAGGTTTGGATCTTGGTACAGAAGATATCCCATTTCAAAAGAGTCTATGATGCATTCCTAATGTACATCACCAAGCTATTTCAAGGACGCACTCATCAAAGATTGACACAAGAGGCCAAAGACTTGATAAGCAGGTTTGGATCTTGGTACATTCAATTCCCTAGATTTACATACCTGAGAATGCAAGGATTTACAGGATGCCCATACAAACCTCCAAGTATTAGAATTTAGAATAATACTTTATTATTTTATTATTAAAGCTCAATATTGTAAACTTAGTGTAAATATCTTAATAAGATCTTGCTCGATCTTATTGGCAATTTCTTTTTAGAAACTTGCCCTCTTGTAATTCTTTGTAATCCTATTTATTGAGTGTTTGCTCATTGTTAATATACATTCAATTTTTTACCAATTACTTGCGTAATATGGTATCAGAGCCTAGGATCAATTTCGAAAAAAAAAATTTAATAAAATTTTCTAAGGAAAATTTTTCTTTTTTTTTTTTAAATTTGAAGGTTTCTCGAAAGTTTTCAAGGAGTCGTTTTTTTTAAACGGCTAGCCCGAGATAAACCCTGGCTCCTTCTGTGTCATCTGCAACCTCCCATGTCTGCATTTGTGCGATTTATTTTCGCCGTGGTTGTGCCTGCAAAACGTGAAAGTTTTTTTTTCACGCGATTTTTTCTTGGGCGGATTTTTTGTCTAAATATCTTGCATTAGGTATCCAAGGTATCCAACAAATAAAATGGTATTACTAGAGGTTATTAGGCAGCTGGACACATATGAGAAAAACCAAAGAGGCAAGAAGAAGGTTGGAAATTATTTTCCTCTTTTCATTCGAAAGATGTTAGAATCATGTCCATTAGCACAGGCAGCTGATAAAGCAGATGTAGAAATGCAATGGTATACATTTTCCTTCTACCGATGAAGATCCAATTTTGATCCCCATCACCACATTGGGATGATAAACAAAAGGAGGTATAGACACAGAATTGATCTTGAAGATTTCTGGGCCAATGCACCTGATGAATATGAAATAAGGAGAATGTGGTCCAGGATATCAATGAGCATGATCTTCCTATACCAAATCAGTTGGAGGATGATGGAAATTTCACACAGCCACACTATAAATAAGAAAAAGATAACCCTCTCCCTGCAACAGATTGGTCTAGACCTAAGCTTTCAGATTTGGAAATATTAATGAGGTCAGTCATGAAATTCACCAAGTGCTGGGTGGATCAGCAAACTCACAAACTGAAGGAAAAGAATACTACTTTCACCTATGATTTGATGGGAAGCATGGATTCCTGTTCTTCCGATGATGATGAAGTAACTCATGACGTTGGGAGACCAGAAAGTGGAAGTTCCAAGAAAAGGAAGGATACAACAAAGAGTTCACTAAGGCCAAGAAGAAAGAAGACTTCAGATAAGGAAATTACATGTAAGAAACAAAGAGCAAACAATCTACCAAAACTTCTTTGGTTGAAGAAGTTGGTTCATCTACAAGTAGGAACAAAGCTCCGATTGCAGACAAATTACAAATTGAGATGGAAATTCCTCCTCCAATTTGTGAAGAACCAAATGAAGACCTAGTTCAGCAGCAAATTGTTCCTAATGGCCTTGATAATCCAGTGACAGTCATGGATGAAGAATTAGAGAATATTGAGGTGGATATCTTGGAAGGGGATTTTCAAGAGGGAATGATTTCCGCACTTAAGGGAATTGAAGGAAGTGAGGGAAATCGGGAAAATAAAGAAGATGATGACATTGAACAGCCAACAATACCAGATTGGTTACTAGCAAGAATGAAAAAGAAAGCTATTGTAGAAGTCCAACCAATGGACGATTCAACAGAATTCTTAGCCAAATTGAACCGGCCTGTGGAAAAGAAGAAGGCAAAGAAATATTCCTTAATCCATAAGGATGGCACAGGATCCCATTCAATACAATTGGTCAATCCAAAGAAGACATTGCTCCTGAAGAATATGAACTAATGACTATGGAGTCTGGACATAGGTCCTGCTACAAAAGAACAAAAAGTCCAAGAGTTAGATAATTCAATCAACGCCATCACGGAAAGGCTAAGGAAAGAGGAAGAAAAGAAAAACAAACTCAAAGAAGAAATTGAACAATTGAAGGGTTATATCCAGCATTTGGTAAATCCTATTAGAAGAGAAGAAGCAGCAGTCACTCCACCTTTGATTCTTCCACAAGAGTCAGTTGAGAATTTTGAAGGAATGAAGATGGCAGCTCAAGAGGCTAAGGAATGGATTGTAGAAGTTGCAGACAAAACTATCAAATTCATGGAGGAAGTGGCACAAGTTTGTGGTCGAATCTCCTCATTCATGTATAGAATCCAGAGCATAGCCAAATTTTGGGAAGATTTCCAAACTATCCAAGGAAAGACAATTCCATGTTTGAAGGTGCGGAAAGGAATTCCTGAACATGACTTGGTCAGTGGAAATGTAATTGACGTTGGAACATCATATGACTTCAGCACATGGTATCACGCCTTGGTGGATAGGAGAAGTCTTGGAAACAATGAAGATTGATAGTGTCAGAATAGAAGAAACAATCAAGACAGTCCAAGACAAGGTTTTCATCATAGTTCATGATGTGCTTGAGTAGGAAATAGTCCAAGATAGGGACTTGGATGTGGAGAACTTGAAGGCCAAAGTTCAAAACAATTTCTTCACTTTCATGAATCCAATTTAGAAACATCATTTCAGCAAGGCATCCTCATTTCTATCCATTGAGGGTAGTTTTCAAAAGCTGGAAACAGATTGGATAGTCACGTTTGTCACATGTCAAGATGAGATGGACTTGATGGAATACAAGATTGACATTTTGCCAAGTGTGCCAATGGAAGAAATTGATCCCATAGTGACTAGGTTCATCGAATTTGCTGCCAAGGAAAAGGATAAGGGACGCCCACTTCTAGAAGAAAGCTGAATTTATTAGTTGTTTATTTCTCATTGGTCCATTTTCGATAACTATGTTAGCTTGCCCTAATTAGAGTTGTTATTTTAATCTTGGCCATTGATCTTAAATCAATCTAGGTCATTGCTTTGTAATAAGGGTGCCTATATAAACCACCCTCATTTCATTTGTAGATATATGAGAGATTTCGGAGAAATTGTTGTAGTGATACTTCTTAAGTACCAGACATTATTCATTGTTCAATTGTTGGTGAATCTTTGTCCACTTTTGCAAGTTAGCACGGTTTCTTGGCTCTCATTAGAATTGATTTTATTTCCAAGTTGTTAGATTGAATGAAGGATTTGATAAAGTTGTTTAATGCGGAATTATGTGTTCATACATTTTATGATTGGATGATTTTCAATTATTTTGCAAAGTTAGCCTGAACCAATAAATAAAAATTTAACTTCTATTGCTTTATTCATTGTTCAAAATGTTGGTGAATATGGATGATATGAAAAAATTTTGAATTCCTTAGAAGATAGCACCGTTCTTGTGTAGTTGTTGAATCTGGCGAAGCAAGAATTGGTTTTAATTCCACTTTTGCAATTTTTGTCTCTAGAGTTCATAGGATTAGCTTAGGGTTAGAATTATCTTCGTAAACCCTCATCCTTTTGCCCCTTTTTTTTCAAAGTCATGGTAGAAGTAGGATTAAATAGAACTTATTGAAAAATCGTTCCAAAAAAAAGAAGTCAAGAATCAGCAAAATCCTTAGAATGATTTACTCCTCGAACAATTGTGTAAGTCCCCCTTGAGATTACCAGTAAATCACAATGAACCAACTAAGACTATCTGTATGAATTTGGAACCTTGGAGTCGTCTTTGTGATCACACGGTCCATCTGTTTAGCACATAGAAGATTTTGATCAAGAGAGAATAGGATATCTTTGGGTATTTTATTCCGAATTGAGCGTGCATAAAAAACACACCAACAAGACCTTTCTGAACTACATAATTGCAGTCTGCAATAGAGCAGAAACAAATCAGAAAAAAATCAAAATCCAAAGGTTCAATGGCTAGGAGAGACAAATTGCTCCATGTTGTTTTGACCCAATCAAAAGGCAGGCGTTTCCTCATAAATCTGAGGACTAGTGATCAACTCCCCATATCTGCTGAGGTAGCATCAACATGTCAAAAATATGGAAGTCCAAGTGCTCGTCTGAAAAAGCCACTTCCGCATCCCCAACTGAAATAGAAGTAAGAGAAGGAAGAGGGACCAGCAGGGATTTGGGGCAGGCGTCTCAATGGAAGCAGAAGGTGAAGAAGGCGAAGATGTTGGAGGTGTGGGGTTAAGGATTGCATGCTTGATCTGTTCCAAACAGAAACTACTACAAACATGGTATGGATTGGAATTGATTTTGCAAACCAGAAGGGTTTGAGAATCTGAATGTAAGGATGCTACTGCAAGAAAGGAAGGAGATGGAGCCGAAAGGCTAGCCCCTAGTTGAGCAATCGAAGCCATACCAAGAGGGTTGAAAGGGCCTAAAATCGCAAGCTCTCCTTGCAGATTTCACGAGGGTTTGCTAGAGTTGGAGCAGAGCAAATATCGCTCCTACCCAACCCTATGTTCCTCTCCATCAACAAAACTCCACCTGAAATCTTCTCGAGCCTTTCCTCACTTCGCACCTACACACTTTGCCTTCACCTTTGCTCCATCACCATTGACCTACACACCTCCAACGCCCACACATTCCCGCCCACACTTGAATCCTTCGCACAATCGCACTCTACCCCTTCGCATCATGCATTCCTATATAAAATAATATAGCCATGTGTCATTTTTTGATATTTAATACAATCCATATTCAGAAATTTATTTGGCATTTTCTATATCAAATGTTTGTATGATTTTTCATGCGTCATTTCCTATATGATTCGCATCACTCATGCTATGAAAATTCATAAACCTGAACATACCAAACCTACAACAAGAAAACCTCTTAACCTAAGGAAGTATGCAAAGTGTTTGACAAAATGTGTATGACGAGGAATGCATGATTGTGGAGAAATTAGAGGGGTTCTTATCGATTACTAGGACTGAAACTCAAAAACAAAACTTGATAAGAAAAATAGAAAAGCAAGAAGCAAACATTAACAAAAATGGGAATTGTTTCGGGCAATGCGGGATCACTCTTCAGTTTGGGATGCTTCTGCATCATTTTTCCACATTGTGTCATTATTGAAAGTGTTTTCCTATCATGTCTAAGATCTTACAAAGATATGCTATTGAGTGCTGCAACCAACTAGAGTTCAAAGAAGACGAAAACATGAGTTGTCAAAATTGTATTCAATAGGTAATTCAAGCATTAGCACACCAATGCCTAAATTTTTTAATGATTTGGACACACTAAATGCAAATGGTTATGTAGGAAATGGTTTGATCAACCTAATATAATTTCTTAACAATGTTAAAGCCCATGATGCTAAGTAATACCTATTTGATTTTATTATGATCAAAAACTCCAACTATTCCATGCAAGCCTGGTAGAATCTATATGCATGTGTTTTACCTTAAGCTAGCTAGTGACATGATTATGTACATTTAGATTTGTTAATATGCTCATGCTTTTTGTTAATGACAATATGTACAAGCATACACAATCAAAGGAGTTCATATTTAACGTATGATGCTTGCCAGAAAGGCAAACCAATATTTGCCATTAATGAAATGTCAATTTTTTATTAGAGTAACAAAAAAGGAAATCATTTGTATTTGTTTTGTATTCACGATTCAGTAGCTGTTTTTTAATAAATGTACCCAAAAACAAAATTCCAATGCAATTTTTGTTAATGCATGATAGCTTCGGTAAGATAAATGATTGAATGAGAGATAAATGAAGTCTCTCATTCAGTCATTTATCATATCGATAATTATGATGAAAACCTTCAAGCAATTAATCCTTCATTTGATAGCCATTCTACATTTGCATATAATTAACCTATTTAGTTCGATCAAATGCTTAACATTGATAATCATACTATATCACTGTTTATGTTCACCGATTACTAAATCATGCTAATGCATTCCGATTTGTATCGGTTAACATAATTAATAAACAAATGATTAATCGAACACCGATTGATATCGGGTTATTGTTGACGTGTCTGAAATCGCATCGCTGCAAACTCCATACGGCCAACACAGAATAGAATAGCCGACTGGTTATCCTATCCTCTCTTGAAATAAGGGAATCCCTAATGCAATTTTCTACGTTTTGATCAAAGGGGATAACCTCAAGGTTTCTTTTGTCAGGTCTTGACTGCGGGACCTCTCAGTGGCTTGATGTGTTTTTGCTGGAAACACAAGGGGACTTACGATTTGCAACAAGCTAGTCTGCTGTGATTCTCGAATTACGAAATAAAATCAAAAGGGAAGGGTTCAGGAAGCCTAAGGACAAGGATGATAACAGCTAATGCAGTGGGTAGACAGATTTCGATAAACCAATTCTTGTTTCGCCAGAGATACCCTCACAACTGGACAAAAATGGTGCAAGCTCCAAGGGATGAAAGATTTTCAGACCGGAGACACCCGTTTTAGGCACCCAATTCTAGCGCAGCCTAAGATGACACCCGCAGTTGAACTATGCACAGTTTGGGTTCAGACTAACCATGCACGGTGACCTACAATCAGCAGACCCCCAATGGTATGAACTAGAAATGCATCAAATACCCCTCCACACTTCACCATTAAAATCCCTGCACTCTAAAATTAACCAGTTGAAAGAAACCATGCAAACAAACCAAAACAAAGACAACAAACACCATATTTCAATGTTCATATATTTGCTTCAGCTGCCATTACAACAATTTCTACAGCATCTCTATGCTACTGCTAAGATCTAACCTATTCTAACCTCTAAGAGCTAACTACAAAATTCTAACCAATTGTCTGACAAAAGTCTTCAACTATCTAACCCTTTACAAAAGAAAGGCCTATGCCTTTTATAGATATTACAATTTTGAATCGAAGGCTAGGATGGACTGCATCCAAGGGCCTTGATCTGCCTTCCAGAAGTTGGCAGCTTTAACCCATGCCCAATTAATTCTTAATTATCCAACCAACAAATATCTCAACTACCAATCACTTTTGGCTTTAATTCAGGTTTATCCGGTCTTCTTGGTGGTTGGGAATAGTTATCCACAAAAATATCTTGCGCGGGACCCATAGGCAGTTTACAATAAAGCAGTTTTAGTTTTAAAACTGAATTTTTGGACTTAAATTCAGTTGTGTGCTTTTTCTTGAGAAGGCATAAACTTTGCAGCATTCAGTGTTCTTTGGTCTTTGGTCTCGGTGGTGGACTTCATCTTTGTTCAGCGGCACGGTTCCCAATGTTTGGTTGCTCTCGCGCTCTTGCATCTTTTCTTTTTTCAGTCTTCAATGCCTGGCCTTGAATTGCGATCCTTCCTTGATTTGCGTTTGAGGCCTTCTCCTGGTTCTTTAATGACGTCCTGCGATCAATCAACCAATTTCATTTCATTAAATCAATTTGAAAAATTAATTAATTAATTTAACAAATATTAAATCTAATTACGATGTCTGGCTTGAGAAGCTCTTTATGAGATGTATCTTTTAAATGCTTCTCCTTTCTCTTCGAATGTGAAATCTGATCCTTGGTCTTGATGGTGTTTGGGCGATTTACTTTTGCGTGATTTTTACCTTTGGAGTCTTGGGTGTTTTGAATGGGTTTACGGTGTGATTCTGGAGATTTGAAGAGCTTCCGCGAATTTTAAAACTCTAACTCTCATGCCTTTTCTGGTGAATTTCGGAGAATGGAGGGCTCTTTTTGTAATTTCATCATATTCTCCAATTTAGCCCCCCAGGGTCCGAAATTGGCATTTTAAGTGAAATTTCGGACCATTTGGGGATTTTTGCAACTCTTCCAAATATTAAATTTCGGCCCCATGGTCCGAAATTGATGTTTTGGGCGAAATTCGGAGCTCTTGGGGTTTCTTACAAACCTTTTAAGCATTTTCGGACCTTCTGGCGTTTTTGGAATTTAAAAGAAAACTTCGGGCCATAAGGCGTTTTACAACTTGCCCAGAATTTCGAACCATTCAACGTTTTTGCGAATCTTAAAGTGAAGTTCGGATTTTTTGGAGGTTTTAACGTTTTGGTGCCCAAAGGTATTTTTCGCAATTTTAACCTTCTGGAGCTTTTAGCGTTTTAAAGCATATTTTGCGAATTTAAACAAATTTCGGAGCTTCCAGCGTTTTTATAACCTATAGAAATTTCGGACCTAAATGCCCTTTGTAAAACTTCGGATCTATAAACGCGTTTGCAAATTTTGGAGGTTTGAAGGCGTTTTTGAAAATCGAAAAAAAACTTTGAACCATATGGCTATTTTTGCAAATTCGACGAATTTCGGATCCTTAGGCGTTTTTGGAATTTCGGAGTTTTCAAGCGTTTTGGGCGAACTGGGAATATTTTCGGACCTAAACCACCTTTTGGCAAGTTTTTTACTTTTTGAACTTTTTGCCCCATGGTCCAAAATTGGGCATTTCAAGTGATTTTCGGACGTCTGGGGTCTTTTTGCAAATTTATAACAAACTTTCAAATTTCAGAGCCAGGGTCCGAAATTGGGCGTTTAAGTGAAATTCGGACCTAAAAGCACTTTTGGCAAGTTAAGTGAATTTCGGACCTCCAGCCAGTTTTGTCAACTTTTTCACTTTTTCACATTTTAGCCCCAAGGTCCGAAATTGGAGGACTTAAGTGATTTTCGGACCTCTGGGGGCTTTTTGCAACTTTTAAACATTTTCCAGTTTTTGCCTCTGGGTCCGAAATTGGGCATTTTGGGCGATTTTACACGTTTTTTTCAAGAAGTGCGAGCTTAGGCACTTGGGCAAGTTTGTCAAGTATAAGTGACATTTCCTTATATCCTTCTCCTTTCTTATACTTTAAGTTATATTCCATATATACTTTCAGGATGTTTGAGAGTGGTTTCAGACCTTCAAGAGTTATATTGCAAATTCTAGTTTTTGGAGGTTTCCTCAGTTTTTCAAAGTTAGTCAAATTTTAGGATCAAGAAATTCCAGACTTAGCCAAATTTCAGGGTCAGGACATTCCAGACTTAGCCAAATTTCAGGGCAGGATAGAAAGGCACAAACTGGGGGGTCCCTGTCCAAGACGGGGATGGGTGTGCGATTCGCACAACAATTATATGTGCACCGATTAATATCGGGTGGCATGATAAAGTTACACCGATAGTTATCGGTTGTTAAGGTTAAAACATACACCGATAGTTATCGATTGTTAAAGTATAAACATACACCAGTTGACATTGGTTATTAATATGCACTGTTTGTTATTTATATAATTAGCAAAGGGGCAGGATCAAGCAATGTCTTGATCGGTCATGACCAATCAAGGCATTGCTTGATCGTACCCCGCTTGCTATATATATATTGAATGGCATTTGTGAGAAAGGACATAGAAAATAACAAATGCTCCTCTCACCTGCCACACAAAAGAAGATAGTCAGATTCATGTGTTAATTCAGTAATATATAGAACAAGATAATATAAAATTAGAATACATCTTGCATATTGAATTGTAAATTGAACATCATTTACAATTTTGTCTAGGAAAAATACTCAATGAAACAAATAAAATTGTAAATGAAATGATACAATCATCCTAGGATAACATCTTTTCGTAGTGACCTCTATACTCAAAATCAATGTCAACTTGTACAGGTAAAAAATCATTATGCTTCATTGTGTTTCCATCAATTGACTCGGTACATCATTACCTCTGTCTGGAACTCTTGCTCCCCTTGTTTTGAATCTGTAGAAAGAGATTTCACTGCTACTATTTCACCAGATGGCATCGTAGCTTTGTAAACTGGGCCAAAGGCCCCCTGTCCTATAACTGTTGTAAAATTTTGTGTAGCCTTCTGGAGGTCCCTGGAAATGCATGTTCAAAAATGAGTATGGAAATTTGGATGTGATAAAGGAATAGAAATTAGTAACTACAAATAAAGTAATTCCTTAATAGTTTAGGCAATTGATACTCTTCTCCCATGCATCTCAGGGAATTGGAAATCTCTATATTTAGAAAGCTAACAAAACCAATCCATCTATCAAGCCAATGGAATTAATATAACAAAAGAACCAACCCATAATATTCAACAGACAAAAAGGTATGCCCTAATAAAAGTTAAAACAACCACTTCTTTCAAAGACGAACAGGTCTCTAAGCATCCTCATTAGGTCCTCTTATCTCCCAAATCCAAAAAGCATTTAAAATTCAAGTTCCTGGATAAATGTACAATCATATCTAGGCAATCCTCCAGATAACATGGCAAGATTAAAGTAGAAATCTTTTAGCTTGGTACTGACTTATAGAAACATTTGCAAGGTAAAAAACAAGAACCAGAGACAAACAATAAATTTTGTGTAAAATGGATATCCTAAGCAGCTAAGACGATCGATATTGATTATAGATATTTAAATGACAAAAAATGTAAACATAAGTTAGATCATGTGATACAAATTATTTAATTTATTAGTTTTGTTTTATTTAGTTTGTATGGGGCATACATCGCTTTAATTTGCAGTAGCTTTAGAAAGTAATTAATGCTTACTGTTGTTACTTGAGTAAGTTAATTAACAGATAGTTTCAGGAATTACTTTCCCTGAAAACGTACCTTTATAAAGGACCCTTTGAAGTCACTTTGCACAATACAACATTTGGAGGTTTCATTGTCATTTGCAATGTAATTTTCTATTTAATTTTGATTCACCAGGGGTATCAGAGCATATGAGATTGGGCTGTAAAATGAAGGTTGAGACTGTATTTGTTTCTTAAAGCTTGCCTGAGGCATAAAAAACTTATGTGAGATAAAAAAAATCTGTGCGATTTTTGGTGCTATTTTGTTGGAATTTTTAAACTGATGCTGAAATGGACTTGGGATTGATATTTCCCTGTTGAATGCTGGCACAATGACAAAAGAAAAAAACAATTAGAGTGTTGCAAAAATTTATTTAATATTTGTTTTGTATGCCACTGAATTTCCTTGTGCTGGAGGTCTTGAATTTCCTGCAATTTCCTTGCAATGGTATTGTAATCTGCAATGTCTTTCTAATTTTTCTCAGCTGCATTGATTTCTTCATTTGGAGGCTGTGGCTAAATTAGGTAGTTTGCTGGGTTGGAATGGCATTAGAAAAGAATTCTGTGTTGAAATTGGCTTGAAAACTTGCATCAGAAAAAGTATTGATAATGCATTTAAAAATACTAGAAAGGTAAGCAAAAGCTTCTAGTTAACTTTGGCATACATTCAAAATCACTCAAATTTCAAATTGGATGTATTTAGAAGGCGACATCAAAAGCAAAGCTTTCTTCTTCTTCTTCTTTTTTCCATTTCCAGCAAACTTGAAACCATACCTAAATTTTGCAATGATAGTCTTAAGCATGTGCTTACGCTTGATGGAAAAACTGTGGATTTATTCTTGTAATCTATATTATTTGTTAAACAGGCAAAATTTTAGATACAAACGTCTATATTTTTATTTGTCAATAAGAAATATAAAGGTGTATTTGAAAGTGTTTTTATTTTTTCTCTACGTATGTTTGTATTTATCCAACTACAGGTCTTACGATCAAAACTGGCATCATATCAAGGATCTACTAGAGGGTAGAGGCAAAAACCCTAGTAGTATTCCTATTCTTTATTTTCTTTCCTTGTGTCAACGTGGCTAAAATACAGAGCCTCATCTCAGAGGCAAGGAGACGAACACACAAAAACTACAAATAATAGAGCATCAATGGAAAGCACACTAGCTTTTAATGATATTTGAGATTTATTTCAAAAACAATCCACACCCCTACCAATACTTCTAATTGAAGTTTGAAAAACGAGATAAGAAAGCAGATGCACTGTTAAAATCTTGTTGTTCTACACAAGTTATCATTCACATAGAAGCCATTAAATCTAAACCTTGGAAAGCACTCAAAGATCTGTATGACCAACAGTCAGCGTCTAAAAAAATTGATCTCCTAATGCAATTGTTACATACTAAAGTTTGTGTTGATGAAGATGTTTTTTAATACATTTTTAAGATGAATAACTTGAAACAAGAATATAATACCACAAGAGAGAAGATCGATGATGATATGCTAATCTCTATTATTTTGAATGGTCTTGGTCCAACTTATACCAGATTTTTAGAAATGCGCAACTCGGTGATAAGACAAATAATGCAACCTTTGATTCTATATGTGAATTGCTCACTAATGTCAATTCACAAAAGAAAACATGACCAGCATAAGTTCTAATTTGATGGCAGTACTCATGAAGAAGTGGCAGATTACAAATACCTCGGAATTGACTTCAACAAAAATCTAAGTTGGGAAGGTTGTAGAAAGAAGAGAACTTTGGGAGTCTGGAAAGCATTTTATGCTTTACAAAATAGGTACAAAGAGGCTGAGCTATGGGATTGGAAGACTACCCACTCTTTTGGGGCTTTTGGTGCTTCCGGTTGTGCTCTATGGTTGTGAATTGTGGGCCAGCAGTACCTCTGATTTACAGTGGAAGCAAAATGAGAAAATTCAAAAATGTTTGACTACAAACAATTTCAAAATTAAAAGTTCAGTCCCTTATGATATCATGTTGAGTCAAGTGGGGGCTGCGCTTATTGAAGCAATTGCTATGGTGAGACTCATAAGATGTTTAAAAAGAATTGAGCAAATGGAAGAGGGCAGATGCCTAAGGTTGTCATCAATGACACATTGTGCAAAAGAAAGAAGACTTGGATGCGACAAAATAGCAAATGGTTTAGTAAATGGGATATTTATTTGAACACGTGCCCCACGAATAGTAAAGAGATAAAGAATTTTGTTATGGATAAGTTCCACAAGTGTACTTCAAAAAGGGCTAGGGAGAAAGAAAAAGTATTATATTGAAGAGTTTAATCCCACCTGTAAACATCATTAAAAAGCGTACATAGGGGCCAATAGCCCTTCGAGAGCCAAAAAATGTATTGCTCAATTAAGAACGAACTCTCATCAACTCTGTTGTGAAATCGAGCGTTGGAAAGGACCAAAAGAAGCTCGGGAAGAAAGAGTGTGTGCTTTTTACACTTTTGGAAAAGTGGAAACAAGAAAACACTTCATCTTAGAGTGTGATGCCTTCAAGGACAGCAGGGATAGTTATGTAAATACCTTGGCAGGGAAATATTGGGATAATTTATTCAACAAGAAGACTGTGGAGAAGTTGGGGGAGCTCATCATCATGTTGCATCGGAAAAAGACTGAAATGCAGAAGTCAATTTGTGAGGCGATCTGTCCCATAGGCTATTTTTAGTCTCATGGACGTTAAAATAATTTCTTCTTCTTCTTTAAAGAACAGATGTGGTAAATTTACTGAACATATTTACTTTACAAAAACAGGAGTACACATAGTAGTGAAGAAACACAAAAAGCGAAGCAATTTTCAAAGCATTCTCCACATTCCTCCAAACATAAACATCGACCTAAGCACCCAGAACGAACCCAGGTGCGAACCCGAGCGTACCTGGATGCGTGGGCAGCTGAAAAAACGACCCCACCAACAATAAAAAACAAATTTCTATGATTTTAAAAACCATTGAAACCCTAATTTTGCCCATATGAGACATTTTTCACCTTCTATTTGCTCATTAACTGATCTCACTTGCATTTTTCACCATTTTTTCTTCCAAGCTTGTTTTGAAGGTGGTTGCATTTTTCTTCGAAGGTGAAGGCTATAGAGGTGTGAGACATGCATCAAAGGCTTAGGAATCGTTGGAGATGGCAGATTTAGCCATCGAAAATGAGTGAATCCTCATTTTTTTAAAGTTTTCAAGAATTTTTTCAAGTTCTTATTTTTATTTTTATAAGATGTTTTGAATATATTTTTACACTTTGTATGCATAATAGTGGGTTATTATAATGCCAGATTTTTTTCAATTTTTTTCAATAATGTCGAGTTTTCCATTATTTATTTTAGGTTCATTATTCATACATAATGGCTTAGGCTAGAAGTGCAAGTGCAAACTCTAGTTCAGTTGCCCAGACCCAAACTCAACAAAACCCTTTTAAAATTGATGTTGATTCACCACTTTGGCATTATACAGCAATGATCAAGCAAATGTCTAGTGGTGGGAGTTTTCTTTGGCAGCAGAGCCACTGTAACATAGAGTATACCAGCTCATACTATCGAGTGAAAGGTCACCTTTTTTTCATCTGTGGACATGGAATGAAATTTGTAAGGGGTCAAATGGCAAAGGGCTGCCGAAAGCTCTAGTTATGGAATATATTAGAGAACAAGAGGAAGCCGACAGGAGAAGCAACAAAGCAAAGGCTGATCATCCTCTTGCCAAGGCAAGCTTAAAAGGGCCTTCTAGTAGTAGTGGCTCCACAAGACCGGCTGACCCACATCCTCTCATGCCAATGCCACCACCTTCTGAACCAGAGAATGTTGTGGTTACACGAAAGAGAGGCCCATTGGATACTACCCTCAAAAATGAAATCGGAGAGATTGCAAATCAGAGCATTGCTCATTGCATTTATGGCAATGGGCTTCCTTTCAACATTGTCACCTTATTTTTGAGACATGGTGCATACCCTTTGCAATACACCTTTTGATTATGTTTGTCTCGAGTATGAAAGGGTGCAAACCCGGAACCACCTTATTGGTAAAGGAGAAAACCTCCATAGAGACACAATTGAAAGTCATCAAAGATTCATGGCCAGAAACTGGTGTGTCCATCGTTTTTGATGGATAGAAAGATTGTAAAAATAGGCCATTGATCAATGTTATAGTAGTGTGCCCTAAAGGGGTGATGTTTTTGAAAGCGGCGGATTGTGAGGGGCAAGTGAAAGATGCAAGTTTTATTGCCAATATCCTCATAGAATCCATTGACATGGTGGGCCTCAAAATGTTGTCCAAGTCATAACGAACAATGCTAAAAATTTTAGGGCAGTTGGGTCTATCGTGGAGGCTACATATAGCCACATTTTTTGGACACCATGTGCAGACCACTCACTCAATTTAATCATGCAAAAGATTGGCACACAAAAAAATTTGGTCAAACAAGTTTACACAAAGGGCGAAGAGATTCAAATGTTTGTGACTAATCATCACGTCACAAGCCATATTCAAGATCTTCTCCAACTGGGGTTGTTGAAGATAATTTAAATTTAATTTTTTAGTTTTTATTTTTTATAGTTAATATATAACATGTATTTTTTATGCCATGTTAGGCTACCGAAACCCAATTTGCATCTCACACACTCGTCTTAAGACAACTTGTGAAGGTGCAAGAGGCCTTGAGTGCTATGGTCATCAACACCTTGTTTTGTGTATGGAAGTAGTCAAACAAAAAAAAGAGCCCAAAAAGTAAGAGCATTGATCCTTGATGATAAATGGTGGGATCGTGTGAAATGTGTTTTGAGTTTCACTGGGCCCAACATGAGCATGATTAGGTATGTCGATATTGATCGCCCATGTTTGGGTGAAATTTATGATGGCATGGATAGCATGGTGGAGAAAATAAGAGAAATAATAGAGAAAAAGGAAACTGACACAACGTAAACATTTTTCATAGTTGTGCAGCAAATTGTTGTTGATCGTTGAAACAAGATGACCACCCCCTTACATCTCTTAGCATTTGCTTTGAAACTAAAGTTTTATAGCATAGAGATGCTTGAATTGCCAAGGAGGGTGCCACCATATAGAGATGCAGAGGTTGCTACTAGATATAGGGCTGCATTTAAAATGATATATTCAGGTGAGGAGACTAGAAATATTGTCTTGAGGGAGTTTGGCTAATTCATATCTACAAAATTTCATGATGTTGTAGCTCTTCAAGCCAGATATGGGATGGATGCTAATGAGTGGTGGTGTGTACATGGTCAAGGCTCCACTTTCTTGCAACCTCTTGGAATTAAAATTCTCTCCCAAGTATGTATCTTTTTAATTTTTTATTTTTATCGTTTTTCAATTCCATTTGACGCTATCATATTAAAATATTTTTATTTTATAATTTATAAATTCAAAATTATGTTTTAACAGATTGCAAGTTCTTCTTCAGCTGAGCGGAATTGGAGTACATAATCCTTCATCCACTCAGTCAAGCGTAATCGTTTGGGTGCAAAAAAAGTAGAGAATTTGGTCTACATACACTCCAACTTTCGTCTATTCTCACATAAGAAAGCTGAATATAATGCAGGTGCGACAAGAAGAGGGGATCTAGCCCCTAAGTGTGCTGATTTAGCACAACTTGCCCAAGTCTCTATAGATGAGGCAATTGTGGAACTTGACAAAGAAGTAGCTAGCAGAAGTGGCAATCCAATGGATTGTGGTTCAAATGATGTTGAATTTGCACCAAATGATGATCTTGGGCTTGGGCTTGATCTTTCAGATGAAGACTCAGTTACCGGGTTCTCCAATTTTGGTCCCTGTACCCAAACTGGGTTCGCCCCGGGTTTGGGTTTGCCCTAGGCATTCCAACTGCCCTTTGTTGTTTTTCTTTTGCCATTTGTCATTGTTCCATCTTCCAATTCAATTCCGAACTATCAATTGACATTTGGCATTGATCAATGATGAAGTATCATACTATAAAATGTATTTGGTTTTATAATTTTGTATATTTCTTTAAATTTTTGTATATATGTGTTTCTGTGTGTACAGCCAAACCCAAACCCACGAACCGGGTTCGCGTGCCCGAACCCAAACCAATAACTTAGGATGAAGATGAATATTCAATCCCATATGGCTTGTAATTTGAATTTTCATTGTGTCATGACATTTTGAGACTTGAAAGTTGAATATTATCATTTTTGCAAATTATGAATATGATATTACATTTACGATATTATGAATATTTATTGGCAATTATAGATTTATGTATGGGAAAGTTACAATGTATGGATTGTATCATTGTAATGATGGGAGTGACAGTTTATATTTTATAATTTTGATGTTTGAACATATATATATATATATATATAGAGAGAGAGAGAGAGAGAGACGCAGCTGTACCCTTACCCAAGGAAAAAAAAATTGTTGTACCTGCAAATCTGTATCCATACCCAAATCGGTAACTTAGTTCTTTTGCTGAATAAAGCATTAAACCTACAATAGGATTTCAAATAAAGGACTACTATCAAAAAAAAAAAATATATATATATATATATAGATGGATGCACCTGTACCAATACCCAAGGAAAAAAAAATTGTCGTACCCACAAATCCATACCCATACCCAAATCGATAACTTAGTTCTTTTGCTGAATAAAGCATTAAACCTACAATAGGATTTCAAATAAATGACTACTATCAAATGAAGTTATCACTTTAAGATAACATGGCCTGCATAGAGTTTGTGAAACTACAAAATAGTAAGAATTTGTGAAGATTTCCAGATAAAGCAAATAGAAATTTTAACATCAATGTTTCAGATCACACGCTATGATCCATTATCAGGATGAAAGAGACAAAATATCAATTTATGAAATGCATCAAACAAAATTGAAATTTAAAAGAACATTATCTACCAATAGGAATGAAGAAAAACATTTTCAAATACCAACAACCATACAGTACAGCGAAACACCAGGGCTGAAAGGGAAAAAAAAGAAAAAAAATCATATCAGTGGCCAAGAAGAACAAAAATAGTTAACGGGAATGGAATTACATCATAAAACAACACACCAAGCAAGTGGATAATGCATTTGTAATCTAAAATTAAAGCAAGTACATTAGAAAGAAAAACAAAATACAGCTAGAAACCAAGACCAATCTAAAAATGCACTTGCTAAAGAATTTTTTTGCTCTGCAAGATTTGCTGAGGTTTACTTGCTGAGTTTCTAGGAAGTCCATTTAACTCATGGTTCCAACAAAATATCAAATTTTACGGGGAAAAATGTGGGTTAGACACTACAAAAGCTCTATTTTTTGGCTTTATAAACATTTTTTTTGCCTTTAAAAAATTACGAAAAATGGTGTGTATAATAAAAGTTTGTATGGATTTTAAGGTCTTCATTTGGGCTTGGTGTCAGGGGCTCCTGTAATGTCATGTCCCCAACCTGACACTAAAGGAACAACAATCCTGTAACATGAAATAGTCTTACAAACATAAGACTTCACAATTTCATTAACTGTAAATCTTGCCACAGTCGCCTTCCTTCAGTAAGTCAGGGACATTACAGCCGGCCATGTTCTAATTGCCATGTGTCAAAGAGTCGACATCTAATAATGCAGCAATTTTTATTATAGAGTACCATTACAAGAGTGACATACAATTAAGAGCAGCAATGATATTTGATGAAACATTAATAAACAGTGATTTAGATTAGCAGCAAATGATAGTAATATCATAGACAGCGACAATTATCTTTTGAAGGATGGCGAGTTTAGATAATAACAAATGGTGACTTTATAAGGTAGCGCTTTGTTTATTAAAGACAAGTAGCGATTACAAAGAGATGTTAGGACAGCAATTCATATAATACAAAGTGATTAATTTGTTAAAAGATTAATATAAGTAAACAGCAAAGAGAAGAGACACGTTCTTATGAAACATGACATCCATTGCAAACAGGGATGACTTTACGCCTTGTCTTAGAAGCTATAAGATCGATCTGCATGGAAAGAGAGAGGATCATCCATGGCAAGCATTTACAATCATCGGCTAAGAATTAAGCACAGCAATCAGCAAACAAGGAACAATAAGCAAACTCAGAAATCGTGTAAACAGCAGAAATATAATCAGGATCAGATTCTCACGAATCTAATTCAGACCTACTATAATCAGCATCTAATAATCTGAATAATTGCTCTTGTGGTATATATTTATCTTTTGCATTAATTGTCAATATTTATTTCTTATATACATATATGATTGGATATAAATTGCATGTCTGATTAATAAATCTGTTTGTAAACCCCCATCACGTATAGAAGGAAGGAGGTGCAAGGAAGGGGGAAATTATGAGGATCTCCATCTAGTTAGGCTACCCCAAGTGGATGTCCATGTTGCCTGCCACCAGGGCCAAGAGGGCCAAAGCTCCACTCTTGGGCTTAGATAGTCATAGGTGTTAATGCATAATAGCTTCTGCAAGATAAGACATCTGTAACCATTGCAATTGATCTCCTTAATTCTGTTATTGTTTATTCTTCTTTACTATGCTTTCCGATTTGAATATGATAATCGGGTTTTAACAGATGATTGTCAAATTATAAATATTGTCACTGTTATTAGCAATTGTTAACACTGTGCATATATGATAAGCATTGATCTATATGCTATCGGGCTAATAAACCCGATAGCATATTAATGGCGATTCATTTTATGAATCGACATTAATATGTTATCAGGGTATTAACCCGATAACATATAATGTTATGTTATAAAACCCGCAATGTAATGGTATCGGGTAAACATACATTAAACCCCGCTTTATTATCAAACACCGATTCATTATCGGGCTGCATAAAAAATGATAATTGCTAAATGCCAAATAATAACCGATATCGGGCATGAACAGGCACCAATCAATAGGTGCCTTGATCGGCCGGTCAAGACATCTATTGATCGATTGCCTAAACATATGAAGGCCGATAAGAATCATTTGGAGAAGACATAGAAAACGATAAATGATCTCTCTCCTTCAGCCTGCATCATAAATCAGAATTATTAGACATTGAATTTAGAAATAATAATCACATAGCATTATTAGTAATATAACTTGTTCTTCAATTGAAATTGAATAAACTTTACAATAGGACAATCTAAGAACCTCCATTACAATCTGCTCTCCAACTCTATAATGATGGCTATTAATCTTAGGAGATGAAGCATGGATAGGGAAAGCAGGTACAAGCACCCCACTAGGTAGGATACCCTGAGTGGATGTCCATGTTGCCTGCCATTGGGGCCAAGAGGGCCAAAGTTCTGCTCTTGGGCTTAGTGTGGGATGGCTTCAGGTGGACCTATCATGCTTCTTCTCCCACACCCTAATGTGTTTGAAATGATGTTATAGATATTATATGAATATCATGTGTTATGGACTAACCCTAATAATGGATATATATTATATATGTGTATATGTTGCTTATGTTATGATTATAGGATTCAAACCTAGGATCATATTATTAAACAGATATTTACTTGGTAAGATTGAACCCTAGCCCTAATTTGTTGCATTTATGATTCTAGGGCAAATTAAGAAGGGTCCCCAAATTTTTAAAAAGTGGCATAATTAAATTAGTTGATTAATTTGTCCAAAAATTTATACTATTTCAAAAATGGATGACTTTGATTGATTAATTTATTTAAAAAATAAAGTGAAAACAATAAAATATTAAAAGTCACTTTACTAAATAAAGTTCTCCAATTGTCACAAATATTTAATGAGGCCTTGCAAAAATTAAATGTGGCCCAATCTTCTAGATAGAGGTTGGAGTTCTCCATAAGGGGGCTTGTTGGGCTGTAGTAAGCATGTTTTTATATTTGTATGTTGATTTATGAGAAGCTGAGGATGGAAACCTTCAATAGATCAACAAAGGTTGGACGAAAACCTGATTCTTTCGAAAGGTGGATTCGCAACGGAGTTCAAAATTGGGCCAAATTTGTGAAGTCTCCATTGGAGATAAATTTGCAGGGGTTGAGTGTTTGATTCAAAAATAAAGGTACTACAATTTTCATAATATAGTTATTTTGATCGGAAAATTAATTATATTATTGCTGAAGAATAAAGTTTAATGCTGGGTCAATTAATTATTGGTTTGAAGGCCTACTTAGGGGTGAAAGTCAGAGTAGAAGGTACAGATTTGAATTAACTACTACATGGCATCTTCATATTTCCGATCATTCTTGAAGATAGCAACAGAAAGCACAAATAAATCAAACCTGCCATTGTTTGTCTTGGGAGTTTAAAACCATATTTGAGGGTGGCTACAGTTTGAACAAGTTTGAGCTATTTTGGTATTTAAATCTGCATACTTATTTCATCTTTATCTAAAAAAGAAAAAAGAAAAATCACTGTAATGCATTTCTGAAAATTTTGCACAGGAATAAAGGGATTCTCTGTACTTTTCCTAAGTTGAGTAATACTCAAAAATTTGTTTCTTTTAGCAAAAAAAATCAAATCAGTAATCTGATCATATTTCTAAGTTTATTGTGTAGTTTCTTATATGCAAATAAAGTTTCAGATTTTTTTGTACCCTAGTTTTGGAAATATTGTTGTTTTTCTATTATCCCTATTTGGAGATACTACAGTGGTATCAGAGCTGCAAGTCTTGGCAACCTGTTTGGGGTGATTGTATGCATGATAAGGGTAGTCATAACCTAGAGAAACAAAAAGGAATAACGGCTGGCAGAAATCAACCACCATCCACAAATGAAGAGGAGGCTAAACAAATGTTCACAAAAATATTAAGACAGCTACAAAATACCAACCTTTATTTGAGTCAGATGGCTCATAACACAACAAATGGAAGAAATATGGTGCATACAGAGACAGAGGAAAGAAGAAAAGTTGCGGAAAACAATAAGCGTCCTATCAGCAAACCTACAGATTCATCACAATCCAGACCTTTCATGCCTATCTTTATAAAAGAGGATGGACCCACACAAGAGGAACCCATGGAGGGCAATGAGGATGCTAAGATTTTGGCTAAGTACCAAGCTTTAGGGGAAGATTTTCATTCAGCTATCTCTTTAATAGACTACTTGGAGGTCATCAAACACACAAAGCCAAAGCGAAAACAATGGAATCAAGGGAAGAAGAATTACGGGTTGCAGAAAAGGTTGGGACGTCTATCCCCCTTGTTTTGATGGATCATCCAAGGGTACAACTAGAGATTGGATTTAGAAATTGGATACGTGCCTTGAATCAGATGAAGGAGATTGAGGCCATCAAATTTGCGACCCTTCACCTTGAAGGAGCTGCCCATGAGTAATGGTATCATGGTTTAGTGACACAAGGTCATGATTCGATTGTTTCTTATGATCGATTTTGCACTTCATTGACAGAGCAATTTGAGCACAAGGATTCAGAAGCACATTCCAGAGAGTTGGCTCAGTTGAGACAGGTGGGGACACTTGATGCATACATTTCATAGTTTTGGTTGTTGTCAATAATGGTTTCTAATGTGACCGAAAAGAAGTTGATTTCTTGGTTCATAGAGGGTTTGTCGGAACCTCTCAAGGGTTGGGTTAAAGCTTCTAATCCTCCTACTCTTGATGATGCCATTAAGAGAGCATGCCACAAGGATTTTTCTACTCCTACGGGTAAGCACAATTACGAGAATACAAATTCCAAGCAAAAGAAGCTATCGCAAGAGAAGTCAAGGGTTCCATCCAAACCAAGTAAGGAAGATGATAAGAAGCTGAATTTTGAGAGCAAGAATGAGCTGCATAAGAAGTTGTGTTTTACTTGTTGAGAACCATGGGTGCCTAGTCATAGATGCCTTGAGAAAGGTAAAATGTATTATGTCAAACTTCAATCTAACAATGATGATAGAATTGATGATACTTCAGAGAGTGGCAATGAAGAACAAGATAATATAGCCTTAGCACAACCTCCACACAAGGTTTTTAAGAAAATTTCAAATGTTCAAAATGAATCAAATGACTCTTCAACCTCTTTTTATAACCCTATAGAACTTTCTAGAAATTATATTTTAAAATCACTTTTTAATAATTAACCTTTTTAATCCATAAAAGTGACTTTATTTAATTATTTCCTTTTTCCAACACTTTAGTCACTTAAAATTTACCTTTTATAAATAATTAATATAATTTGTCTTTTAGTTTTGCTTTTTCACCAACTTATGTTTTAATTATTTAAATTATTTTTCACACATCCAACCAAAGTTGTAGAAAATACAAAAATAGCCCGAAGGTGAATACTAACTGTGCCAACATAATCAAAAGCTCAATAGATATCCAGCCTAGTTAAAATTGACACTTTCCAAAATTAGAATATTCCTTCAAAAAAGTTTGGAATGCACCAAAATGGACAAAATTGTCCCTAGAAAGCATCAACGAACTCAACTTGATCCCTTGAACACAACACCAGTAATTGAGCTCCATTCCAACAAGGACAACACTCTCCAAGAAATTTGGAGCTCCTGAGGATACTAGAAAGGCCACAAAAAGGGGAAATTACAATCCACCCTTCCCAAAGATTGCTTGTCCTCAAGCAATCTCCTCTTAATCACTGACTAATCCTAAATACAACTCTCTGAGATTCCAAGATCCCAAATTACCCTAGGAGGTTTGTGAATCTTCTTGTTTGATATGCTATGTTGCATCACACCTGCAAATGGAACCTCCTTCAAATGTCTAACCAATACTGCAGCAATCTTTTGCAAGTACGCAACAAAATCCCCTATCATCAACTTTGCTCTCCCATGTTTCCGTTGTGCTGCTCTAATAAAAATTGACAAACTTGTGAAAATATTCTCTATTTTCACTTCTAGAGCCTCTGACTGATGGCCATAGTTATGTGAAAATCTGTTAACTTGTAATTGTTTCAAAGGTAAACCACTAACATCCTTAACAATTTCTCCTCTCATGTTATGCAAGTGAGAAATTGTTTACTTACCCAAAGCTGTGATGGACTATTGAGTAATGATAGCTTCCAGTCATTTAGCTATAATTTGATGAGGTAAAGGGTGAGGAATACCCCTTCAATGTCAGTTCTTTCCCCTTATGCTGAAAACTAAACTCCATGGTCTGATAGTTTGAAAAATTTCACCCAATGAATATAACCATTGGGACTCCAAGAACTAAGTTAATCCCTCCTAAGCCAATAACATAAAAATCATCACAAATTGTATCTCAACAATAAGGTTGTTGTGATTATTGATCTTCTTCTACAAAGGATGGTAAACCCTGTTAGCAAGAAATCTAAGGGATGTGGACTGGAGTTTTGTACCATAAGGATTTCTAGTGTTGTAGTCTTTAAAGGCCAAACTCAATCCTATTGAGGCAACAAGGAATTGCATCTGGACAGAGGGTTAGATACTAATCAGAATTAGAACATACACAACATATACATATTGAGACTTCAAAAGAATTTATATTTGTTTGTATCAATTGGTTTGTATTACATATCATTAAAACTCTTTATATTTATATATACAATCCTTCACATATCATTCTTCATCTATCTCTTATCTCTCTTCTTCATTGCTATATTCACCGGTATACTGATGAATGGATCTTACAATATACTTATATCTAGTACATACGATGCAACCCTTAGATGGTATCCCTAGTCTACTTTCTATGTTCTAAAGCTTAGCTTCCGCAAAATTCATGCAATGAGATGCAGCGAGTTCTGTAGATCTGTCTCTGCACCTATTTCCCTGCGAACGAACCCATCAGCCACTATTACATCAAAACCTTCAAATTCTTCTACATGCAGATCCCTTTTTACCACTAAGCCCTCATCAATGTACTTATGAGTGGCACTACCATCAAGAAGTACTATAACTTCACGTGCACACAAAACTCCTTGGAATCTGAAGGGATTATAGCTTGGTGTGTCAGAAAGAGAAGAAAGTGTACCTCCCTTGATGCCATTATCCTCAACGTCTATTTGTTGATTTAGATCCTTTCCCACATTTGATGGATTTATAGTTTCTTCCTCATCATCAAAAATCACCTAACATAACGTATCATGACCTGGGTCCACCGTTCCTGTTGTGCCCCTTGCACACACACCCCATACTTTGCATCAACAAAATGGGGACCCCCTCTTGATTTGATTAAAAGATATTTTCAAGGTAAGTTGTTTTTGGTGCTTAGATGCATTCATTTGATGTCATCGAGTAAATCTAGTTCTCAATTGATGGTCTTAGCACACTTTGCTTGAGGTGTCTTGTTAAGAGAGATACAGCTTTTCTTTATTGGATACTTTTGCTCACATGGAAAATTTTATTGATGATCTTGTCTTTGACATCATGCTAGTGTTCTTCAAAATTTAATTTGATGATGTGATTGGGTTTGAGGACTTTGGTCTAACTGAAGCATACTTTAAAAGCTTGCATTTTATAATACACTTCCTTGATTGGTCTTCAGATCTCTTGAAAATGAAAATTTAGTGTTTGATTGGTCACATTTTGAAAATTTGGGAAAATTCAAGGGTAAAGGTTATTCAAAAAAATAAATTAATAAAGAGGAAAAAGAAGTTTAAATTTATAATTTGTATTTCTTTTCATCTCAAATTTGACGGTTGGAATTTGAAGTAAATACATTAGTTAAACCATCACCCTCTTTTGATGAATAATTTAAATTTTTTAATAAACTTTATAAGTTTAAAGAAATTAATTTACTGATTTATCATTTATGAGCTCACATGCTAATATTTGTAAATGTTATTCAATTTTCAATTCAAGATGCAAGTTATATTCAAGGTTATTTTTCTTCTTACAAGTATATGTTATTTCTTAATATAAAAGATCTGATTATTATCTGGTATGTTGCAGATGGAGAAAGAGCATTTATGAATTTCGACGTTCTTCTCATAATCACCGATTGATATATATATGTCAACAAGGAGGATCAAGCAATACCTTGACCAGTCATGTCTATTAGACATGACCAATCAAGATATTACTTGATCGCACCTCCTCAATCATAATCGCATTTAACTTATACCAATCGGTATGTATATAACTTAACAAGTTAACCGATGCTAACTGGCGTGCATATAATTAACAAGTGAACCGATACTAATCGGTATGTATGCAGTCATTTAATAAACCCAATAGTAATTGGTATATATACAGTTATCATAAAACCCGATAACAACGGGTATGTTATGTAGTTTAACAATAAACCCGATAACAATCTGTATTTCGTGCATTAGTTAAGAACCCGATTATTAGCAAGGTTATATATAAGAATCAAGGGATACGATCACAACTAGATTGTATATATCATGCATACTATTGTTGATATAATATAAATCGAAGATGACATATCGAAGAGTAATTATATTTATCAGACGAAGGAATGATGACTGAAGTCTTATCATAGTCTATCGATGAGATAGATGATTGAATGAGAGACTTCATTTATCTCTCATTCAATCATTTATCTTACCGAGGCTATCATGTATCAACAATATTTACAAAAAATGATAAATTTGAGGAAGTGAAGTGTTGAACTTCGTGATTTTTTAATTTTATTACTCACCTCTATTGATACATAATAGATATCTCAATTTTCACACCATTTGCATAATTTTTCAACTTCTACACATTTGGGAACTATGCTAGGTCATGCATGCTTAATTTTTGAAGATTTGGGGGTTTATTGTGCATGATTTTGGTGAGAAGAGGAGAGAAACCTACAGTTATCAGTCACAGGCATAGTGAAATTCATAGATATTAATTGTGTAATGTGGATTGAATGGTGCATCTCTTGATTTGAGAGGTTGAACATTTCATGGTATTAGAATATTTAATTATATTTTAGTCACTTATATTATTAATGGTCATTTAGCTTTTTAGCTTTTTAGTTAGTTAGATGAAACTATTGCTTCTTTTATAAGAACACATAGTTTGCTTTTTAGATTTTAGTTTTATTTAGCGTTTTAGCTTCATGTTGAATCTTTAGATTAACGGTTTGTTCCTTTTAGAACACCGTCTTGTAATTCCTTTATATACGGTTGTATGTTCGTAATTCATTCATTCAATTATTTTTCATGGTATCAAAGCATGAAAATTAAAATATTCCGAGTAAAAAATTTAAAAAGTTTTTTTAAGAGATATTTTTTCAAAGTCTCTTTTATGGGCGTGCTAGAGTTTGTGGTCAAGGAGTTTTTTTTTCGCAGGGTTTCTGATTGCATTTCTGCAGATCACATTTTTCTGGGCAGATTTCTTTTGCAGGTTCGTTTTTTTTTGTGGGCGAATTTTCTTTGCAGAAGGGTTTATGTCTGCAACTCGTGGGTTTGTGTTTTACAAGATTTCTACGACATGATTTTTCGATGCAACGTCTGATTTGCCTGCACGATTTTGTTTCTTTCCACCACCTCTGTGACCCGTGATTTTTTCGCAGACGGTTTTTTCAGAATCCACAATTTATCTCTGTGCTACGCATGCAATTTTCGTGGCAGCCGCAACTATTTTTTTTGTGCAATTTTTCACGACCTCCATGTTTTTTATTTTTCTAGGTGCGAGATTTTTTATTCCAGCTCTGTCAACCCACGAGGGCAACTTCATTACCAAAGACTTTGCGGATTTGATGCGATTTTTATTGCGACCTAGGATTTTCCTTTTCTTTACAATTTTTTTTTCATAAAAAAATCACAGTTATCTTTTCTGCATATTTTTTTTTAAATTATGTTTTCATTCTGCAAAAAGATACCTCGAGCTCTGTGCCTGTAAATATTTTTAATTTTTGTAGATTATTGAGCTCTGTGCCTGTAAATTTTTTTATTTTTTGTAGATTATTATTTTTCTGATTATTTTCAGAAAATTTCCAGGTTTTAAATTTGCAGGAAATTTTAATTTTTGGGTTTTTCAGCAAACCTCGAAATTTGTGCATTGGGATTTGTGCCTCAAATTTTGTTCTAGTGTTTTAGTTTCTTTGTGTAGTTGTTTCTATTATGATTTTTAATCAAATTCTTCTATCTCGTTTTGCGTGCCTTCACAAGGTTGACCTCATTCAACCTCAATTTCCATGATGACATCTTTAACCAATATCATGTTGGAACACAGTAAAAAATTCAACAGCCGCAACTACAACACTTGGAAACAATGTATGTTAACGATATTTGAATATTGTTGCCTTGATCAAATTGTTCTAGGCAGGGCTTCTCGTCCTGCAACAAGAAGTACAGACCAAGATAAATTTGATGAGCGCACTTGTGAGGCTGTCATGCTCATCAAGTTATCAATCATACATGATCAACTCCCTCAGGTGCCTTCAGGTAAAACAGCTAAAGAGATATGAGATCTCTTGAAGGATCTTCATGAAATGTCCGACAAGAGCCGAGCTTTCTTTCTGAAGAATATGTTGTTTTTTATCATGATGGATGAAAAGACATCTATCCAGGCACATCTTACGAAGATCAAGGACATCCATGACCAGTTGCAAGCTATTGGTTGCACCATGGATGAAGAGGATATGGGATATGGTAGTGATCATGCTGAAGAGCCTTCCCAGATCCTACAAGCATTTTATCGATATGCTCAATATCTCTTCTACTAGTGTTGATATGAAGTTTCCTGATCTCTACAACAAGCTTTTACAACAGAATTGATGGAAGCGGCAGTTTGGAAGTAGTGCTAGTTCGTTCACTGAACAAGCCTTCACAGCCAAAGCTTCAGATAAGAACAAAGCTAAAGCTCAATCCTTCCAGCAGAAAGGACAAGGTCAAGGTCAACCTCAGCAATCTTCGAAGAAGAAGAGCTTACAGTGTAACTACTGTCATCAGTAGGGCCATTTGGTGAAAGATTATGTAATGTCCCCTTCCTAGGTGACAGACAGTTGAGCAGGGATTGGCCTATCATTTGGTTTTTGTAGGCCAGTGGAGTGAAGAGGGAACCCATTCAGGAGTCATGGAGCCTTGCAGGGGGCTTTGTGAGCTGATTCAGATGTTCAGACAACAATTCCTATCTTTTAGGGAGGTCTCCTATTTTTTAGGGGGAATTGGCAGTTAACAAGTTGACCACCCGAGGGACCACGGAGCTGAGCAGGAGCCTCTCAGACAGTTTTTGGCACTTTGAGCGAGGTTCCTATTTTTTAGGGCAAGTTCCTATTTTTTAGGAGGAACTGTCAGTCAGCCTGCATGGGCTTCAGTCGTCAGCAGTGATCATAGCACTTCAGACGGAATTCCAATCTGAGCCCCGAATCTCACTTTATAAATAAATATTAAATAGGGAAATATTTTAATATTTCCTAAGTTTGGATTTAATAAAATAATAATGAAGTGATATTATAATCACTTTATGGGGAAATAAGTTATAATAATTCATTGGCCCTATTACCTAGCCATTTTAGCAAATATTATTATAATAATGAGGGGGCCAAATTAAAATAATGATGGAGGCCCCTTGTGGTTCGTTTTTCATGAGGCATAAATAAAATTAAGTTATCTTATTAATAAAAGGGGAGATGAAACCCTAATTCGAAATTAGAGTTAGAGCTGAAATAAAATGTGAATTTGACAATTATTTTGGCATGGAGTTGTTTATATTTTGAGAATATTATCTTCTACAGGTTTGCAACGAGTTTGGCAGAGTTCTGGAGCAGGTTTGGGGACGAAAACCTCCATTCCAGGGTGTTAGGACGAAATATGTAATGTCCCCTACTAAGATTAGGCCTGTTTTAACCATAATTAATCTAGTTCCATATATTTATAACTTAAACTAGATTGATTAGGTAACTAGATTGATTAGGTAACAATCCCATCTTAACATGAACCAAACCTAATATTTTTATTTGTTCATTCCCCTATACTAAAGAATTAGTTTTGTCATTCATAATCTTTCTTACTGTTTATTATCTAATGAGCTCTTTCAGATTTACAATCAAATATTGTTATTTGTTTGATTAAGACATTATGTATATATATGTATGTGTGTATGCTCTTATTGATATTATATCACAAATATATTATCCTTATTCTGATTTGAACATTTAAATAAACAGATAAATGAATTATATTATATTATAAATCATTTATATATTTATTAACTACCTATTTATCGATTACCTATAATATGATTTATTATATATTACTGCAGAATGGATTCCAAAAATTATTATAATAATTATAATAATTATATTATTATTAATATTTATGTAATTACAAAATATTATCGTTCTTCATATATGAAACATACCTATTAAGCATGTCACCGTTCATGCCACTAAGAAGGGAATACTGCCAATGACTTAATGACAGTTCTGATCTGATCTGGACAATCTTGCTGACAATTATTATTTGAATAAATCTATTATCCTTGTCTGACTGGAATATAAATAAAGGAAATTAAATTATATTATCAAATCTTTATGTATTTTCTAATTACTGAAGATATAACTTAATATTACCGTCACAGACTAAAAAGCAAAAATTATATTTAGTAGAGTGTATGGGCAGACAGATCTGTCATGCGTCAGATCTGGTCTGCCACTGTATAAGAAGTTAAGAATGACTATCATACGTGTTGCAGTCTTGTTAAGCTCTGCATTCAAACATTAATAGACTTCCTATGTTAAGCATACGTGTTTCCTCCTTTCCTGTCATGGCATTTCTTTTTCTTCCTATTTCCCCCACACGTACCCCCCTTCAAATGATTATTGATGTCATTTAATATCAATGCTGAGATTGAAGGAGTGGTGACTCTACATCGCACCCTTAATATAAAACTCTTCTTCGCACTCCTTATGGTTAACTATTCAATAATTTGTTAGACATTGATCTTAGACCTCTCTTTGGCGGCGATATTGGTATTTGCTTAGTTGAGTTGATCGACTAAGACTTAACTAATGATTTAATCATTCTTTATAACATGATATGTAATGTGCTTACTTGCTGATTGCCGTAACATTTACTTGTAGCGATTATGATTGTTTGTTGTTGATTGGTAAGTATATCACTGCAGACATTGAATCCACATCATGATATCGATAAGGTCATTTTTGCCACTAAGGATTACTTGTTGTAGTCTTTGACCATGAATTGCTGACAATAAATTTAAACAAATCGTCGCATAAGGCACATGGGGGTGTCGATGTTCTGGTATGGGCCTCATAATATGATCGTTATTCCAGAATTGATTATTTAGAAAACATAATCCCTAAATTTTCTTTGATTACTGACTATGATAATTGCGTACCTTGTTTATAGAATCAGTCCTACTTAGTAGACATTGACTTCTTCCAAATTAGTGCCACTGTGGTCATGGTTTAGTCATGAATATCTATCTTCAGAATATTATCATTAATGAATATTAAATAGTAATATTAATAAACAAACAAGTATTTAATAATTTCAATTAATCTTTCATTAATAAATATTATATTAATTAGTAATTTAAGTTTTATATATATAATGATTAGGGAGGGGACATGACAAAATCCCTTGAAACCAATCAGCAATTTGTTCAGCAAAGGAAGCTCTTATCAGGTTATTAGAACCAAATTCAAGAGCTAATTGCAGTAATACAACATCATTAGGGTCTGATTTTTAGATCTGAGCAGGAATAAGAGACATCTCATTGAAAATTGTGTCATTTTGGAGCTAGCTAGCCGTACTATTTTAGCTTGCCTGGGGTTTCAATAAAAATAAATAGAAGGGTTTGCAGCTGGTTTTTTGTTCAAAAATTATTGTCAACAGTTAATAAGAAGATATCAAAGTTTTGTTTGGTGATATTACATCATTCTGGAGCTATGTTAGCAAAACAGTGAGGAAAATTGGTCATTCCTAGAGATCCTGCCTGGCAAGATTCTCTGAACCTAAGATTTCTTCACAGATTTGTTTTTGGTAATTATCTTGGAGGTGAATAAAGCTCATTGGAGTTATTAGTTGTCGTTGGAAGGGCTTCTATCATTCTTTCTACCTATTCAGGCCAATAATTCTCTTTCAATCCTAGCGTTGGATGACTAGTAGGCCATTATTGACTTTGATTGTTGAAAAATAATTATTTATTTCCATTTGTTCATTGTTGTTAAATAAAATCAGAAGTCTGCAACATAATTTTAGTTAATTATTCTTTATGAATTTGCACTTGTATTCATTTCTACATTGTCAAGGTTTCAAGCATAAACCTAAAAAATCCAAAAAGCACAAAACTCTACATTGAAAATCAAACCATTTTTCGCTGGTCAAAGAACTTGATTGAAACAACAAATCAGATTGTGCCAATATCTCAGTTGCCATCTTTCAGATTGCAAGAAGTTGATAGCATCCCAGCAATTCAAACAAGGAGGGTCCAAGCAGAAGGCCAATTCTGCAACGAATCTTGATTAGAAGGAATATGCCTTCTATGCATTCATGGCCCAAAGCCCATTTGATGATGGGCAATCATCAGCCTTTTACATTGACTCTGGAGCCTCTCGGCATTTCACACGTCGTGAGGATTGGTTTACAGAGTACATGTCTTTCACTAAATCAGTGATCTTTGGAGGAGGCGAAGAGTATACTATCGCCAGCAAGGGCAACATTCAGATTTCATCTGGTGGGAGGGATTTGATATTTCTCAATGTATACTTTGTACCTGGTAGGAAGCTCAATCTACTGTCAATCAGTCAAATTATGCAACATTCTCCACAGCTGGATGCCATCTTTGGTTTGCACCAGTGCAGCATTGTTGACAAGGAGACTTGCACTATAGTTGTTGTTGGCATTGAGGATCTTGGTCTTTATAGACTTGTTAATTCTGATGGTTTTCAAGAGCTCGCCATGGCAGCTAGGAGTACTTCCATCAGCACTCTTTGGCATCAACGATATGGGCACCTAAATATTCACTATCTCTCTCAATTGGTTCAGGGGGATCTAGTTATTGAATTACCTGAGATTCAGACTCAGAATCATGGAGTTTGCAGAGCTTGTCAAGTTGGAAAGCAACATAGCACTCCATTTTTAGATGGAGACGCTTGGAGAGCATCCAAGGTCTTGCAGCTAGTTCATGCAAATATCTGTGGTCCCATGAACACTCCATCAGTCACTGGATGTAGGTATTTTCTATTGTCTGTCGATGATTTCAACAGATGCATGTGGTGTAGAAATGTGGCGACTGATCAGCAAAGTACTGTACACTCAGCACGTATACAGTACCTTTCGCCGGTTTTTAATGTATCTGATCTTGTCAAGTATAAAGGACCTACAGCCATCAATGGTCACAGCATTCCTAAAAAAGCAGAGGTAATCACTGATTTGATTTTACCCTCGTCCGCTAAACCACAAGCTGAGAGGTGTTCGATTCCCGAGTTATGAGGCAGACCCGCCATGGCGTTTATATGGAGCATCTCATCAAATGGCGAGACTTGCCTGAAGATGAGGCCACCTGGGTTGCTGAAAGTGAGTTCCAGAAGCGTGGCATTGATTCCAATCTGTTGTCACCGGCGGTGACTTAGCTTCTTTCCTTTTTGGGGAGTATGGTGCAGGAGCACCTAAGGGTTGAGCAGATACCCTTACAATTTTGGCTTGAAGAGACCTTGCAAAGGTCATGTGCATACGTAAGGACTAGTTCAAGTCCAGTAGTTTGTTTACAGGAAGCCTAGAATGTATTTTGTCATGTTGGCATCGGCAAGTCTTTCCCCGATGAGACCGCCAGTGCTTGGAGCGTTGCCATCGGTTATCGGCAAGCCCGGTTTTACCCTAACCCGATGACCCGATGAGATCGCTTAGGCGTGGAGTGGAGTTATCGGCAGGAGTGGTTCACACTTACCCTGATGACCCGATAAGTCATCAGTGTTCGGAGTGTTGTTATCGGGTATCGGCAGGACGTGTTTTCTTGCCACTCGGGTATCGGCAGGACGTGTTTTCTTGCCACCCGATGCTCCAATGGGATCGCTTTCTATTTGGTGCGTTGCCATCGACCATCGAAAGCCATGTTTTGCTGCTACCCCGATGACCCAATGGAAACTAAAAATCGGTTGCAGCTGGTAACCGTTTGTGTCGAAATTAATCTCGTCCATTTGGAGTGATTCACGACAAGGGAAGGAGGATATAAAAGACCCAATGGGCATTTGTAAGAGGTTGGTTACCTCAGAGGAAAAATCATTTTTGTTGTTTTTCTAATCAACAATATCAAAGTTTGTTTTTTGGTTTTCTTTTAGAAAGTTTAATTTTTGCTCGTGAATTGTAGATAATGGCTTAAAATCTTTAAGTTTGCCACAACAGATAGTATTGATGTTTCTTTTCCTTGTTTGTGTGAGTTCCTGAGTTGAATCCATGGCAAGTTTGGGGTTTGTAAATAAAGTTTTGTTTTCCATTTTGTTTTTTGTTCTCTGTTTGTAACAAGTAGCTGTAATATGGCTATGTCTTGAAACTCCATCGTGGGATCCACACGGCCATTGGAGGTTGTCAAGAAGAGTCGACCATGTACAGTAGGATTTCATTAGAAGGAGACCGGGAAATGGCATTGGCTGATCCTGCAAACTGGCCCTAGGCGAGCTTGGTAATAGTCCGGCTAGGTGTTAGTAAACATTGAAGAAGTAAGTTGCAGGGGAATCCACTGGAAACTGACAGAGTATCCAAAAGGCTACAAGCCCTGAAACTTAGATAACTTGAAGCTGAAAGATGAAAGATTACCTAACCAAACAAGATGGGTGGTTTTGCAATGAGTGAGCATGTTTTGATTATCCTACACCCCTGCAAGGTCATGGTGAATGAATTAGGAGAGATAGTGAGCAAGCTTACTGTGTGAGCTTGAGAAGGGTGAAACAAGAAACTAATGGTAGGGAAGTATCTTGTAGTCTTAAAGGAGAAGACTAGGGGCCCTAAGAGAGACTAGAACAAAACCATCATAGTACTCCAATGGTGGAAGAATAGGACTCTCCCTATCAGTGATCCACCTCTTGTGGAATATTATATTATTTCTCCTACCTAACCCTACTTTTTCTTACCTACCCTTGTTTCTCATTGAGCCACATGTCATGATTGTGTGCTCACATATCCATTTGGCCTTGCCTATATATGCAGGCCCATATTCATTGTATTGGTTAATCCAATTGATCATTTGCATATTGATGAGAATACAGTTTGTTCTTGTCAAACTATTGTCTCTCTTTTGTGTGCTTTTCATTGTGCCCTTGATCTTGGCAAAATCTCACATCGAAAAAAACCACCAGATATGCAGACTAGTCAAAGCACTCTATGGCCTCAAACAAGCTCCTCGTGCATGGTACATAAAAATTGATAAGTACTTGATTGATCAAGTCTTTCAGAGGAGTCCTTCCAATCCAAATTTGTATGTCAAGCATACCGGTGATGATATTCTATTTCTAGTCATCTATGTTGACGATACATCATTACTGGCAATGCAACACATTTAATCAAGCAAGTCAAACAGAATTTGTGCAAGAATTTTGATATGACAGATTTGGGACTTCTCCATTATTGTCTCGGTGTAGAAGTTTGGCAGACTGATATCCACATATTCATTTCTTAGTCAAAGTATGCCAAGAGCCTAGTGGATAAATTTTGGATGCAAGATTGCAAACCTGCATCTACAACTATGGAGATAGGGCTGAAATTGTCAACCAAATCAGATTCACCTATAGTGGATAAATCTTCATTCAAACAACTAGTGGGCAACCTCATCTATCACACCGCCACTAGACTTGACATAAGTTATGCTGTGAGCTATATTTCTCGCTTCATGTCAACCCCAAAAGCTGAACATTGGGTTGCAGCGAAGCGTGTGCTAAGGTATGTGAAGGGCACTCCTGATTTTGGCATTTTGTACGGCAAAAGCAAAAATCTTAGGCTGGTTGGTTTCACAGACTCAAATTGGGCAAGTTGTGTTGATGACAGAAAGTCAACTTATTGGTATGTTTTCAACTTGGGCATAGGTGCAGTCACATGGACCAGCAAGAATCGGCAAGCACTAGCTCTTTCTTCCACTGAAGCAGAGTATCGGGGAACTATTAAGGCAGCTTGTGAGGCAATTTGGCTACGTGGGATGCTTGCAGACATGCAAATGTCTCAACCAGGACCTACTCCCTTGTTTTGTGATAATCAAGGGGATCTGAAATTAGCCAAAAATCTAGTCTTACATGAGCGGACCAAAGCATGTAGAGCTTCATTGACATCTCATCCGCAAGCATGTTGAAGATGGATCAATGATATTGCAGTACATTCCAAAAGAAGATCAGATTGCAGATATCCTCACTAAGTCTCTGAGCCTAGCAAAGTTTGTCAAATTTAGAGGGCAACTTGGTGTAGTAGATAGAATAACTATTAAGGGAGGGTATAAGAATATTTAATTATATTTTAGTCACTTATATTTAGTTCTTTTATTAATGGTCATTTAACTTTTTAGCTTTTTAGTTCGTTAAGTGAAACTATTGCTTCTTTTATAAGAACTCATAGTTTGCTTTTTAGATTTTAGCTTTTTAACTTTATTTAGCGCTTTAAGCATTTTAGCTTCATGTTGAAGCTTTAGATTAACAATTCGTTCTTTTTAGAACACCGTCTTGTAATTCCTTTATATACAGTTGTATATTCATAATTAATTCATTCAATTATTTTTCACATGGATCTATATTTCATGATTTTTATTTCAGATTTAATGAATTTATTTCTTTTAATATTGTAGGGATGTTATCACTATGCTTTTCAACAATGGCTATCAGGACTTCTTCATGGATTGTGTTAAACAGGAGATACAAGGTTTCTTTCTCTTTTATTCCATTTCAAAAACCATGGTTTAGAGAAGAAAGGGTTATTATGAGTCTTGTTTGATACCATGAAATATATAGTCTTAAATAAAGGCTCTAAAATTCTCACAAGCTTCAAAAATCTGAAAATGTTTTGAGGGTTTTAGAAGATTTGGGTGTGACTTTCATTTTGGGTTGCTTGGCAATGTAGATGCAGGAATAAATCCTTGTTTCCAATGGAAATAAATGGGTGGAGACCATCTTGAGAATCTTAGAGGACAATTAAGAACCATAAGGTGAAGTGGGTAGCTATGCAAATGCTTTTTTACATCACAGCTACAGTGCTGTCCTAGACATGATCAACATTTTATCTCTTTGGGGCTGCAGTATGGTAAAGTTTTCAAACCAATGAGACATGAAATTTTGCCCAAATGAACAATTCAAGTTGTTTACAAGGTATTCAGACTCTATCCAATGTGTTTTGAGCTAGAGATTTGCAAATCAATATGATTTTTCATGTGATGCAATTCTGTCCCAATCATATTCAATATTTTCCCTCTTTTGGACAGCAATATGGTGAATTTTTTGTGCTCATAAACCATGAATTTTGACTTAAATGGATATTGGGAATAGTCTACATGAAGTCAAGACATCACCCAATGAGTTATAGGGCATGGGCTTCCTGGAAATTAAGTTTTTCATGAGCTTAGTGACTGCTGCAAATAATGATCAGCAACAGCACTTTTAGGACTGGTTAAAAGTTCTCACAATTTACTCAATGAAAATGAGATATACCTTTTGGATACGATGGAGGAATGTCATTCCTAATTTCTAAAGTCATAATACCCATGAAAATACCTGATTTTAATCCTAAAGAATCAAAAGTGCAGCCAAAATGTCGCAGACAATTATGACTGTCATAAACAGTATCGATGGTATTTTCATATTTGAGCATGTTTTGTGAACCAAGAATTGTATTGTATTTCATTTCATTTTGGGTGGTTCTGTGATTGAAAAATGTAATCCATATAGGTTTGGGTATAGGGAGCAATCGTCATTTCCCTAAGAGCTTCATACAGCTGTCCAAAGATGCATGTTGACAGGCTTAACAACTTTAGGACAGCAATGGTTATCTCTTAATTTTTACTTGCATTATTACGAAAACTTGATTTAGATGAATAATGGGATCAAGGATAATATGATATGAGTTGAAGATGCAGATCCAAGGATGAAGACCTTGAATTATAACAATTTTTTTTAAATTGCCAGTTGCAACAAATCTGCCCAGAATTTGGAGTTCATTGACTTAATGATTGTGCTGATAGACCTTGATGTTTCTTGATTGATTTGATTTTATGATGAAGAATTTGATGCTCTTTTTGCTTGTTTGTAGGTTTAAGATGTTGGAAACAATATGGAGATATGTGAAGATGTGAAGAAAGCATACTATGCATGATTGCATCGATCTTCTACAACAAGTTCACTTTTGCATGATGGACGGAAAACAAGAGTTGCATGAGGATAACAAAGAGAATGTGACTTGAACTTTGAGTTGTAATTCACTCATAGTGTGGTCTAGTAGGACTCATCTTATCTCATTGTAACTTAAAGTTGAGATAGGGCTTACCCTAAAATGTTGATCTAAATTTGAGATTAGTTTGAGTCAATCAAGAAACAAAGTGTAAAATCACTTCTTTATAAGGTGTGTCATTCATTTTGAGGGGGGGGAATCTAGGAGAGCAATTTCCAGAGCATAAAGACAAGGATAATGATGATTTTCAGAGTGCATGTCTGCTGAAAGTGTATCACATTTCCATAACTTGCTGGTTCTTCACTTGGATGGTGATGCATTTGTATTTGCTATGTTTTGAAATTTGGATTATTTGATGGAATTCAATAAAGTGCTGAACGTTTACATCTTTAATGGTGAAGTTAAAAAATTTGTGTAATAATTGTACATGTAATATGGTAGTTTATGCAATCACTTTACCATTTTCACAAAATTCCTTAGGATCTTGCATCTATGATGTTTATGATTGTGTGAAATACTAGTCATGGCATTGTATCTTAATCGAATTTCATTGGATCCTACAAGATAAAAGATATCAAATTAAATGCAAAGCTGGTCCTTTTTTTATTTTCATTTTATTTTCCTCTAAACCCTCATCTTTGTTCTTTTTTAAAAATCTAATTAGTTTAGGAGCAGATTTTTAAAAACTTGCTGTTATAAATCAGATTCTTCATATTTGCAAGTTGTCCTACTGCTGTTATAGTGCTGAAAGTGTTCAATTTTGTGCAATAGATGATTGGAGCAGCCTGTTCATATATTGTTTATCTTATTTGCTGATCTCCTTGTGCATTTAACCACTTGTTTACTTGATTACCAGCAGCCCCTTATACAGCTACAGCTACATAAGCCACTGAATTATCCATCATTGTCATCACCTGACACAAAGAGACCTTGGGGTTATCAAGCTCTTGAGGTTGGTTTCCTTTCAGGAGAGGTGGTGCATTTGGTGTTCTACCTACATGTTGATGAGTGTGTCAAAACACCCCTCAACAGTTCCCTACATTGGAAATGCAAATTCTTCTTTCTAAGTTCTTCCTTTGATTCATTCTCCTTGTTTGTTTTGGGTGGTAAGCTCCTTTGAGGCTGAATATGGGACTCTTCTTTTTGAGGCTTCTTTTGTTGTTTGGCATTTGAGTCATCTGAACTAAGTTTACCCTTAGAGGTAGAAAACTCAATGTTATGTGCTCTTCTTATTGCATCATGTAGAGTAGGTGGGTCAAATGCCTTAACCCAACCGCATAGTGGTTTTGTCAATCCTGTTGGATTTTGAGTATTAGACCAGCAATCAGACTTTCAATATGTAATTTCAGATTAGGATTAAGTGAATAAGACTAGTAAATGAAAGAAAGAAATGAGTGCACAAGAGACCAACTCAATTACCCTGGGAAAACCTCCAAGGAGGAAAAACCCAGCACTAAAGACCCACAGGTCAGATTATGTATTCAATTCTGAATTATAATAATACAATACTTAGCTCAAAAGTGAGATCTTCAAACTGCACACTTGCATGAATCAGATCTGCCCTTTTTAAACACCAGGTCTGCACTTTAACATCAACCAGATCTGGACCTTGACATGCACCAGGTCTGCTCCTTTTAACAGCTGAATCTGGACATTCACATGCACCAAGTCTGCACTTTCTTGACAACTGAATCTACACTTTCAGTTTGCAATTAGGGCATAGAGATCTTCACACAAAGTTGAATCTTGTGTTATCAGCAAAGTCTTCAACTTGCACAATAATATTCGCACTTCTAGGTATCAAGGTCGCACTTAGATTAGACTGAATTTGCACCTTGACTGAAGTATTTCACATAGACTGAATTCGCACCTTGCTGGAGTTATTTCGCATAACTGAGAGCATAAGCAAAAACTGAATGTATTTGACTTGTGAAATGTCTTTTATTTATATGCACCTTTAACCCTTATTTGTAAGTCGGCCTCCTTTAAGTTTTGGCACCAATATTATTATGGCGTGTGTATTTAGGATAGCGTGAGGAATAGGGCAGGGCCTAGACTTGGGGCACGTTACCCTTTAGGGCCCAGACCTAAAAGGGTTCGGATGTTGCCTTAAGGCAATCCGAACCCTATATAGCCCTAGTTACAAACAACAAATCCTTCCAAAACAAAGAAGTATCAACCTCCTCTCTGAAATATCAAGAATCATAACTAACAACCTTTAAAATTCTGACACATAAGCATCCACTGAACCATGTTGTTTCAAAAGGGCTAACTCCCAAAACTGTATTTTTGGTCTTTCTTGTCAAATCTGTCTATAAGCCTCTGGCTGAATTCTGCATAAGAGTTAATGAGATTATCCATCTAGCACACAAGCATAGATTGGACATAAATCATTCTAGCACACAAGCAAAGGATGATTCAAAGTGCTGCACATAGAGTCATTGAGATTGAAGCTCTCTCTCAATCAGGGTTCCGTTTTTTTTTTCAGAACACCAAATCTGTCTCAGAAGTATTCGAACTTCACTCTGGATACATGTTTGGTAAGGATGTCCGCAATCTGTTCATCCGTGCTAATGTACTTTAGATGAATGGTGCCTCTTGCATCATGTCCCGAATCAACACTCCCTCTTAACTAGGGAGAAAAATAATCTTACAACCAAGTTACGTGATTAGTGCCCAAACCTAAATAATACAATCAATTTTCAATTTGTAATCCGAACTTAGCTATCAACTTCAATACTCCTTAGAGAGGATCACAATAAGTAGCATCACATAATAATAGCCCATAATATCCATCTTGCATTCCCTGTAGAGGATGAATCCAAACTTTAACATGCACGCCTGCAAGTCATGAATTCATACATAAGTATATTCATGCACATCGTGGACTCTTTCCATGATATCCATCATTCATTGCCTGCTAAGGATGGAGAACTTTCAATTTTAATCTTCTCTCAGAGAAGATTGCAAGACCATCTTTATTTCCATTTTGCACATAAGTATCCTCCTTAATCTTCTCCCAGAGAGGAATGTAATACTTTTACCTCAATCTTCTCCCAGAGAAGAATGTAACATCATAATCTTCCATCTTGCACACAAGCAAAGAATGGAATAAACATAATCAGAATATTGTAGTCTTCCATCTTGCACACATGCATACAATGGAACTACATAATATAATCTTCCAGCTTGCACACAAGCATAGACTGGATCCACCTTATAATGCCAACAGAGGGTGGAGAGGATCTTTTCTACCATCTTACATTGCCCGCAGAGGATGTTTAACAATTACTCTTCTCCCTGAGAAGATTACAATACCATCTTACATTGCCCGTAGAGGATGGTTAACAATTACTCTTCTCCCTGAGAAGATTACAATAACACCTTACATTGCCCGCAAAGGGTGGTTTGATACAACACAATGTATCACTGAGGTTGAGACTCCCTCTCAACCAAGGCGGTGTTCTTCACAGCTCCAAGTCTATCTCAAGCTTCAAGGGACTTGGTGAGAACATTTGCAACACAGGATTGTCCTGCCATAAAACATTGCATTGTCAAATATTTATATACAATTTTGATAATAAATCAAATAACTTTAACAAGAATTTTGAGAAGCCACACTACTTCTCCTGAGGCAAAACTTGCAACAGTGAATTAGCTTCAGCATTACTCAATGCAACTGAGGACTGTTCACTGTAGGCCCAGAGTATCCAAGTTGAAGGAAATGCTTGAACTGACTTCCTTATCTGTAGCATTTCTTGTTCAATCAGAACCTGAGATAATCTTCAAAGGTGATTACAGCTTCAACTCACAATCATCTGTGCTTTGAAAAGTATTTCTGGGCATATAGGACTCCCTCTTAATCTTTAACATTTGACAATCAAATATAAGAATCAATAAAGAAAGCACTCATCATATAAATCTGAAGATACTAAATTTTTATTTCCCTTATTTTCACTTTCTGTGAAAGGTCCCTATGACGTACCTTTAGTCATCTTTTTAGTAAGGAGATGAGCTGAAGGTTTGTATAGGATTTCATAGCTATTTCAAGCTCCCTCTGAAACTTGAATCAAATATTAACTTGAAGAGAACAATCAAATTAAAATCAGATATAATTAATCATAAAGGAAGGCTTATCTCTTTCATTGGTTGTTAATCCTCCAGCATCCTTAAGCTATTCAAGCCCAAGAATCTCTGAAAAGCTGAGAGGCCAACCTTACCCTTCACTTTTGACCCTGAGAGTTAAATGAGAGGCTGATGTACAAACTAGTCAACATCTGAATAGCCAGCCATGCCTAAAAGGAACCTTCTATACTGATCAGAAGAACAAATGTCAGTTTCAGGCAAGCGATGTACATAACCAAGTTATCTGAACAAATGAAATTGATAAACCTTAGTGACTCAATCACAATATATAGTTGGCCACATACATATGATTGATAAATATCAAATGGAACGGAATCTTCAGCTTTTATGGAAGTAGAATAAACTAACAAGTGAAATGCTTACCTCAACCTGTAGTAACCTCAATGCTAATCACAAGAGGAAGCCTCTGTCTTTATTGAATCATTCATCTTTCACTCTTCCTACATATGCTATTTACTGCAACACATACTAACCTCTACTATGTAGGACAGAGCATCAAAGCATCATCATAACCAATTAACAATGATGTATCATTGTCTACAGAAGCCCTATAGGTCCAATCATCCAGCAATAAGAGACATACATTGCCAGGGTGATGGAATGATCACAGCCAATCGGAAGAGGTACCTTTTGTGCCATCAAGTAACACAAAACAACAACAATGGGACAAGGGAAGATTGGCATCTCATGTCTAGCAACAACACCTAGGTCCAATAATAAAGTGTTGCATGTCTAGTAGCAAAATAAATCTACCATTCAATAACAGCTTCAATCATCATTAATATTGGATCAGATCACGTCAAGGGTTAAGAATCATGAAATATATATCAATGTAGGGTTTAGACAAAATTACAAAACCTAGAAAATATGCAAACCCTCAATAATACTCTTGATGTGATAGAAAGTTAGAGCATCCTTAGCTTTTAGATAAGGCCCCAACTAGGGTTATAACAACAAGGCAAACCAATGCAAATGCTCAAGAAAAGTGAACCCTTCTTGAAACCAGGGGAATGAAGACACTTATTTGATTGAATCCTTTATACCTTTGATGTGGACCCCTCAATGTCCTTATTCTTCAATCTGATTCCCAAACATTTAGTAAGTCATTCCCCTCAAAGGGTACAAAACTTTCCAGGAGGTAAAGTTGAGTGCCCCATCAACTCTATCCTCTTCAACCCTACCATTATCTTAATCTGAAAAACGAACAGCAACTAAAAGTAAAAGGCTTGCTGAAATCTGAATGTTAGTATAACCTTAGCTCTGATACCATGTTGGATTTTGAGTATTAGACCAGCAATCAGACTTTCAATATGTAATTTCAGATTAGGATTAAGTGAATAAGACTAGTAAATGAAAGAAAGAAATGAGTGCACAAGAGACCAACTCAATTACCCTGGGAAAATCTCCAAGGAGGAAAAACCCAGCACTAAAGACCCACAGGTCAGATTATGTATTCAATTCTGAATTATAATAATACAATACTTAGCTCAAAAGTGAGATCTTCAAACTGCACACTTGCATGAATCAGATCTGCCCTTTTTAAACACCAGGTCTGAACTTTAACATCAACCAGATCTGGACCTTGACATGCACCAGGTCTGCTCCTTTTAACAGCTGAATCTGGACATTCACATGCACCAGGTCTGCACTTTCTTGACAACTGAATCTACACTTTCAGTTTGCAATTAGGGCATAGAGATCTTCACACAAAGTTGAATCTTGTGTTATCAGCAGAGTCTTCAACTTGCACAATAATATTCGCACTTCTAGGTATCAAGGTCGCACTTAGATTAGACTGAATTTGCACCTTGACTGAAGTATTTCACATAGACTGAATTCGCACCTTGCTGGAGTTATTTTGCATAACTGAGAGCATAAGCAAAAACTGAATGTATTTGACTTGTGAAATGTCTTTTATTTATATGCACCTTTAACCCTTATTTGTAAGTCGGCCTCCTTTAAGTTTTGGCGCCAATATTATTATGGCGTGTGTATTTAGGATAGCGTGAGGAATAGGGCAGGGCCTAGACTTGGGGCACGTTACCCTTTAGGGCCCAGACCTAAAAGGGTTCGGATGTTGCCTTAAGGCAATCCGAACCCTATATAGCCCTAGTTACAAACAACAAATCCTTCCAAAACAAAGAAGTATCAACCTCCTCTCTGAAATATCAAGAATCATAACTAACAACCTTTAAAATTCTGACACGTAAGCATCCACTGAACCATGTTGTTTCAAAAGGGCTAACTCCCAGAACTGTATTTTTGGTCTTTCTTGTCAAATCTGTCTATAAGCCTCTGGCTGAATTCTGCATAAGAGTTAATGAGATTATGACACTACGTCACCATCTTATGATACCACCATTCATGTGCATCACCATCCAAGTGCAAAGTGGCATACTTGATAGCCTCATTCTCAAACATAGGGTTCAATGAGAAATAAGTATCAAGTTTTTGAGCCCATGATCTTGTTGTGCATTTACTAGAGCCATCAAAAGTAGGAATAGAGAGCTTGCCCAACCTCTTCTTCAAATCATGACTATTAGGGCCTCTATCCTTGTTGGGTCCATCCTTGATCTTGAGCTAATAGAAATCCTGTGGAGACATAGCACCATGAAATCCATCACCCAATGCCTCGTACTCATGCAACCACTCTACAAAACCTTCATCTACATTCTACTGATTTCCTATTGCTCCAACTGTGTTCTGTAGAAAAGTAGGCATTAGAGGTCTAGTTGTTGTCCCACTAACTGCCCTAGAATTATTGTTAGCACATACGTTGGTGTTGTGGCTTGTTCATTGTTCCCTTGATTGCCATTGTTGCCTCTATTGTTTTGATCGGCATTCATATGTTGCATCAACTAGACTATCTGCTACTGCCCTCTAGCAAGAGCATTCAAAATTTGCATTGAACTGCACTCATTTGGGTCTATCCCGTCACACATGTTCCCTAGAGCTCCCTCAACAAACAAATCTGCAATGAGAACTTCCTCTTAACATCTGACTATTCTAGCAGATTATTTGCCCTTCTTCTAAAATAATACCTCCGTGAACCCTCAATCTGCATAAGAAATTTCCGCTAACAAAAAGTGCCTCAAATTCCCACTGGCTGGTAGGATACTCTACTCTGATACCACTGTAATAAGCTGGACCAAATTTTCGAACCAAATTTTTACAATTTTCCAGAGTTTTAGTACACAAATATTTCATTAAATATTTTGTATTCAGCAAGACTGAATTTGCTTTTTCAACATGTTTTGAAGAATTATCATAATGGTAATCATAACATTGATTTCTCAATTTCTGAATATTGATAGCAATTCAATTTTGCCAAGATTGTTGAATAACATATGCATCAAATATCATTAAATAATTTTGTGTACTACTATTACTCACAGAATTAATAACATAGATAAAAACTAATATTTGAAGCTTAACATGCTGACCTCAACAAAAGAATGGTCAACAACCAATCATCCAACATCCTTATTTTTCCCTTTTCCATCTGTACGGACTCCTTCCCACTAGTACTGCACTCCTCTACAAGGCATTGCAGCTACAAGTAAGGTTGCTTCTACTTTTGGAAGGTGGCGGAGGTTTTGTTGACTTTCTTTTACCAAGCTTTTCCAAATTGGACCATGTTATGAGTTCCCCAAGATACCACGTTATTCACAATGGGCCCAAAAATATGGCAAGGCACTCTTTGTTGAATTACAACAGCATTAAAGGAAGGTACGGTAGCCTAATAGAAGTTGTGCCTAGCTTGGTGGGGCCCTATGGAGGCCACGTGAGATCAAGGAAAATTGCTCCCAAGTCTTTATAAATATCATTCAACCCTTTGCTATGGTACGGCTCTTTTGTAGGCTCTTAGAGTAGGGTACGACTTCTTCAAAGAGCTGGAAATTGGTACGGCTAGGTAAAGCCCAGCTGCTTCCAATAAGTATTAATTAATTTCTTCCCTTCACAACACACACACAGCACAAATGTAAAAAGTTATATTCGTTATGGTCTAAATATAGTTGGATCTTGCCAAAGCTCTCCTAATATTTCAATCACATTCTTTTAAATTTAGATATTCCTGCATGTGGTCAAGATTATCCAACAGTACCATTAGGAATCTAGAAAATTGCTAGTCAACATTGTTTAAGGCCTCCTAAAGTCATGTCCAGCGACATACATGTCTAGTAGGTTGCTTATTGGTCTGAAAAGGGAGGGGTTTAGTAATGTATTTTACAAGCTCTGTAATAAAATCAATTCAGATAATGGTACAAATGTATCAAATCTTTGCAGAAGCTTCTAATCCATTGAACATATCTCTACACCTTCAATCTCATGACACAAGTTACCTAACATAAATTATAAGTATATACACCTTCAATGATATGAAGCTATTGGAATCCACTTATGCGCACTAGAAGGTTTACATTTATATATGGTACCTACTGATAAAATTCACAAAATACTTCAAACTTCAAAGTATGGCGTGGTGGATCTTCTATAAATATTTATTTTCAAGATATGTGTGCAGGACAAAATTTTCACAAGACAGCTCCATTTTTTGCATGAAACATCTCAACCTTGTAATAGCTTAGACAGCAAGTTGCTACTAAATATTTGGAAGAATTTACGGGATACCAAGGTACGCTAAACCAAATGGCAGTGAGATTTTACTGTGTGAAGACTTGGAATAGGTATTGGATCTGGATGACTGATAAACTACCATAAAGCCTTAACAGATTAGCTAGACTATTAGTGGAGTAGACAGTATATGTTTTGATTAAGGGTGCAACTACAATGCATCTACTGGAATCATGTATTTCAACAATTTGTTTATTTAGTTCCAAATCCAAACAAAAAAAAATTGGTTCTAGCAAAGCTTGAACAAGGTAATAGTCTTCTCTTACCTTCAGTAATTTATAAAACTTGGCATATTGTAAGCATAAATGTGAAATGAATATAATTTTGAGGTAAGATTCTAGAATTCAAAACTCAATTCTCTTCATTTATTGCACCTACATTCCATGAACCACCACCCAACACACACAGAGGAAAAGGAATATACTTGTATGGATATCTTAGAATCCCTGAAGCTGATGCTACCATATTCTTGGTGTGTCCTTCCCACCACAAGGAAAGACCATTGTGTCTAGCTGCTGGAGGTGACTCATGACCAATAGTGGAATCTGAAAGTATTACACTTGAATCAACACCATTGAAACGAATGGGGATGGTCACACCTCTTTGATCACTACTGCTACGATGGACTTGAGCATGTTTCCTCCTAAACCTAATAAAGAGCAGTGAGAAAACAGCTAACAGCACTCCAACAATCACACCTATGGAAATTCCTATTATCATTCCTATATATTCGCTCTTCATTTCCTCGGTACTTTTCTGAATTATAGGGTCCAGAACAGCTTCTGCAAAACATGAATCAATGTTTACACCTGCAAATTGCAACATATAAGCAGAGTGAGAATGAAAAATTTGATTAATCCTTATAATGGGACTGCAAAAATTTATGATGGTTATCAAAACATGATTGCTTCAATGTACAAATTTAACATTCAGTAACTGTAATTAATGAAATGTAAATGATGCATGCCTTGACATAGTTCAAGGGCCTTTGGTTAAAAAAAGATAACATATTTTCAGCTTCCTGTCACATTGTCAATCCTTATTATTGGAAAATTAGGATTTTCTCTATTTGAAAGTTCATCAACTTTTGTCTTTTGTTTATAAGCAATATCAGGTCTTATTGGTTATGGTTGTCGTCTTAACATTTATTGTTTGTTGAGTCCAAACCAGATTTGTGTCTGCCAGGTTTTGCCAGGAACGAATTTTTCAACTATGGCAAGATCTTTAGGCATTGTTCTGTGTTCTTTTCTTTTTCAAATCTGATATTATTTTATAAAAAACTCTTATATGTGTCTCAGATTTTTTTTCTCACTCTGTGATTTAAGTTTTAACCACAATGGAGACTACCAATTTCCAAGTATTGTTGGCATAACAAAATACTCCCCTGAAATATAAGGAATCTAATTCATTAATAGCTGCAGCAACATGTATCCTGTTTTAATTTCTTCCATTGCCACAAAACAATAAAGTTTCAGCTTTTTTATTTATAAATAGTGGGATATGACTGTGATTTAAAGACAAATTAGACGATTGGCTGGCTAAATGGTGCAGGGTTCCATCCAGAATAATGATGAAACCATAATGCTTTTACTTTTAGGTTGTGAAACGTCACATGTGCCTTGTGCTTTAAGTTGGGGGGGTCAACCATTCTTATTATCCTATTTGTTTGCATTTCCATATTTAATATCTTGTTCAGTGTCCTGATATTCATTAATAGGGACTGATTTTCCATAATTCTGCATTAGGAAGAAGCAACTTATGCATATTCATGCTAGTGAATCAAGGTGTGGAATATCCACTCTGGTTATGTATCATCCGAGGTATAAATCTTAGCTGATCCATATCTTACAATAGTTAACTGGCAAATTGGCAAATTTCCAAGATGCATGGATAAAATGAAAATCTTTATACTAATGGGTTTACTCACTTACTCTTTTTATTGATACTCTTGTATTTCATACCATCTTCTTCTGCCTCATAATAATCTTCTCTGAAAAATCTACAGACTAACTTTGCTCTAAGGGCTCAGTCCAAGATCATCGGATCTCTGATAGTTGTGCCACCATGTTATTTAAGGCAGCAGACTCTGTTGCATTTTAGAGGGGGGATTTGAATCTTTCAACATCTCTTGTCACAAGAATTTCTTCACAAAATTCCGTAGATTTGATAGGACAACATTAAGGGGCCTTCATGATGGAAAAGAGATAGATTGGGATAGCTTGTAATACTGATTTATCAGTTGAACTATCCCAGCTAGGGACAGCCAGCTAACCTTTTGTGATGTCAGTCTTCCCTGAAATGTCTCCAACAAGTCCTTCCAAAGGTGCACCACATGTCCTCCTCCAAACAAGATTTTCAAATATTTTTGGGGAAGCACCCCAATCTCAAATTCCAATTTGATAGGCAACGTTGGAATTTTGGATTCACATATGTTGATAAATTGAGCCAAGACTTCAAATAGAATGGAGTATCCATTTGAATTTTTGGGCTTCTTCAATTTTTGTCATTCCCATGCAAATAGTGTCGTCTACAAAACCATCATAGTGGGGTCATGTACAATCTCCTAAATCTCAACACTTGTTTGGCCACATCCAAAGATCATCCCAAAACTTTGCCCCTAATTACAAAGAAATGGTATATTGCTGTCTCAACCCTTGTGTTGCTTTTGAAAACCTAGTTGGGCTTCCATTAAGTAAAACCGGGCAACAACGAGTAGAAATGAAGCAATATATTCATCTACACTAATTGTCTGAAATGCAAATCTCTCCAATAATTTCATCAATAATCCCAATGGGTACTATCATAAGCTTGCAGATTATCGTATTATAGAACCCTTATCTTTTTATGTTTAACTTTATATTGAGTGAATATGACTTCATCGACGATATATTTTCATTTTAAAAATCCTTACTGATTTGCCAAAAATGATGGATGAGAGAATTCCCTTCAATCCTTCTACAATTCTCCTTATAATTACCTACAAAGCTGCTGAAAGTGAAGCTTCCAGACTTGCTAATTTGAATTGAGGTTTGAGTTTTGCTAATTTGTTTGACTTTGACTCTCATATGAACTCTCAATTTAACACAAAGATTATATATAAAAGTTCAATAACATATATATGCATGCTTTATCAAATATCAATGTTATCATATAAATATTTAAAATGTCCCTATATATTTTAAATTTTCCCTATTTTTTATATAGCTGTCCCATTTGCCATCCCCTAGCCATCCCCAAAAATGGCTCGAAAAATCGAGGACTCAGAAATGTATCCCCCCATCCCAGAAACTCGGGGTAGCATATATTTCCCATATTCATTTACAGCTGGCACTACATCATGAACCACCACTTCCAGAAGGCTAGAAAATAACCATGGGAGGGAGCCATCTAGGCTAGGAGCTTTTCTTTTGAAATTTTTGAAAAAACTGATGTAATTTCTACATCTAAAAAAGGAGTCAAAAGAGCATTGTCATGATCCTCCAAAATTAGAAATGGGATCTATTTGCCATAGACATTTGGGGCTCTATCTAATCTATGTGGTCCTCTACGAGAATTGATTGAAAGTGAAATATTGCTTCCTCCCTAATCTACTTTGGTGATGAGAGTTGGCAGCCATCCTAAGTGTATATTTTGGTAATTCAATCCACTTGTCTTATTGCTACAGTGGATCGATGAAAGAACCTAGAGCTCCTACCCCTTTCCTTGACTCACTGATCTCTAGACTCTTGCACCCAAAATATCTCATCCCTGGCATGAACTTTTTCCTCCTAAATTCCCTGTTGCTAGGGTTCAGACCAAGATTTGGAGGGTTTCCTTTTGTTTTGCGGTTGAAACTACGTAGTCTTGGCCTTGCAAACCAACATGTCATGGTATAGTGCCTTTAGCTCTTTATTCCTTTCCTCTAAAGTGGGTTTTGATTGCCAGCTTTTCTTCTTAGGCTGGGGAGTTTTTTCTTGTCCCTTGTTATCTAATATCTACCAAAGACCATTATTGTCAACATCAAACTTTTTCCTTTTGAGTATTCTCTAACTATATAACCTTGCTCATGACATTCATGACATCAAAATGGCATGCATTTCAAGTCCAATAGCTACTTCCAAGGGCCAAAAGGTTAAGAGATCCTTTTTGAAACATATGCTTGCATATGGGGAAATATCCCTTGGTTGGGTGATCTCGGCTATACACACGACTTCACTCAATCTTCTTCCAGCATCTTTCAAGATGTAAGCTTTCACAAAATCTGACAACGACCAATATAAATATACCCAAAGTAGCATAACCCAATTGATTCTTCGGCTGGGTCAAATATGGATGGTCAAATAAAAGCCCTTGCATCACCAAAGAATCACTAACCTCCAGCTATTTGCTTTTGTACTTCAAGCATCCGGCAATAAATATTCCTTGAATGCCTGCAGAAAATCAGAAATACCATTGAAACATTTCATTCATGGTCCTTCAAAATTGTCTCATTTTTTCTCCCACATTGGTGAACACCAACAGGCTCAAAACTCTACCCTCTGATAACCCTCTAATTCATAGTGGCTGTCTTCTCCTCTTGAATTGTTCTCTGTTTTGTCTCTTTTGAACCTATTTATTGTAGAAAATATTTTATATATCATTTTTTCTTCAAATAAATTGCATGCACCAGTTTTTTTTGTAGTTTATGTTTTAACCATAGTGGAAGTTGCTAGTTTAAATTTCTTTTTACCGACAACAATATCTTCCATAGAAAAATAAGGTATCAGCTAATTAGTTACTTGGCAGGACCAGCAGCAGAATCATTGATTTCATATTTCAGTTTCTTCCAACATCACAACATTATACAGTTTCACCTTTTTATTCATAGATTGTATAATATAACTATGTGGCTAAAATCAAAATGCAAAGCACAAATGTCAGCTACATCATACAGAGTCCCAACCTGAATAATACTAATAGTGAAGCCAAAAAAAAATATATGTTTAGGCTGTTGGAGGTTCGATGCACACACTTTTGCAAATTCCATACTTACAGAAGGTGAGTGACCCAAAGGCAGAGTATCAAAATGCAAAGCACAAATGTCAGCTACATTGTACAGAGTCCCAACCTGAATAATACTAATAGTGAAGCCAAAAAAAATATATGTTTAGGCTGTTGGAGGTTCGATGCACACACTTTTGCAAATTCCATACTTACAGAAGGTGAGTGACCCAAAGGCTGCATGGTACAAAGCTTCATTCTAGTGGGATTACTTGATTACCCTTTTCCCATTAGTCTTGCACTTGATAATAATATATGTATGCACAACTCCTCCTTGTACCTCGAGATAATATGATGGTCTTCAGATATATATAAAACATATTTAAATTGTGGAATGGACTTTTCCTTATTTGCAAAACAGCTTTGGCTTGCATTACTACCAATTTATTCATCCTCTTATATCTCCACCCTTCCAGTTTTAATCTTGGACCGTTGTGACGCTAAGTGCTACCCCTTACAATTAGACACTTGGATCGCGACTATGTCAAAGTTCTAAAATCCCTGTTAACTTCAAGTTCGGTGAGTCACAGGCTATTTGTGTCGATAACCTCAGAAAATTAAACAAATACAAGAACAGAGTTTATTGATCTTGATTGTCTGTACCATCTCCTAGTCTTATGTGTTATTTACCTCCCTTTTTGGGAGTTTGTAAACACCATTGCAAGCTGGTACTTAAAAAGGGTTTTGCAACGATTCCATTTATTTTTGTAGTACAGATCTTTGTTAATCAAATATAAAAACAAATCCAAATTCGGTAGAAAGATCTCTGTACCATTTCACTGGTTGTTCCAGAGTCCAAACAATAACCTATTCCGTTTCAAGCCAATTTAAGTTTTTACTCGGTGGCAAAACCTGCCTATAACAAATGTTCGAATTAAAGATTTCAAGCTTCCACAATCCATAAACGTTGGTCAATAATAACCAGTAAAGAAAACCATGTCTAGACAGTTATGATATTTGACGATTCAGGTCATACTGCATCTTATGAATTTTGAAAAGACGAATGATTATACATGAAGCCGAAGCATATATATGTGGTATATACAGTCCAAAACACAAAACTACAGAAATTAAGATCAATTTCTCTGCTGAAATTCTCTGTAAACAAAAAGACAAGAAATCAAACAACCTGTGGAGTACGTGAACAGTCCCCTTCATCATTTTCTTCATGCAGAGCATTAAATTCCATGCTAGGGCTTTTCATTTCACTGGCGGGAGGATCTGTGTTGATGGGAATGAATGAATATCATTTCTACCTCGTCATCTTCATTGACTTGTCATTCCCCAATCTCCTCGTTTTCATCATACGAACTGTTTACCAGTGAAAATCCAAAAGTCAACATTCATGTGGTTTAATTCTGTGATTATTGGTAATGAATGTCGTGTAATTCGTTACTTGGCTGTCATGCAACGTCGGGAAACTTACCACCATGAGGAAGAAAGGTGAACTAATTTAGCAGTCCTCTGTTTCCACGAAGCTCTGCTGATATGACTCCCAAAAAAAATTTGTGGGGCCGAAAGGAGAAGGAAATGGAAAATAATTGTTGGATTTTAGTGGCACGCGTTAACTCGCCACGAAATGCCCGCACGTGACAAGTTGCATAGAATCCGCGGCTTGGCTTTTACCCTCTCGTAGAAGATTTTTCAATTTTGAGCGATCGTTTTCTTGCATGGGGATCTGAGTCAAAGACAAATAATAATTGAAAAAATTATATTTTATTAAAGTTGAATAGTTCTTGCAGATATTTTCTTTCAGCTCAAGATTAATTCAACAATTCCAAGTCTTTCAATTCAGCAGACAAATAGGGCCTGAAAGTCTATCACTCTAGGAGACCAACAAAAGTTTGAATATAGAAGGTTGATGATTTTAGGAGGGTGATATGAAATGTTGATGCAAAAAAATTTACAGAGTTAAATTCAGAAATTTATTTATAATTTATAGAAGGATGAATAATTAAACTTGTGAGCATAACAACTCAACATGAACTCAAGGCACTCATAAAAGTATGAAATCTGGTGACAAGGATAACAATGTTGCAATTTAATCATCGAATTATATCATGATTGACTTCTTAAAGAAAAGAATTATTGTATTTCTTATATTTAACTATGATAGATATCTTAAATATTAAATAAATCTCTAGAGATATCAATTGGAATTATTTTATTTATTTAAAAAAATTATTTATTTCATAAAAAACATCTATATTTTATTGAATCTAAAAAATTTCTTTAATATAAATTTTTTATTCTAATTTCTAGTTTTTTATATATAAATTTTTAAGTTCTACCACTATTTCAAAAAAATATAGAGAAAGAAATGGTTGTCAAATTTAAGTTAAAAATAAGAATTTTTGTTATTTTTTAATTAATAAATGTTTATATTAACAACTAATATAACTATCATAAACACATCTATATAAAAAATTGTGAAAGATATGAAAATCATTTTATTTAGTTAGAATTATTTTATTTCATTTTATTTTAGACTATTTGGTTTTTATATTTAAGAAATCTTATTGTGTTTGAAGATCTACTTTTATTAAAAAATAAGTTTATTTTTCTTTACTTTAAGAGTTGTTTTTTCTTATCATTTTTAAATTTTGAGTATGAATTTCAAACACATCTTCAACCAAACATCACCCTACAAGAATAAAAAAGAAAAGAAAAGATTGATATTATGACTTCCATATTAATTTAAAAGAAAAATGTAGGGTTCATCATATCTTTTTGTTTGTTGGATAATTTGTGTGATTTGTATACATTTATATTTATAAGTTTGTATGGTCATCTACTTATAATGTGACATTGGGTTTTTCTTTTTTATATTAATAATTATTTATAAGTTTGTATGGTCATCTACTCATAATGTGAAATTGGGTTTTTCTTTTTTATATTAATATTATGTTTATTATTGAATATAAATTATATCATAAGTAAATAGTTTCAATATTATGAAGTTTTTCTATTTATGTTCACATGATTACAATATGAGATTTCACAAGGTCATTACAGAATGTCTTTCAGTATAACAAGAAGAATATTATTAATATATTTATATTTTAAAAATTATGTAAAATACCCAAACAAATATCAATTTAAATTACACATAGAGACATAAATATAAGAATACTAATACTAAATATAAATCTCATTAACAAATTTTCCATCATCAAAAAATTAAATTAAAATAAATTGGACAAAATTAAAATTCATCAAAAAAATGAAAATAAATCCAACTAATGCAAGTTTGCAATTTTTTTATATTTAAATTTTCTTAATAAATTAAATTATAATTTTTTGAATATTATAAACATAAAATAAAACTATCAAAATAATTAAATTCAAACATACATTAATAATTGAAAATAAAAATGTTACATTTTAAAATATTATTTTTTTAATATATTAAATTTTAAAAAATCTAGACTTTATTATTCTAGGCTTAAGATTTTTATTAGAAAAGTGATAATTAAATTGAGTATTAATTGAAGAAGTTTTTCATTACTTTCATTAGCATATTATTTAATAGGCAACGTAAATTCTCATCGAATTGAAGATTCAAAAACATTCAAATAACAAAATGGACTAAAATCACTTAAATATATCTCGTGTTATTAAATTTTGGGATGAAAGAAAGACATATAGCTTATTCATAAAATATACTAAATTAATTTTAGTAGTATATTAATTCTTCACAACTTCTCTATAATTGGGCTTCAAGGTCATGAACAGATCCACACATACTCCATTCACAAATGACAAAAGGGGACCTCCCTTGGCATTTCTAGCTAACGAAACTACATTGATAAGATGAGAAGAAAGTTCATGCAACTAATGGGCATCTTTGAACCTAAGATAAGTGCAAAACTAATCTAGTGTTGTGCTCTTTGCTCCACTTGCACCCAAACTCAATTTCCACAATTCTCATCTACCATTACTTGTAGTGCTTCCTTTGAAAACTCAAGTAAGCAACAAATCTAATACAGTTATCAACACTCGAGGCCCCAGTTGGACTTATTATAATTTTAATCTCAACATCAACTTTAGGGCCGACTTCTTCATCAACATTACCCTCATTTGCAAAATATCTCTCCCATTACCAACTAACTCTCTCATTTGATATTCATTGCTCCCTAGTTCAATGTATACCGAGTAGGATATTCCTACAAAATAGAATTGTGCATCCACAGTTTGACCCAACTCCAATTATAAGCATTAAAATCAAAAAACAAGAAAATAGAATTGTGCATCCATAGCTTCACCCAACTCTAATGTAAGCATTAAAATAAAAAAGAAAAAAGAAATATAAACAATTTGAAACCAAAAGTTGAAAATGAAATTAAAATCCTAATCTGAGATGCAAACCTCAAAATTGATGCACTTTGATTTTATTGATGGTTGATTCCAATAGTCTAGATTTGCATAAATGTGATTGTATGAAAATTTTGAATAATGATCTTATTTATAGATTTTTCTAGGGAAGAAATTGAAAGATGAAGATAAGATCAAGGATCTAAGTTGAAGAATGAAAAATTGTCATTTCAAAGTGATAAGGAGATGGTGATGAATTATTTAGTTCAATTGATGATTATTATGAGCACATTCTATCTTTTTTTTTGAGGTTTTAAAAAGATAAAAGAAAAAATATTAAAATTTAATAATATAATATTGTATTTTTCACTTAAATAATACAGTATTATTATTTTTTTATTTTTTAAATATTTTTTTAAAAAATTATCAATTTTATTTTTATAATATGAATTTAAGAACTTACTTTAATTACATTGATTTTTAGGAACGATATCCGTATCCATTTTTATTTTTTAGATAAACCTCTACCATAAGGGGTAGATCCCTTTTTCATAAATCTAAAAAACAAAAAACATTACATCTATGGATGATCCCTTCACTAAGAACATTAATCCTCTCAATCTAAGAGGCATTGAACAAATCTCCATGAATCCCAAAAAAAATTAGCAAAGGGCATAGTTGTGTCTTCAACAACCCTCTGCTTCTTCCCCACTGCCTCAGCATCGAAAACATCTGCAATAAATCCTTCCTTCGGGTTGGGCTTCACAGGTTGAATAGGCGCTCTTACTCCTTCCTTATAACGCTCCTGCAGCAGCCTATATGCCACCTTAACCACCTTGTATATCTTTCATGTCGCTTGTGCCACCATCGTGAAGAGGCGCTTGAGTATGAGCCCATCATGGATGTAAGAACCAAGGAGGAACCTGTCACCTAGAATGTTTTTGATTGTCTGCAATAGTGAATCCTCCTCAACCACAAAAAGTCGCTTTAGTTGAGAATTGAACTTCTCTATGTCGCACAGGCACATCGCTCCAAAGCAAATTCTCTCTACCATAGCTTGACCCCTAAACCTGCAAAGATAAATGAAAAACTAGTGTCTCTTCCCTTCGAGCACGACAGATATAAGGATCCTTGGAGAACATTCTGGATTTTATACATAACACTTCTTCACTAAGGAAATCTTTGCCATATTTAACAAACAAATCTGGAGATGCTAAATCGATCAAAAAAGTACCCCTGGGCCCTAACTCAACAACTCAAACTTGACAAAATCAGCCCTCCATCTCAACAATATCCACTAAGTCCTTGCCCAAATCATCAAAGGCCTAGATCTTCTCTTTTGAATCAAGCTCGACTCCAATATTGGCCAATTTATCTGCTAAACAGTTGGCCTCTCTATACACATGCAATATAGAGACGTTTCCCACTTGATTCATTAGATTATTGATAATCCCCAACCATTTCTTTAGTTTCTAGTTATGAGCAACATTCTTGCTAACTGCATTAACACATAGAAAGAGTCTCCCTCAACATCAATTTCCTTAAAATCTTTTTTTATACAAAAATTCAAACCACAAGACAAAGCTTCAAAATCCGCTTCATTATTAGATGCAATCCCTACCTTCCTAGCCAAAGCCTAAATGCATTCACCTTTGTAATTTCTAATAACACACCATGCCCCTGCTTCTCTCGGATTACCTTTAGTTGCTCCATCAAAATTTAATTTAAACCTTCCTACGGTTGGTGCACTCCATTTTAGATCTTTCATATCCTTGCCTTTATTAGGTAATATCTGAACTGAAGGCCCAAGCCTCCCCCAATTCTTTTGTAGTTCCAAGTGGAAAAGAACCAATTCTTCTTCCCCTTTTTTATTCAAGTTAGCCATTGTTAAAGCACAACCTGCACACACTAGGACCTTGAATACCCAGTTGCATAAGACAATCACTTGTCAAAATCCGTCCATGCAATGTGGTCCACAAAAAGGCTCCCACTTTCAGGAGAACAAATTTATGCCAACACAATCTCCTAGGCTAATTTGTGGGAGCACCATAAATGATTTGAATTTGATAACCCAACCGCACATAATAGTCTCCTGACTTCGACCCACACCAAATCACCTCTTCCTCCTTATTTGATAAAATAATCTTCCTTGTTCTCAAAGCCTCATTCACCATTGTCAAATCTCGCTCTGGAATACCCATGGCACAGTTATAATACTACACCACTTGCAACCAATGTTGAGTCACTTTGTCAATTACCTGCAGCCATTGTTGTGCAAATAGTTGTATTCCCAATATTGTTTTTCTTTTCTTTAGTGATTTAATTTAGTTAAGTTTCCTTTACGCAATTGATAGGTAAGTGATAGGTAACTTGAAGAATCCTTAGCTACACATATAGTGCTAGCATCATCCAAGAAGATATGTCCTTGGTCAATAATTAAATGAACCTCTCTAGGATAACAGATTTAGGATCCCTAGGTTTAGATTTGTTTATTTTCTATTTGTTTTATGTTATTTTCTTTTATTATATTAATTTTTTTATTTTTTAGCATTAAGAACAATAGATTTTGAGATAAAATTCAAACTATTTACTAACAAGTGCAAGAAGGTAGCCCATAATCTCAAAATTTTAATTGTATTTAGTGGTAGAGGGATGCTTTAGGAAGGCTCCTTCCATCCACATAGAGTTCAAAAGATATATCAGACATAACAAGGGATTCAAAAGATATATTAGACACAATAGAGGAGTGAGAAGATATATTAGATACAACAAAGGATTCAATATCTTTTGAGGAACCCAAAGCATCCACAACAATAGAAGAAACAACCTCCATAATGGTTGAAGAGGAAGTGGAGAACCTTATGGAACCAGTCAATTTTGAGTTCCCCATATCTGATCAAGAGCATGTTGTTATTCTAAAAAACATACCTTCATCCACTCTGCCTAACTTCTATGGTCTAATTTTGGAGAACCATGATACTATCTTGTTTGAGTTCGATGTTTTGTGTGATACCTTGAAGGATGTTGCTTTGAGATGGTTTATGGGGTTGGATAGAAATACTATTACAAGCTAGGATGTAATGAAGGGGAAATTATGTTGAAGTACTAGGGCTATTGTAGGGGTGGAGACATGAAGAAAGAAGACATCTTCAAGATGTCCAAAAAAAGGGGATGAGCCTCTTGAATATTATGTGGAGAGATTCCAATTTCTCTTGAAGAAGTTTTGACAAAACAAACTCTCCCCTAAATTCCTCAAGATGGTATTTCTAAGCTCGGAGTGAGTGAGTAATGCATGGACGCACATAATTGTTCTGAACAAGGTGATATCTCTCAAGTACCATTTGATGACATATGCAATCTTTGTAGGAACTATTCTAGCTAAAATTTAAGGAAGACTAAAATCTCTAGACTCTTACATACCACCAATACATCTAATATTATCTCTAGAGTTAATCTCAACAAGCTTTTCTCTAATATGAAGGAAGACATTATCAATAATCTTGCCACATAATTGGGTACCCTACATATAAAGAAGGAATGAGATGAAACCGAAGCAACTCTCATACAGTATTTCCCTCACTGTAGACAAAACAATGGCAATCGTAAATCTAGGAAGATTATTGTTATCTATAAAGAAAAGCTTACATGACCAGAGTTTCATGCCTTGGAAGATGAAGAAGGGTGATTCTTATACATTGCTCAACATAAACCATGGCAACAAAAATAAAGCATGTCTCTAGACCCACTATATTATAATGTTTCATTCCCTAGAGTCAATTCAAATGTTGTAAATTAGAATTACCCACCTTGAAACTCAATGTATAATATACCATTGCATTCCCCTCAGAACCCATTGTCATAGACATGGCGACAAAATTGTCAGAAATCGGGATCTTCGGATATTAATCATTATAAATAAGATATAAAATAAATGAACTAAGAATCATACTTGCATAAATGTATACATTACACAAGATATACATGGGGAAAACTCTTTCTAGTAAAAACCCCACAGAATATCATTTTGTTAAAACACATATAAATGCAGTCTATCATAAAATAGACTAGAAGCTGAGGAAACTCCTTTAATACTTCCAAATGGCCAATAATACCTCTTGTGCTTAGTGATGTAACTCACTATCAATCTCCAAATTCCCACACCTCTCAAATGAGAGAGAACCTCCTTAAACATAGGAGGAAGGGTGGCTTCACTAGTCAAACCTTTTCTATAGCCCTAATTCATAAATAATTAATAATCTAATTTAGTTATTAGATTATAATTATTTCAAATGGGATATGCTTATAAAGCATACGATATATAATGTTTTAGAACCTTAATGTTAATAGGGGACATCACATGTAAATTTTCATAAAAGAAATAATGAAGTACCCTAATAATGTAGGTCTTCTTTGACAATGATAAACAAGGACAAAATATATGCCATCATGAAGATCATGCTTTCCTAACTACATGAAAGTCATCTTGTCATAATTTATAATACCAATTTTTTTAAATGATGTTATAAGGTCTTATAAAAAATTATATTGCAGCTATAATCTCCTCAAATTAGCCTCTCCCCTTGAGTTCACTACATAGTACCCACAGGACTTAATAAAATTCTATTACAAGTGTCCAAAATATTACAAGGAGAAGAATTTTCAATATGCCCATAGGACCTTAGGACAAATGTGCCTATAGGACTTACTAATGCCTATCCATAGAATTTAAAACAATAAAGGACTTACTTATGCCTACATATAGGCTTAAAGGACTCACAAATGCCTACGTAGGTCTTATTTTATGCCTATTAGGACTTTTCGTATGCCTACTCGTGGGATTTAAAACTAGGATTTAGCCACTAGGTGGTGTCACTAACATGCATATTCCCCCTCAATGACATCACCTAAGGCCAATAATTGATTTGAATTTGGAGCTAATAATGCCTAAAGGTCTTATGCCTATTAGGCATTACATATAGGCTTAAGCCACTAGGTGGTGTCATGTACACACCCCCTGAATGGCATCACCTAAAACTCAATCACTGCATAGAGATTTTAACAAGTGATGACTATTCAATATATAAGATGTGCCCATGATATTCAATGTGCTTTTATGATGGAACTGGAGAGAACTTATATGATGAAATATATTCACTTTAGTGAAGTACTCATGATCTTCAATGTGATTTTCTCTCTTTATAAATGATATTCTTCGGAAAAGAGTAGAATATCTTCAAGTAAGATGGTACTTTTACATGTACCCAATTGGAACTCTTCCATAAATATTCAAGGTCATATTTATTCTTCAAGAGCTATTTTCATATTTTGCCCCTTTTGATTCAAATACACATAATAGATAACCTTCTTATTAAAGTATTTCACCATCCATGTAATAGGCCCTACACCATATGTTTTGAAGGCATAATCTAAAATAGAACCACTAATATAGTGAGAACATAATAATCAATTAAAATTGGTTCTTGGTGCAAGAAAAAACATAATATTATGTATTTGTCATTTAGCCAAAGATCATATAGTATTCCTCATAAAAGTAGCAAGGGGATCAACATATATTTTCATGAGCATAAGCATGAATAATTAGTTGGCTTGTTTAAAATAGAAGTATGCATGCTACTACATATAGTAATCATCCAAAAAAAGCAATGGGTGAGCTATTCTTTTAAGGTGTGATCCCCAAACAGTTTATAGGAGCGATAGCCACCCATTATAAGATCAATATTAGGTGTTTTATTTTTCACAATAGAATGATTTAAAATTGGATCAAATACAAAATAAGACAACAAATCTCTTTGATCTCCAAAAAAATGCTAATGATAAATTTATAAATTTTGAATTTTTCTTATGTATATTTAATAGCCATTATATTTCATAGAAAAATATTTTATCCTCTATCTATGAATAAATAAATGATCATTGTGATAGTAAAGCATTTGTTCATCAAATATACTACAATTAGGAATATTCTTAATGCAATATAAGGCATATCCTTCATCAAATACAATATAAGGCAAATCCTTAATGTAATATAAGGCATATACCTACACAAAATTAATTTGAGATAATATCATGATGTTTGTTCCCTTTATACCTACCAGTTCACATATGAATTTTTGTAGTGCAACTTAATACACTATATTTTTCCTAACCACCGATGGGTTTTGAGTTTGTAATAAGGGTCAGATTGGGGATGTTCCTATCCCCAACCCCCAACTATTTGTAGGTTTTAGTTCCTTAAAAAGGTGTATTGCATCAATTAGTGTAGTTGTTTTGAGTTTTATTTCTCAATAATGTTTCTGATACAACTCTTTTGGGTGCAGAATTGCTAACGTATGGATTGAGAGTGGTCGCCATGAAGTGCAAGTTCAATTCCTATCTCCCACCTACAAAGTTACATTCATCAAATAGGGACATCATTGATACTAACATTGGTCATGTGGACTTAAATAAATTCTTGCAAACAATGGCCAAGCCAGATGGAAGGACCACTTGGGCTACTTCATTGGTAAGTTCAGGACTTGTTCCAACAACAAGATTCCCAGTGTCATTGCAGTCTCCAGACCTGATAATGGCTTGTGCATACAAATATAAGTTGAATGAAAGAAGAGTCTATGGCCCCCTTGACAATGTGATCTTGGACATCTCCCCTAATGTCATAGAATATTTGTTTCATATTCCCAAATATGATTCATATGCTCACGTTACAATGACTCATGGGGAGCGGTACTTTCAAGAGAAGGAGATCCCATGAGGTATAGAAATAAAAATTTGATGGAGAAAACCAAGAAACTTAGTCAGATTGAACAAATCAAGATCTTTCACTAGGCCTATTTCCACATGGATGTTAAAGACTATGTCACTCTCCTTAGCAGGGTGTCGGGATTACCAGATGCAAAGGAATTTCGTCCTTGGATGTTGCTCTTCATTAAAAAAAATTGGCAAGGAAAGAATATATTGATTGGGGCAAAATGATCAGTGATAACTTGTACATGCAACTACAATGAGTAAAGACAGACCCAAGGTTCTACATGACTTCATATGTGATCTACTTGCTTGCAGCCCAAGTTACTTACCCAGGGTTGAGAAGAGAGGGATCCCTTCCAAGTAATCCTATATATAACTATTACCCCTAGTTGCAGCTACATAGGAGCATAAAATATCATTGGGTTGTCAATGATTTCTTTGTTTTTGCAATTATCAGGTCCATTGAGGGAGACTTTAGTAACAGGATATTCCCCGAGGCTGACAAAGAAATTAGGTATTTTGGTAGCTACTTTACTCAGTTTAAGACATTTACATATATAAGGGTTGAAGGGTACATAGTTCCTTCACACAAATTGCCCTGATATCCATGTCATCACCTTAGTGTTTTGGAATTATGTCAGTAGGTGGCAAATGCCCATAATTTGACTATAAGCAAAAATAAACAATGATTTCAACTCCCAATTGTTGTAGGGGTCCATTCTTGCTCAAATATGAAAGTAGCCAAGAACATTGAAGGTGAATTGCTTGAGCTCTATCTGGACCTACTAGGAATTATTCATGTGCTTGTAGATGTTATTTGTCTCCTACACAAAAATAATTGACTCATTTTATGGCCTTTAATCCCACTACATTCCAAGTATTGTTTTAATTCCTCTATTTTTCATCAATCTTTTTACTATTTGAACTTCACTGCAAATGCTCACTCCTGCCTAGATGTTCACGAGAAGAACATAAGTTGCGGCGTTTTAGGATCTGACCATAAATAGAAGTCCAGTTGTTGATAATACTCGACTTACATACATCAAGAAAATACGTCCACACAAACGTATTGATCAACCATAATGCAGCTCATGTGAATGGAGTGTGTATTCACCAACTAGAACAAAAACCAAGCTTGTAATGTTAGAATGTATTCGGGAGTGATTCGTTAACCTAAAAACTTTGAGAGCTTCCTTCCAAATTCTATTTTTCGCACATCCTACAATCCTTTCATTTCATTTCATCCGTTGAGATGACATCTCTTTGGAGCACTTAGTCAAATTATTCATGTGCGTTTTTTATGATTCTACATTTGGCATGCATCTCAATTCGGACGGCTTAAATCACGCACATTAAGATTTAATTTCTAGGTTTAAAAGTGTTAAACACTCAAAATTGACTGACCTTTTCGGAACGGCTTAAATCACACACACTAAGCTTATACTTCTAGGCTTAAAAGTGTTAAATACTCAGAGTTGACTCACATTTTCTAGACTTAATATGTTGCTAAATGTATGTTGTCACACTAAGAATACACTTCTAGGCTTAAAAGTGTTAAACACTCAGAGTTGACTAACATCCTCTAGACTTAATATGTTGCTTAGTGCGTGTGGTTTAAGGCTGGCCGACATTCTCTAGACTTAATATGTTGCTTAGTGTGTGTGGTTTAAGGATGGCCCAACCACGTCATAGCTAATGCACACTTTCGCATTCTTAACAACTATTCTCCGAGGCATATTTAAAAAACCATAAAAGATGCAATCATTAACTTTTCATGATGGTGACAATTAACAATTCCTTTACTTGTTTCTTTCATGGATTTAAGTTTAAGTGATTGCTTTGTATCTAGAAATATCGTGCTATCTTCATTTATCGAACCAATTTCTGCAACTCTCATAAATGTTCTTAACCTGTTCCAAGACTCCCATTTTCGACGAGCCTTAAATCACATACACTAAGCAACATATTATTAAGTCTAGAGAACTCTGAGTGTTTAACACTTTTAAATCTAAAAGTCAAAACTTAGTGTGAGAGATTTAAGCCCTCCGCCCATTTTCTTGCATGGACGGGGGGTTGAGGGGGGGTGGAGAAAGGTTATTAGTTTTGGTTTTACACCTGACCATTGCGTTTGCACGAACGTTTTCTTGAAACCTTTTTATCAGATCTATTAGTGCATATTTAGTATTCATCACATTCCCTTAGATGATATCTCTTCAAAGCATTTTGTCAAGCAGGCTTCTTCCCTTGTGTATGTTTCTAGTTTTGCATGTCTATTATGTCAGTCACAAAAACATCTGATAGAAATCCCTTGTATTATAATGGTTGCTCATAACTTATTCACAAAGAGTATACGGATAGAATTTGGAAAATTGAACTGTGCAATAATTAATGTTTTTTTATCCGAAGAATTCTTCTTCTCAAGTAGTTAATAGCTTTTTTCAATTGTGTTGTCAAAATTCACAATTCATAATTTAGTTGTGAGTTGTTAAAATGCTTTTCACAACTCATTTACGTTCAAATTGTACAACTAACAACTTACCCTGCATTTACTTTTCATCATTCAGAACATAGTTGCATTCCATTTTTACAATGTACAACTCACAACCTAGTTTTGAGTTGTGAATTTTGATTTCACAACCCACAACCTTTAGTCACAGCCTTCTATGTTTGACTTTTCAAAATTATAATCAGTTGTTAGTTGTGGATTTTGATTTTGCATAACCACTTCCGTATTCATATTTGCAATCCACAACCTATCGCTTTCAAAATTTGCAATTCATAACCTCTAAAAATTTGACTTTTCAAAATCACAACTAATTGTGAGTTGTGATTTTGTTTTGCACGTTGTCACCTCCCATAAGTCACAACCTTGTGTGTTTGACTCTTCAAAATTATAGTTATGAATTTGGATTGCACAATGTTTTTTTATTTATTAAAATTTTTAAGAAGTGAATTTATTTAGTTTTAATTTTAATTCTATTTTATTCACTTTTTTTTGCCCTCTTTTTGAAACTTGTCATAACTTTTGATTGATGGTGAGATTGGACTTGAAATTTTCACCAGGCATCAAAGGTGGCGAGATGACCATAAACCAAGAGAATTTATTCATGATGAGAAATTAAATTATGAGATTTTAGTATTTTTCAAAAATAGGTTTTAAAATATTTATAAGTACAAAAATCTCATAAACAATGAAGTGTTTCTTTCGTGAAAATTTGCCCCATAACTCAAAATGGTATTAGAAACATGTTCAAAGGATGGTTCTCCTTGAGGCCTTACCATTTTCAAAATTTAATTGCTTTTGCCAATGCATGATAGGACTATAGTTGACTGGGCTCGAAGATGATGACTTTGAACTGAGACCACATAATTGCATATCCTAAGAAAACTTTTCACAAGTACACATCTCAGATAAGCTAGATATTGGATTTAATGCAAAAGTTTAAAATTTAAGAGTTTGAAATTGGGGCAACAAAAGACAATGGAAAAATTCAAACAAGGTGGTTAGGTCCCTACGAGATTCAATGGGTATTTTCAAATGGAGTTGTTTAGCTCACCAATATAGACCTACTCTGTTTCTCCTTGATGGTGAATGGGAATAGGCTTAAGTTATATAAGAAACCCCATAATATACATGATTTTTTGCTTCACTTGCACCAAAAATTATCTCATCACTTGAATTAGCCACCTCATCTACTCCATCTGATAATACCATTCCATCGTCATGCGCATCACCCTCACTCCATGCACCTACTATTAATGAACTAATTGGTTCACCTGCAACCATTCCATTAAAATAAATGTTTATGTCTTGCTATCATATGCACATGCTATACACATCATCCAATGCAGCTATTCTAGCTCCAAAACAACGCAGTCGTACATTGTGTTATTGCCTGCTTGGAAAATCGCAGTCGTAACTTTCACAATCAACGGTATAAAATGTGTGACTAACTTTCATGTTATGTGCATTCTGTGCAAACACACTGTATTTTTAGAACCAGATTAGCTTCTGCCCATATCATCCACTTATGTTTTCCAGTCCCACCAAGGAGAACATAGCATCATACAACAATTGGAACTTATAAAATCTATTCTTAGTCGAGACCTAATTTTGTTCATGTCTACCAATTGATGTCTTTGGTGTAGTCGTCAATTTAGTCAGTAGCATGCAGCATAAGAATAAACGACCCAACATGCACCCATTTCAAATTTCTACGCACTGTGCAAGGCACTTTTTCAATTTCATGCATGCAATCATATTTAACCCGCCAATTTCATTTTTTGGCCATGTGGCATCACGGCTACATACTCAGAAAAATTATGTTGCGTGTACAATAGTCACATCAATCAATCAACTATCACTTTGGTCTCGTTATCCAGCTCTCAGCGAGCTACCAGCATGGTGCATATCAATTTACATATCTTAAATTGGTACTCCGCACATTTAATCATTTATTTCATGTTAATCTTACTATCACTATGGATTTTCCATGCATGTTACTCATTATTTAGTCATATATCATCACACTATATCCTAATTTTTATGCCTTCATACTCCTTATCACAATGTCATTAATTTGAGGAAAAATTACACCTTTAGTTGGGGGGGGATTGTCGTCATGATTAAATACCTTTTGCATCATCTTGAAATTTTTAGTAATTGATCAACAAAGTTTAAACTTGGCTAGTTGCATTGATTACCCCACGCGAGTGAAAGACAAGCATTAGCTATTACATTAATTTGATTATCTTATGGAAGGAGAGCAGACAAGGGGAATTGTATAGTTTACTAATCATTTGGAAGTTTACAGAATTTGGAAGAAAAAGGACATGACTGTAGATAAGGAACATTGGGACAAAATAGAAAAACTGAAGGGCTTTTATTTCAAGTAGGGTACAGGTGTCAATGAATTAGTATACTATAGGCTTTAGTTTGCTTGCAAACAAAAGGAAGAATGATGGGCTCTAAAAATGATACTAATATGCATAAGAAGAATTGACTATTGGCCCACAACCAAAGGAAAATCTTCCTTACAACCTTTGAGGAATTTTCTTTAGAATTTTCTTTACAACCTTTGAGGAAACAATCAAGAATGTGTTGATCGAAATGCAATTGTTAAGGAGCTATATTGACTTTGTCATTGAGGAATAAAAGCACTCGAAGAATATGGAGGAGCTCGCTAATGAATTCATGCTTCATTATGACATCCATTTGATTCTTACATGTTTCTTATCCTTTCTGTTCTATAGTTGAATAAGAGTCCAATCAGGATTGTGACTCTTGTCACTTTATAAATCTTACTTTCAGTTTTATAGGAGAATAATTCAATCTTGGTATTAGGGAGGATCGACATATGTTAATAGTTGTTTTTTATAATGAAAGCAACAAAAAACAAGGGTGTTGGTACTTAATACAATAGCCTGTAGGCAACAAGAGAGACAACAAAATAGGGGAGCAAGTCCCCCAAAAACAAGATCGGATGGGGCAAAAGAAAAAACTTGTCAAACCAGCAACAACTCAGAACCCAACTCAAGGAAGGGGAAAGATACCTAAGCCTTGACAAGGAGGGGTTTGGGAGAGGTGAGAAGACTTCCCCTTCTGCCTACGACAAACTACAGTCCAAGCGATACTATCATTAGGACCATCAAAAGAGAGACCAAGTGGGGAAGATCCCACTGGGTTACAATCAGTAGCACTAGTAGAGTGTTATTGCAGAACAACAGTAGATTGTTGTAGAGGAACAACATCAAGAGGAGATTCAATAGGAGTAGGATGGAGTTGCAAAACAGGAGCAACAAGAGTTGAATCCTCAGGGACGTCCAAGAAGCCACAACAACAACATCTACAGTAGCAGTAAGAGGCACAACTTCATCCCAGGAGGATGTCACATCCTCCTAAGAGGAGTCCACAGAATCTACATCAGAAGCATAGATAGTCAAGTGATCAGCTATAACATCCTTACACCAAGTGGTAGCACCTTTGTGACGCGAAAGAGAGCAATTTGAAGCTAAATGACTTGTAGAGAAGCGTTTTCGATAATGAAAGGGGAGGCCCTCAAAATCAAATGGTTGAGTCCAAGCCTATCCCCAACCATAAGAACCACATCCCCAGGGAGAAGTGAAGAGATGTCAATATCGATTAAGATGCAGGCAAAGGCAGAGTGTCCCATGGAAGACGTAGCATCATCAACCTTCAAGAAACGGTCTATAGGGTTACCAATAGCCTTGTAGCAAGAATGCTCCCAGAAATGAAGGGGAAGATTCAAAAGGTGAACCCAAATCGGACGCACATTAAATGGTTCAGTAAGAGGATTAAAAGAGGTTGTCCAGGCCTTAATAGAGAAAGAGTGAACTCCCCAAGCCCACTACTTCCCCAATATCAATTCATGATTAGACAAAGAAGCAAAGGAAGCAATGAAAAAGCCTTTAGCACAAGGGAAAAGATTAATACTATTAGAAACCAAAGGCTTCTAGGAATCACTCGCCCAACGATGAAGGTCTGGAAGTGAAGGCCAAAGCCCAAAAATTTTGCACACCAAAGCACAACGTTGGTAGAACCCAATATTATCTAAAACATCCTGTCCACATACCACAATAGGAGAAGACTTGGCACAGGGAAGAGGACGAATCCCCTTAGAGGGCTAGGTAGCAGATCTAGCCACACAAGAAAAGTTGTTCTTACTAGTGAAAAAAGAAGGCCTAGGCGTGACCTTAGCACTCACAACAGGGTCGCCATCAGTAGCAGCATCACCAAATAGAGGAGCAACACCATTATCCAGAGCTTCCATAGCAGCAACATCCCCAAGAAGGGCATCCACAAGGGGGGGAGGGCACAAACCTTCCATAGCCAAAGCAGAAGCACCATCGGAGACCACATTGGCACCTGCGCAAGGGGGAGGGGGACTTGATCCACCCAACGCGAAGGGCATTGCCATAAGAGAAACAGTGGATGAGGCTTGCAAAAATGGAGCAACATTCAAATTCGAGGAGGCGGGAGCAGCGGGAGCCATTACTACAATCTTAATAAAATTCACACTCTCTAGGTGTTAATAGTTGTTTCTAAGCTGTAATTAACCCACTTTCTCAGGACTATCTATAAAAGTCTAATCTTGTCAGAGTTTGGGGGATCTTTGAATATATGATGGACATTAGATTTTGCTAGATTTTCTTGTTGACTAGTGAAATTATTTGTTATGTACTAGTGAAGAATGAATAATGTTGATGATTAACGATACCTTGCCTTACGACTACTTTGTGATCAAAGGTTGCAACCCTCAAGCACGGGCCGCTTGAGGTATTGTAATCATCTTTATAGTTAGATTGTTAATTTTAGCATTACTTAAGTTGTTCATTGCTTTAGTAGATTATTTGTTGTGTTGTTCTTTTTTAGTTAGATAGATATAATTTGTTAATGGTACTAGTAGCATAGGATTGTGAATTGAAGTTGCAACATGGTTATAATACTACACCACTCGCAAACACTGCTAAATCACTTTGCTAGTTACCCGCAACCACTGGTGTGCAAATAGTTTTATTCCTAGCCTTGTTTATGTTTTCATTAGTTATTGAATTCAGTTAAGTTTCCTTTACGCAATTGATAGGTAACTTGGAGAATCCTTAGTTGCACATACAATGCATCGTACAAGAAGATGCATCCAAGTAATTGATAATTAAATAAAACTCTCTAGGACACTTAGTTACTTGATATAGGATATGTTGGTACATCAAACGTGCGCATCGAGTTGTGTGGATTAGCCTATTGTGTACTTAGAAAAGGAGTCAAAATTTATATCTTCTTGGATTGGAGATTTTGGTTCTACTTGTCTAGAGCTATTAAGATTGTAAGTGAATGTGTGTGAACCATGGGTTATTTTCATTTAGGATATTGCAATTAAGTGTGTGTGAAGCATGGGTTATTTTCATTTAGGAGATTGCAACTAAGTGTGTAGCTAAATATCATAGTTCAATGGGAGCTTTTGGTAGTGATATGGATTCATCATTTGGTGATGGATGATCTACTACAATGGTTGGGTGTTATGGACAAACTCTTGGATTATGATTCTTATGTTGCATGAGTGCTTAGATATCTTGAGTTCCACTTTTAGGAGATGCTTATCTTCATTTAATTTGAGATGATCATCATTTATTTAGAATATGTTTGTTATAATGTCTTGGTTTACTCTTGATTTCGATTTGAGTATAGGCATGCAAGAACACTTCATGTTCTAGACCAAATTTTGTGCCTTTTCCCTCAATGTAATTTTGTCAAACAGTTGGCTTGCAAGCTGACTACTAGGGTTTGATTTTTCTCAGTGTGCAGATGTATATGCTATTTAATGCTTAATAACTAACAAGGACAGAAGTGTATACAACCAAAACAGATTCCAATGCATGCATGAACTCTATTAGATAAGCGATTTAACTGAAACCGTAACAGCAATGATGTTTCACAAAGATTACAATCTTGTCACAGGCTAACAGCATATCTTGACACTCTTGTATTCAATATTTGATACTTGATTCCAAACAATTAAAGCATTATCAACATACCAAGTTCGCTGTCCTACTTCTACAGTACTGAGACCCCTATCAAAAATACTTGGATGGAACTATATATTTGTTGTCCTTCATGAGCAGCAAATCCCTAATTCAGCTTTTTCTATACACCTACAGGTTGTATGGCTCCCTCTATATTGCAGTTGCAGACTGCTACGACTGATTTTTAGTAGTTGCTCCCACTATATTGTTGTTCTATGTGATCACAGACTTGTACGGCCCTTGTATCTTCCTCCCAGCTCACACGGCTCAGTTTTGGGCTCAACTAGACTTGTACTGTAGCACGACAAATACTCTCACCAAATGATGTCAATCACTAGCAATATAGCGAAAACTGTAGTTGCGCTACTGTAGCACGACACTGTAGCACGACACTGTAGCACGTTACTATAGGAGCAAGATATCTTCCTTAAAACTCGATTCAAATGCTCTTGACTATGCCTTTCAACAGCTAGAAGAATTCTATTCATGACGGTTTACCTCCTCACAAACCTTCAAAAAGAACTCCAATATTTTATTTTATTTCATATATACCCAAGTAAAATGAAAGTGAGCTCTTCAATCTATTTTATAACTTCTTGGGACTTGTTCACTTGTCTTGTCAATGTGGGATAATAAAACACTTCTTCCATATTTTATTCTTCTTTATGTGTACTATGTACTTTTAAATGAAAGGGAACATTTAATTTTTATTACATGTTATTTTATTGTCCCATTATAGTCATTTATTAAATTAAATTAAATATTTAATTTGACTTTATAACTTACTTGAATAAATAAAAATTAAATGACTATGAGTTATTGTCATCCATCTGAGCATCAACCATGAAGTCAATGATGTTGTTGAAGATCTGGATCATCCCAAAGTGACTTACTATAAATAGTAAATGTGACAAAACTACATCAAAGCATCTCAGAATGATCTGTGACTAAAAATGCCTAGGTGAAAATCCCCCAGGATCCCTTTTGTGTCTTGGTTACCCTATGGGATCATGAGAAAATAGGCTAACGACAAAGCATGAGTTAACTAGCTAAAAAGGGGACATTACAAGGCATGATACTGGCTCTCTTGAGAGTAAGATGTTTGCATTGGTGCATGTGATCTAGGGGATGTTAGATCATGGTGCCACAATTAGGTTCCTAATTTTGCAATTGAAGTTTTGGCAATGGTCGTATTGGCTCTCTTTGTACTAAGTGCATTGGTTATGTGCTTAGGAACTTCATTAGAGTGTCGTATTGCATTTGAAGCTTAGAATAATTTGATCAGTTGTCGGTGTTAATGGATACATGGATACTTGGATACTTGGGTGAGGTTGGAGTTCTCTTGAGATTAGAGACATATGTTGATACTATTCTCTTTGGAGGTTTCAACAAGAATATCGAGGAGACTACACTTGGATATGATGCAAGCTCATGATGAACTTGGGAGGAAATCGTTCTTGCAAAGAGTCATGATGACTCAGTTATCTTGGAGGAACATTCTCATTCCCCACTATTGATCTACTTGACATTTTATCACCTAAAAGGTATTTTCCCATTCTTGTTTTTAGATGTATTATGTTTTATGCATTGTCTTCTCATAGATTGGATCTTAAGTTGTGGATAGTTAGTTTTGGAGAGTTCATTTGAGGAATGTTTGGCATGATTACCTCCTTGTGCATATGAGTTGTTTTATGTCATTTATGAAGATCATAGGAGATGTTTAATTCAAGTGGTTTTTTAGCTTTCAGAATGGATATTTTGAATTTGGTCTTCCTTAGTTAAGAAAAGCTTGCATCCATGTTGGTATTACACAATACATGTTTGATTTGATCTATGAGATAGATTAGTTTGATGTTGTTGAGGCTTTTCGTTCGAGGTTACAAGGATATCATACTTTACATAGCATAACACTTTGAGGTGGTTCTATGACATGTTTTGATTTATGGGTTTTCTCTTAACTTTTTGTGGTTACTTCTTGAAGGTTTGTTTTCATATGATTTGGAAGATTTATGGTGACATATTGTGAGAGAATATGCAACTATATGTGTTGCATGTGTTGATCAAATGTTGTGATTGTCACTAGTACTACATGGTTTTGACCATCAACCACACCTTGGTATGAGTTTTGATTGGTAGACTTGACATGCCTTAATGTATTTTCAGATTTGAAATTACTCATGCAATGAGATTTCCTGAGTATGTACTTCATTGACAAGTTTAATGTATAATGAGCTTGTGATTGTGGCTTCTGGGATGCATAGATTATTGGCATGAGATTATTAATGTTGTTGATACTTCAGAGGTACGAATGGTTGGATATATTATCATATCTTATGAGTGTTATTTCCAAACATGTGGGCTTTTACCTTAAATGGTAGCTTGGAGCCTTTGTCATCACTTGGATTTTACACTTGTATTCTTTGGATTAGTGCCTCTTCACCTTGGATTGTTCCTTTTCTTCCATAGGTGGCATGTTGGACAATCAAAGCTTGAGATGGTCGTCACCTTGGTTTTATTGCAAGTATCTTGATGGAACTCGAAAGAATGTTGGAGATTTGTTTGATTTAATGTATGAATATGATAATGTATTTCATTCGTTGACCCTTATACAAAATATAAAAGTGGGAGAATGTTAAAATAAGTTTTGTATATCTTGCGTAACATGGAGTAATTTAATTATGTAAACTAAAGAAATATTTAGTTGTGGTGCATCTAAAAGATGTGTTTATTTAGCCACATTAAATATTTATTTGGGCTCACCCATAAATTTGTAACATTGGGTTCGTCATTTTATGTGTAGAAGAGAAGATAATTAATTATTGCTTCAAAAAATATATTTAATAATGTAAATCAAGAAGTAATTGAGAGGTTAATGCTTTTTGTACTCCTAGTTTTGCATACACCTTGCATAATGTGGAATAATTTATTTATGTAAATTAAATAAAGATAAGTGTTGTACACCTTGCATAACATGGAGTAATTTAATTATGCAAACTCAATAAACATCTAGTTTGTATACACCTTGCATAATGTGGAATAATTTATTTATGTAAATTAAATAAAGATAAGTGTTGTACACCTTGCATAACATGGAGTAATTTAATTATGCAAACTAAATTATTAAATATTTATTTGGGCTCACTTGTAAATTTGTAACATTAGGTTAGTCATTTTATGTGTAGAAGACAAGATAATTAAGTATTACTCGAGAAAATATATTTAATAATGTAAATCAAAAAGTAATTGAGAGGTTAATGCCTTTTGCACTTCTAGTTTTGTAAACACCTTGCACAATGTGGAATAATTTATTTATGTAAATTAAATAAATAGTTAGCTATGGCATATCTTCAAGACGTGTTTAGCCATATTAGATATTTATTTGGATCCACTTGTAAAATTGTATGTAACATTGAGTTGGTTATTTTATGTGAGAAAAAAAAAATTATTTAAAAAAATGTATTTAATAATATAAATCAAAAAGTAAATGAAGGGTCAATGGTTATAGCTTTGTATGATTTGAAGGCACGTGGTTTCATCTTACCACTTGGTTGTATTTGTGTGACCTGAATCTATAAAAACAAATGTATATTTAGTGGCCAAAATTGACAAGGTTGTCAATGTATTGAGTCTTCTAAGAAGTGCATATGTAAAATATGATGTGAGATATATGGATTAATGCTTAAACACATGGAGGATGCATAGAAAAGGCTTAATTTGAAAAGTTTCATGGAACTTTATAGATGCATTTAATGCATGGAACGAATGATTTTTTAAATTAGATTTTTCCCTCTTATTGTGTTATCTTGTGGCTTGTGTATTTGATCTTTGCATTACGATGATTCTATATACTTATATACATGCTTTTCGCTCATGGATTTATGCAAATAATGCATTTAGCATTTTAAATATTATGCATTATTTTCTTATCGTTTATGGGATACGACTTCCTCAAACCAATCCATCGATTAAAAATAAAGAAAGAAAGAAATTAATATTTTAATACCCAATGATATGTCGATCTACAATATTTAACTCCATATCCGAGTCGAACAGCAATTCTTCATGACATATAGATCCATATTGTACACTCTAAGTGAGAGGAGCTATACTACTCTCTTCTATAAATATTTCTCCTAACATCAAATGAAGGCAAACCTTTTAATTCTTATGTTAGAAGCCATCATGCATAACATAAAATTATTATAAAATTGACTTCAAATATATTCAGGTTAAAATCATTAGGATGCCACAGAAAAGTAAGCATCGTGCATTTAACTAATATGTTAATATTTGTCTCCCATTGCAAGATATATCGTAGGTAGCCAAACGAGCATACCATTCAAGTATCTACAGAATTTTTTCTGTGAAATCTCGCATTAAAGTTCATTTTGGCATCCCGCAGGCACTTGGTCTATGGGAAACAAAACGAAAAATTATTTCTGATTGCAATAAATATATCATATTGTGCTCTAAGATAAGTATTATATAAATCACAAAAAAATGAATTAATAATAATGACTGAATGATATGCAATAGAAACCCTGCAAATGAAAATAAAGTCATTCTTGTTACAAATCACATGAGCTTCTTGTTACAAATGTTGTATGTTGTGTTGGTAGGAAACCATGTGTTAGATAAGGTCCCCTCAATAATATGAAAGTAACAAATTTCTTTACATTTGCCTAAAAGAACAGGGAAATAATTATACCGCAAAGTTATTTCAAGTTGACCCGATATATCGTTGCATCACCTTGTTGTTCAATAGTCAAACAGTTCATGCGGACAAGCAGAAGCAAAAAAGGTTTTGCCTTTGGACCTGCAAGATGAAAAACTTTGAACTAATATCGATGCACCAAAAGAAAAAGTGTCTTCCAAAATCTATATACAATCAATGAGAGCATATCTTCAACAGTTAAATTCATAGATACAATACCAAAGCCAAGAGGTTCCAAATCATCTTGGTCAAGCCACTCTGCACCATACTGATCGCCTCGCTTGGCTCTACCAGACAACAAATTATTTATTTTACGAATTGCATCATCCAATTCCTGAAAGTAAGTATCGCAATGTTGTAAGGAAAAAGAAAAATTCAGGACAGCCAAAGGCTTTTCACAGATAACCTCTGGATTTTGGTGTAATAGGTTACAATTTTATGATTAACGATCCTCTAGATATATTTATGTTCCTAATATAAACCTACAATTACACACAATTAAAAGGAACAATGGACTTGTATGAATCTTAGAGACTAAATTTAACATGTGATTATTGAATAATTTAGCCTGATAAATTATTGCAAAACGCAATTGAATATTATAGGATTTTCCCTTAAATTCACTATTTCAAATATAGGAAGAAGCTTAAAAAAATATAAAAATTTGCATCTTGTTAGTAGAATTGCAGTAATTGTGGAACAAAAATAATTCCTCTAGAAAGGTGTAAGAAAGTATATATTAAATGTAAAGGGCAAGTAAGAAAAAACAAATCTCAATAGGAAGCATGTAACATTAAAAAACAAAAGTATTCCTCTAGAAAGTTGAAAGAGAAAATAAATTAAATGTCAAAAGAGCACGTGAGAACTGTAGAAAAATCTCAAAATTAAATCATAGAATAGAACAAGTCATACACAAAATTACCTCCCATGAAGCCAAACCTCTTAACCATGAGGGTGTTTTGTCATACTCTTCTTTGCTGACCTCTAATAAACGATCAGCAACAAATTCCTCTTTAAAGATCTCAGGGTTTCCAATATTTTCTGCTACCAAAAGCCATATCACAGTATAAGCTAATTGTCATATCGGATAATGCCTCACAACCTACCCCTCAATAGTTCAAGAAAAGCTAAATATTAAATTAAAAGCTAGCCTCTGTAAAAAGAGCTATCAAAAGTAGACAAAACTATAATAACCTGTAGTGCTCTGATAGCTCTCAGTTCGATGATGTGCATTCGACAAGACATCTTGATCATTCCAGTGATATGTGCTCTGATAGCTATCAATTGGATGATGTGTATTCGACAAGACATCTTGATCATAGCAGTGATATGTAGGTGTTTCCTTGTCTTGATGTTTGATCTCTTGACTATATGCATAAAAAAGGATAATCAATACTCTATAGCATTCATTTTTTAATTTCAAAAAATAAAAAATAAAGAAAAGAAGAACATTTTATAGCATTTCATTTTTTTAATTTCAAAAAAAATAAAAAGTAAAGTGTCTGCACAACCTTCCCAGAATTTGGACTTGAGCATCATATTCAAGGTATACCTTGCACCTACCCTTGTTGTATTGGGAGATCACACACTGGACTACAATTTCCTGTATTGGCTGAGGAATGCATATCAACAAATAAGGTTAGCACTCGAGCATTTAATAAGTCAGAAGCTGAACAGTAAACAAAAAGGTGGGGATAGCAAAACCAGTCACAAACCTTCACGTGCTAAAGTAGCAAGGCATGCATCTGAAAGACCAAGGTCCTGCAAACTTATGGAATCCTCAAACCTTGGTTTGTCAAGAAAAACATGGATGTCTAGCATTGTTAAAGAAAATTTTACACCCTATTGTCACATACTGTGCTATAAATTAATTTTTAGAATCTTCAACTGACAAAATCATTCATCTGTCTATATGCTGCTTCTGGATTTGATTGTGTAAACAAATCCAGAAGCAGCATATAGACAGTCAAATGGATTGTGGAAATCTACTGACAAAAATCATTCTTTTTAAAAAACACATTGTTTTAGATCTTAAATGAGTAGAGGAAAACAGAACCCATTCATAGTTTACTAAAACTTGCAAAACAATTTAGTGCTCCACTAACATGTATAGATTAAAACATAAAGAACATAAAAAACTGTCTATTGAACAAGGAGCACATCATAAAGATGACATACATGAAGCCCTATCATTAAAAACAATAGAAGAATCACGGATCAGCTATGCTCTTAAGAAGGGATATTTGGGCATATTGTGGGTGTTCAATTGAAATGTAATTCGTCAAAAGAAACACAATATTCGATAAGATTTAGTTCAACAGCTTGGTAAATTATCTTCCTCTGTCTTCGAAGAGATCTTTGCTTCTGGATATTGCACCCGTTAAAATACATTTGTGTGAACCCCACAAACTGAGGAAACGCCCTGCCTACATAATTAATTCATCTTGAAGTTACTTGACAGAACCCAAGAGTCCAAATATAATACAATTCTTAACCAAATAGGAATTCATTTGCTTTCTTATCACTAACAGATTCTATGTTGCCGATAATAATGGAAAACTTACTAGCAAGCTCTTAGAAAAATATTTTAAAAGCTCATTGACCTTTGTATTGTGAATCCAGACCCAACAAAAAGGATACAGAGGATCATCTTCAAGAACATTGTTGCTACAGCCCCTTGCAGATGCTGCTGTAAAGGATAAGTAAGATGCAGCTGACATGCTTGTCTTGTAATCGGTTGTCTGTGTAAGGGTTTGACTTGCAAGAATATGATTAGAAGGGATTTCCAACTCTGCAACCTTATCTTCTCTCGGACTACTTACCTCAAAAGGAAATCGTTCTTCACTCTTATCAATATGTGCTGTAAAACACACCAGATACAATAAATCCATTACACAGTTGCAAAAGAACAAATTAAAATCAACCGATTACAGAAATCTTTGCAAATCTCTAAATATCCTACAATTTGTAGAAACTTAAAACCTAAAAATATGAAATACAAACTTTTATTTTCTATAATCCAACTAAAAGTGGACTTTTTTTACTTTTTAGCTATATCTCTAAATGCCCTATAATTTGATGTTTGATTAAAAAAATTTACATGCATTTATGAGTGCTCTTACTTGGAGATGCATGATCATTCTAAAATTCACATTTGGAGGTAAAAATAAATGGTGAAATACCAAGTTATTTCGTGTTTTATTTTGTGCCTATTTAAGGGAGTCTCTTAATACATTCACATATCTACAAATAGCATAATTCATGAAAGTCAACTCCCTTACCCAATGCCACCCACTTCTCTCTTGTATGGATTCCTACACACACTTAACCCATCCATATCCTCACACATCCCGTTACATTCACCCCATCCATAGATTCACACACACATTTCCATGTGTACCCATCATCTACTTTGATTTGGCCCATGGTTGTAAGGTCCATTGAAGCAAAAAACAGCAAAACTGCAATTGATTGCAAGTAGTTGTGAATTGCGAAGTTTAGTGCTTTTTTCCGAAAATTGCAAGTTTCTAAAAAGTCGTCTACAACAATTATTTCATTTTTTTCTGAATAATCACGAAAACATGTTGCAATTTAACTCGTTCAAATCATATGTGATCACATGTATTGCCAGTTTCTCACCATTCAAGGACGAGTTTGACTACAGCAAGCAATTTTTGGTCAGAAAAACATACAAAAGTGTTCTGTTGAAATCAAGTGTAGAAAAATGTGCAAATTATGAATGTAAACAACTAATTGCAAAAGGTTTAGTTTTCATTTTACAATCCATTTTAATTTTTCATATATTTGCTCTTTAATCTTTTTACTTGGATTTTTAACTTTATTCATATTGTTGTAAGTTTTAGCTTTTAAGTTTTAAAACTTTAGACTTTAAAATTTTTATTTCTTTTAAATAATAAAAATTTAATTAAATATAACATTAGTTATTTAATATTTACAATTTTAATATTAATTATTATTATTTTTGGGTTGGTGAATTGTGGCCAAGGGGACCACACCTTTAAGTAAATAATAATAAAAAATTGTGTATCAACCATAAATAGGGATGTTTAAGAGTAACAATAAAACTCAACCCACGCAATGAGAGAACTTACATCCCTAACCATCATACACAATTTTAACTAAACAGTAATTTAGGAGTGATTTAAGAATGACGATAAAAGTCAACCCACACAATAGGGATATAACAACGGCCCCCTTAGGTTGCTACTAAGTTTTTTTATTATTTATTTATTTAATTCTCAACAAGTGCCAACTTAACCAACCAAGCATCTTTATTCTAGCTAACAAATGTCGACTTTGTAATTTCTTCAATCACAGTGGTGGCAACAACTCTACACCACCACTTATGCTTACACGAGAATGTGCTAAGCTCTCAATGTCAAGGTCACTCCTAGACCTAGACCTAAGCCTCACGGGTTCATTCTTGATGACCTTGCCTACGTATACCCTCATTAGAAATCAAAAGGTTTGCAGTTCACACTACAATGTTGGAGGAAGTTCATTCACTCCTCGGGTATGGGATCTCTACTCACTTAAAATCCTAACTTTTAATTAAGTGTAATCTAGTAACTTGTTCAATTATAATATAACACATATCATATAACTTTTAATCCGAGTAAATTGTACATTAGTAACTTGTCATATCATTCCATGATCCTCCAATTCTATAGAGAGTGATCCAAGTGTACATCACACATACACAAGGTGACTAGCTCATACAAATCACACATACACAATGACTAGCTCTAGCATATATCATAAATACACAATGACTAGCTCCAACATACTTCACATATACACAATGACTAGCTTCAGCATATGTCACATATACACACACGGTGACTAGCTTCAACATACATCATAAATACACAATGACTAGCTCCAACATATGCCACATATGCATAGAGACTAGCTCCAACATATGTCACATATACTAAAGAAAACACACACATGTACTAAGAAGGGGGCTGAATTAGTACACAAAAAATTTCACTTATTTAAACTTTAGCAATCAAAAAGCAATAATCACAAGTAAGATCTAGCAATGAAGAATACAAGATGCACACATGATTTTACAAGGAAACCCTTGCAAGAGAAAAACACAGCAAAATATTGCTTTATATATGAATCTTCTTACAAGCTTTGAGGCTCCTACATGCAGAAGACACCAATCCCCTCCACTGAGCACCAACTCAGCAAGAGACACCAATCTCTTCGAGTGAGAGGCACCAACCTCCCTATCTCACAAAATAGAATACACCAACCTTCAGAATGCAATATAATGTCTTCCTTAAAAACTGAAACATATCTCACAAAATAGAAGACACAACATCAACAAAAGTCTGCCTTAAAAATTTGTTCTCAAATCTGCAAAATGTCCTTAATCAGATATGCAATAAAATCTTCAATGAGTGCTCTCAAATCTGAAACATATATTCGCAAAAATTCTGCACTATCTCTGCTCCAAAATGCCTGATTTTATTTCATAAATCTGCTCTTCATCTGCTGTAGGTCTGCTCTTAAAGCAGGAAGGATATTCAATAAATTGATGTGGAAATGAACCTCAACAAACTTCTATATATACCCCTCAAACATGCCTCTTTATCCAATTGTCACCTCCATTTGATTAGGTCAGCCGGCATTAATATTTGTTCTCCTTAACAAGGTCAGCCAGGCGTTTTATATATTTTTATTAATAAAATCTCTTTGCCCAAATTTTGGTGCTTCACAGTAGAGGAGTCCGCCCAGCCCAAAACACATTTAATTTATTATCTTCCGAGGAATTGTGATGGTTAATGGCCAACTTACTACATCACCTTGTTAAGAGGCCAACTGGGTGCTCATGTTTCAAATTTGGGGAAAATCAAAGTTCACTTGGGCAAGTTATGCAATTACGGAGTTTTCACACCTATCTGGATAATTCAGATTCCCACAATTCCACTTTAATCCCATTTCCCTTGGATACTTTACTCATCTCCAATTGTGAAACTTTCTTGTATATCCAGATCTTATCCAATTGGACCCCAATCCCCCGAAGCATCCTTGAATCCTAAGGGCAAATAAGGACTTGCCATATGTTCCATCATGCTTGTACCTGGGATAACTGCCTTTACACCATTTGCTTGCTTGGTAGTAGTAGGTGAAATTGTAAGACTTGAGAGCCAAGGCCATTGAAGGTCTATAATAAAATTGTAAAAGTCTATGCCCTTCTATAATGATTTTATTCCTATTTAGTATAGAAAATTTTCAGTATTGTGTTTGAAAATGTGAGTTGTGTGTTTTTGGCTACATGACTGGGCGATCTCATAATACCCACAAGACTTAATTGCACCAAGTGGTATCAAAGCTGCAGTTTGCTTGCTGGTAGGTGCTAAGGTTGAACTAATGATCCATCTTCTTCCTTTTCCCGTAGTAAAGATTTGTATTCATATATTGCAGAGGGTGGTGTAGATGAAAAGAGAGAGGACAAGATTTTTGGTGGAGTGGACTAGAGCATAGTGAGTTGAATCCCACAAAAAGAAGAAGAGTTAAGAAAGGTGAGGACGTGAAGAGTATTGAATGGAGAAGCATTTGGTGGAGGTTGTTGGCCTAAGGTAGGTTCAATCCCACGAGAGAAGAGAGGAGAGCGGAGTACAATTAAAGGTGGTTGAACAATGGTGGACAAAAGTACACAAGAGAAAGGAGTGAGGAGAAAATTTTGCAAGGAAGGAGGTCTCTCAATCTAACCAAATGTTGGAAGAGGAAACGGAAGGGAGCTTTTGATGATCCTTTAGCAGCAATGGAATTCACTGCAAGTTGTTTGCAACTTTGAAAGGTGGTTTCACCATCCAACTTCGTTTTTTGAGCCTATTCTTACCCTTAGCGTCTAATGCAAGAGCATCCAAGGTGTGTTGGTTTAAAATTTTGTACACCTGGGAAGATGTCCAAATTGTGGTTTCAACCACAACGTGTGAATTAAAAACTCTCCTAATTTAAGGGAAGGCTCCCCCTTTTCTACTATCACTAACTAAACACTAATCTAACTTGGGTGGGACAACATCCTTTTCTCTTTTTTCAGAAAAGATGATAATTTTTTCTCTTCCTAGAAAAAAAATAGTAGTTAACAAAATAAATAGAGCAACTTAAGGAACTTTAACAATAACAAGAATGCTTATACAAAAAGAAAGTGAAGTTTCCATGAAAGCTCAAAGTCTTTACTTTCCACCAATGAAACCAATGCGACCAAAAAGCAAAGGAGCGGGTCCCTGTTTATAATGGGGTGATGTGTGAAAAGGTCACATGTTGTACTATCAAGTTTACATGTCCTCTATCGCTCAGATAGTGGAGTTAGTTGTTGTTGTTTCTGACAGTGGCGATCTATTGAAACTGGTCCAAAGAATGCTTGGCAGTTCTTTGATTTGTGGATTCAAGTGTTGCTGATTGGAGAACATGTTTATTCGGTTTGTGCAATGTTTCAATTCAGTTTTCTAGCGATGGTTTAATTGGCAAGTGATGTTATGATGTCCTGAGTTCAATGTTGTCAGTTGCGTTCAAGTTTCTAGTGATGGTTTGATTGGTAAGTGAAGTTACGATGTTTTGAGTTTAGTGCTATCAGTTGGGTTGGTTTTTGGTTGACTTAGGTGGTGTATCCTATCTGGATCATGTCTTTTTGGCTGGGATATACTTTGGTGGTTGAGTTTTGATGTTGATATAGGTCTCACCATGGCAAGTGTAGGTCTGCATTAAGTTTTGTGCATGGGAGAATGATTTTGGACCAATTGGTTGGTGTATTACATTGTCTATCTACATGTTTCATTTGTTGCCGACCTTGGACAATGTGTTTGAGTTTGTGGTTAGTTGGAACCATTTGGAAAGGATGTGTTATGATGCATTTGTGTCCTCTATATCTCTTGGAGTGGACCGCATTTGATTTTATTGGTCCGAGTGCCCTAGTTTATATAATTTTGTATATTTTGTTTGTGGTTGGCCTAGCTAAGGGTTTCAATGAGTTATCTTGTATATATAGTACTGCAGATGTAAGAGTTGAGTATGGGATATATGTGAATTGATGTGAAGTGGATTGGAATGATGCACAAGCAAATTTGGAAAGGCAAAAGTGTGAAAGGCAACTATGAAGAGCATTGAGACAAAGTTGGAAGTTAGGCATGTTTGTCATGACATTGGTCGCTTGACACAGTGGTTCAAGGACAATTTCATGATCAAGAGATCTTATTCATTTCAATTCATTTGATCCTCTGCACCTATCGAAAGAAGGTGTGTTCCTTTTGGCAGTTTGTGCATATTTGTATCTTGCCCTAATGTTGTGCGCCTTAGTCTTGCAAGTCCTCTCAAGTGCAGTGAGCTCCTTGGACTTGAGCCTAAACTTTGTAATCAGTTATTCATATTGTGATTGTGATTCTCACCGTGGTTTTTCCTTGTTTAGGGTTTTCCACCTAAATCTGGTGTTCATGTGTGTGTTGTGCTTTGTGCTTTCATGTTTCATAATTACAATAATTAGTTAACTATGGTTTGAAGTTTAATCAATTAGAAGTAAAGTCTTTTGTGGTCCGGATTAATTCACCCCCCATCTCAATCTTGTGATATGTTCAACAGAACATACCACAACACATCATATATGGAACTCGAACGCATTTATATTATTTATATTAATTTAGTACATCATATACACCCTTATATCTCCTTTGTATCCTTATATACATTCATATTATATCTATTCATAAACATCCACCCTTGTCTTCTATTACATTCTTATGCCATATTCTATCTCTCTCTCTTTGAGAATTACATCTTGGGATATACTTATATCAAAGGGATGGACGTGATCAATACATAGCATCCTTAATCTAGATGCTATCTTCCTAATCTTATGTTCTACGAGCTTGATGCGGCAAGATGCAGTATGTTCTCCCAGATTGTGTCTAGCTACTTATCTTCCCTATCAACATCATCCCCCCTTTCAAAACATTGACTTATCCGCAAGTCAACTCTATTCAAGATTTTTACGATAATGTTTCAATCTTGCTCTATCAACATGACATTGTAATATAGTACCATCTAATGTTCTTAAGCGGATTGCTCCTAAGTCAAGAATGTTTTTAATTAGATAGGCTCCCAATCACCAAACTTTGATTTTTCCTAGCTTTTTGAATTTGCTATCATATAGGAGGACCCTATCATCAACCTAAAATTGAAAATTGATCTTAAATTCCTAGTGTGCCATGCTTTTTGTCTAAAACACTATGTTAAAAGATGGAATTTTGCCAACTGCCTTGCCTCATACAACTTTTCCAATTCTTCGAAGCAATTTTTTAATGGAGTCTTCGTCATTAAGTCTTAATGTCATTGTTGTGCGGAGGTTGTGGACTATAAAATTTAAAGGTACTAGCACCCATTCTATATACCAAGTCAAATGGAGTGTATTTGGTGGATCATTTAAATGTTGTGCAATAGGCCCAAAGTACAGCAATATTTTGATGTCCAAATATGTTCTATTTGCATCATATATTTTAGTTAGAGCGGTTCCAATGATCTTATTTAGTGCTCTATTGGCTCCATTTTCTTGTGCATGATATGGTGTGCTCCAATTATGAGTGATCACGAATTGGCTAGTAGTTACTTTATAATTTTATTAACAATGTGTTTCCCCTTATCACTAGTTAATTAAGTAATGCTTAGCAGACACCCAAAATTGGTAATGATGGTGTGACAGAGATTTTGCGACAATATATGGAATACAATCCTTTGTAGGTTCTACTTCAACCCATTTATTGAGATAGTATATTTTGGTTATGATGAATCTGGCTTTAGAGTCCTATGAAATCAATAGCTCATTTGTCAAAGGAAACTTGGGCAATGAATGGTTGAAGTTGCATTTCATCCCAAACAGTAGCTCATCTTGTTGTTTGACATATATTACAATTCTTTGTATAATTTTTAGCATCCTTGTATATACTCGACCAACATAGTCCTGCTAACAATATTTTTTGGGTCGTAGTATCTCCATTGTTGTGTCCTTTCACAATGCCTTCATGTGCTTCCCTTAAATTTTGTTGACATTTATGCCCATACATTACCCTTTGAAGAATATCATCTTGCCCTTTCTTGTATAAAGGGCCTTGAATTAAAGTAAACAAAAGGAATTTTCATAGTAAAAGTTGTTTATCATGTGCAATCATGTTCGATGGATATGTGTCGGTGGAAAGTGATTCGGCAACATCATGGAATTCTTTATGCACAACAGTAATCCAAAAGAAGTGGGTTGTAGGTAAATCTTCTTCATCAGCTACCTCATTTTCTTCTCCTATCTCAATTCTAGATAGGTAATGTGAACTTTGATTATTCTTTTCAAGTTTGACCATTGCTGTAAAATTGAATTCTTGGAATAGTAATAACAAACATACCCTCCCTTGTATAACAAGTTTGTTAGGCAGAAATTTCAACGACTCATGGTCAATGTAGAATGTGAATGGGGTAGATAAGAGGCAAAGGCGAAATTTGTGTAAAGTGTAGACTATGGCTAAAGCTTCCCTTTCAATAGTGGTATAGTTCTTTTCCACTTGAGATAGCTTATGGTTGGCAAAGGCTATAGGATCATCTTTATTTTCCCTAGGTTGAGCAAGAACTACGCCTATAGCTATACTAGAGGCATCTACATGAATCATGAAAGGGTACTGACCAATCCAAAAATATAAGGATAGGGGCCTCAGTTATTTTCCATTTTAATGTATCCAAATATTGCTAACAATGATCAATACAAGTGACAGTTATATTAGTTTTCTTTTTGAGCAATTCTTCTGAAGGTGCCACTATGGTAGCATAATCCTTGATGAATTTCCTATGGTATTTGATATATCCCAAGAATGTTGGAATGTTTTTACTTATGGTGCAGTTTTAGGAGAGGTTAAGGTCATAACTAATGCAATTTTCATCAGATCCACCATTAGTCCTTTGCATAATCGGATACAAAATAAAGGTCGTGAAATACTTATCGTATTGGATATTTTCCACATAGGATCTATCTTCTATATTGCGTAAGGGCATGTGTACTATCTTCTTATCATCCAGAAAGGACATCTCTTCCTTCTGAGAATTAACAATACCATTTAAGTTTACAAACCATCTCAATCCCAACAAGGCTCTTAAAGTATTAAATGGTTCTTTCATTTCCACTACCTCAAAATACACAATTTGTTTTAGACCTTTGATATTCACTTCTACATTTCACCATGTCCCCAAAGTTTCCATGCCTATGCCATCCACTAGGCTTATGTTAATTGGTGTTTTTACTAGCTTTGGTCTCTGCAATCTATACCAATTTGAAGCAAGAATGATGTTTAAGTCTGCACCTAAATCCACTGTCACATGCTTGACTTTGCTATTATTGAGATGTGCAGTGATAAGAAGAGGGTCATTCTTCCAATTCTAGTCCTCAGTTAATTGGTTCACTTGCTGTTTTTGCTTGTTCCGATATTTTCCCAGCTACTTTAACTTTACCAAAAGATATTTCTCTTGGGCTAAAGAGGCCAAGTTCTTGAACATCATTACCTCCTCTTAAAAAAAATAAGCTACCTCATTCTAATGATGTTAAATAATAATACAGATGCAAAAGCATATGGATTTCAAAGAATCGATGTTGTTCAATTAATCAAGAAGACAAAGCTCCTTTAAATAGAGTTACAAAGACGATGTTTCTAAAAGAAACAATCGTTAACTAGAGGCGAAATTAGAAACAACTTAAATGACCATTAATAACACAAAGAGAAAGATATTATTCTAATACCCTTCCTTAATGTTCATCGTTCTAACTACCAAGAGAAATAACAGAGAAGGTTGCCCCCTTCTTCTCAGAACACGCTGCAACAGAAGACAAGAACCTGCCACTAACTTTGCCACTTGAGATGAGTCTGCCACCAACCCTCCTAGAAACTGCAGAACTTCTGGAGATACCCAAAACAACACCAACCGTCCAACCTGATGTTGGAGAACTGTCCCTCCCTGTAACCAGAGACACACCAAGAACAGCTGTCATGATTTTGAGGAAAAAATCGGCAAACCCTCCAAACTATTGCAGATGAGCAAGATGCCCAAAAATAGACTGCAAATAAGAGACTAGTGCAGATGTTCGTACAACTCCAGGTGCGACGAAAAACTAACTGCAACAAAGTACAATTTTTGAGGAAAAAATCATAAACCCTCTTGATTTTTTTTTTACAGGGACAAAAAATATTTAAAAACCCACAAATAATTATTAGGACAAAATTATTAAAACCCACAAATTTTTTCAAGGGAAAAAAATATTAAAACCCATCAGAATTTTTTTTAGGTAAAAAAATATTAAAAACCGAAACAAACATTGATGCCCATAAGCCATCTTCACGCTTTTCGAGGCACGAAAAACGAGGTACTAAGAAGATGCTAAGTGCACAAAACCTGACTACCTTCCAACATCAAGTTGGTCAATGGCGTAATCTTGCACGTTTCCCAATGCACGAAAAAGGAAAAAAACTGAGAAGAGGCATTGGCATGGAATTCAAAAAAATCAAATCCCAATGCAGAAACAGAGGCAGATGCAGGTACAGACTTCAAAAAATGAAGTACGACGGGCACAAATTTCAAGAAAAAAATTCCGACTGACCCAAAAAAATCCGAAGACAACCCAAAAATCCTTGCAAAAAACCCAGAAAGAATCTACTGTCGGAACCTGGATCCACTGGCACAAAAATCGAGGCACCAGAAAATTCTGACGATGACCCAATTGAGATCTCGAAAAACCCACCAGGAACTTGTGCTCGGAAAAAAATTTCGACTAAATCTGGAGGGTCAAAACCCTAGCCGAAAATGCAGATTTCCGTCCAAAAATGGCAGAAAAAAATCTGCAAGTTGGAAAAAAACGCGTCGCGTGGTTGCGCGAAATGCAAGAGAGACAGGTTGCGGGAAAGGGAAGAAAATAGCCAGAAAACCCTAGTAGCTGCAGCCAAAACGAACTGCCAAAGTAGCAATTTCGAATAAACAAAGAAATTTTTCAAAAAAAACTGTTAAAAATTCATGACGAATTTTTAATTGAAAAATTATTTCGAAAATAACCAAGGCTCTAATACCATAATACAGATGCAAAAGCATATGGATTTCAAAGAATCGATGTTGTTCAATTAATCAAGAAGACAAAGCTCCTTTAAATAGAGTTACAAAGACGATGTTTCTAAAAGAAACAATCGTTAACTAGAGGCGAAATTAGAAACAACTTAAATGACCATTAATAACACAAAGAGAAAGATATTATTCTAATAAATAATTTGTTGTTTAGCCTTTTCTACCACCTTATCATGTTGATGCTTATTTGGTCGAAAGTAATCATAATCTCCATCCAGACTAGCCTCTTTGTTCCCTCTGCAATTGATTTTTGTTTTTGCTTGTCGATATCAATTCCTTGCCATGTGAGTATTGTGTCCCTATGCTTCTTTGTTTCGGGCATCTTCTTTTTCTTTATTTCTACCACTTGCTCTTCTTCGAAATAATTCGTATTTGATATGTCAAAGGAGCATACATCCATCCTTTTGCAACCTCTTACTCCTTGTGATGGTACTCTTCTTATAACTCTAGCCCTTCTTTGCAAATCATCACTCCTAGACTATGTTCCTGCATTAAAAGAATTGTCTTGCATTTTCACGTGTAGAGGTCATGGGATTCATCTCTGCAAAAAGGACATTATTTTTCTTGTCACCCAACATTCAATCACATAGTGGCCTACTTTCCGACAATTGAAACATGTGGCATCATTTCTTCTCCAATTATTTCTTCCATGACTTATTCCACCTTTGTAACTTGATTGTTGGTTGTTCTCAATATAGTCTTGTAGTGGCTTATTGTGCGTTGTGTAGGCATTCCCATTGTCCCTCCAAGGTGGTTGTCTATAACTTCCATCATTCATGTTCCTATCTACATCTACATTGAAATTACAGTTATGGCATCCCTAGTTGCCACGATTTCCTCCATTCTAAACTTGAAGCAAATTAGCAAGGCATTCCTTAGTCAAAAGGGTGTCCCACTATTTCACACTTTGAATTATCTGGGGTTTTTGTTCTCTACCTTTATCTCTTTTTAAAGGAATATCAAAGTACTCACTTCCAAGTATTTCATCCCAAGCAATCTCTTTCTCTTCTTTCTCTTCTCTCTTTGCTTTCATTTCTTCTTCTTGTTGACGTGTATTTTGTACACTATCAAACACAGAATAAAATACCCAAGGGTACCTTATCCTCTCTTGAGTAAAGCCTCTGATTGCTGAAAATATCGTAGAAAAGGATCAATCAGGATGACTCCAATGTTCTTCGTTGTAGGGTCTCTACGTGTGGATAAGCTCTTTGTGGTATGATGTGATTTGCTGGAATCACAAGGGGACTTACAATTGATGCCTGAACTTCCAATTTGCTTTGAATATTGCTGGAACACAGGATTTTACAGCCTTAGATTTGAAAAAAAGAAAAAAAGATGAGGGCGAGGAAAGGGTCTAATCCTAACACTAAGAATGTAAGAGCAATGAATGATCTTTGATGAAATTCTAACTAAGTCTTGTTTTGACATCACAGGACCATCTCCACAAGGTTAGTGCGATCTTCGAAGGAAAGCTTTATGATGTTCAAATCATCACTGCAGGCATAGACACCATCAGGTTGATGCATATCAATGAAGAAGCGACAATTGAAGTTAAGCTTAAGCTAAATGATTCCAGTTGACTACGCAAGGCAAGTCTGCAATCAACAAACTGCTAGTAGTATGGATATACGAATTTCACCATCAATCAAGCACATTTCTTCCATTCATCTAATCATCTACCATCTAGGATTGAAGATTCAACAAGAAACCATGCATATTGCAAAAAACGACACACTTCACCATTACTTCAATGAAAATGGAGTTTGTTTACAATCAATGGCAACAATTTCTTGCCTTGTCCTCCTATTCTACTCTAATTGCTAGACTAATTCGCTATTCTAACTACTCTCTATTCACTAACTCCTTTCTAACTCTCTAACTTACTATTTCTATTATTGCCTTTACAAATGAAATGTCAGGGCTTATATAGTGCCCTCAATACAATTCGATGGCTTAGATCAATTTGAGATCAATGGCCAAGATTCATCAATGAAAACCCTAATTAGGGTTTGTTACAACCATTACATAACATTTAATGCTTGACCAATGAAATAATTGTATTGCTTGGACACATGTCCTCTCTAGAAAATTCCACCAATGAATAGCCGAGGTAGGTACATCGAAGTTTGTGCCACCTTCCATAAGTTAGGTACATTGAATCTGGACACGCTGAGGTGGACCTATTCGACTGCAGAAGTGATGACTGGGATGCCACCTCATCTGACACTTGTAGCTTGGTAGATATTCAATTTGATGTTGTTCAGAAGCTATCTTTAATTAACTCTTCTGAAATTATCTGCTTCTTCAATGAACCCTTGTTCTAACTCCTTTTGTCTTTGATGTGCAGGATGATTGATGTACCTCACCTTGTAATGCTGGATTGGAAGAGGTCGCCCTTAATGATGTTAGTCCGAAGAAGGCCGTCCTTGTCGATGCTAGACTGGAGGAGGTCGCCCTTGTCCTTGCTTGATCTTCTTGGAGGAGACCGTCCTTGATGAGAACCTGCCGACTTGTAGATCCTCCGGGCTTTGGAGTCGCCATCTTGATACCTACACAACATTTCAAAATTAGTAATATATCTTGAAATCTAAAAATTAAACTTTAAAAGGAAGATTCAAGATTTTAATTAGGAAACTTCATGATAAATCTTGAGTTATCATTTCCTAATTAACCATGCAATACTTAGACTTTTCTAAAAAATGTCTAAAAAAATCAAACCTTGAATAAGGGTGTCAAGATGATTTTGCCATACCTCCTCTTGAGAATTAACTCTAAGAAATGATGTAAAAATAGATGAATTTTGCTAGGCAAAGTGTAGATCAAAGCTCTCCCTTGGATAAAATGCACCTCCTTTAGCTTGGAAAAGAACTCCACCTTCCTCTTCAAAAATCTGGAAATTCGCCTTCAAATACCTTCAAAACATCTGGAATTTATCCTCCAATCTAGCAAGAAATTCTCCTCTCCAATAGCCTTCAAGATGAATTTCGCCCTCCTTAGTCTCCACACTTTCGCACTTTAGAAGGGATGAATGAATGATTTGAACTTGAAACAATGCCCCCCCTATTATATAGAGCGCTCACCTTCTTTCCTCCAAGAGGCCGACCTAGCAAATAAGCCTTAAAATAAAATATAAAAACACTAAGAAGGAGGCCGACTTGATAAATAAAGACAAAATAATGCCTTGTGCGCTCAACTTTTAATTTTTTATTTCACAAAAATTAATTTTAAATGCCATTATAATAGAAATTCAATTTTTTGAGGCCCAAAATTAATTTATTAAATGCCAATTTAATTAATTTTTTCAAATATTCCAAAGTTAGCAATTTGGCATCTAATGCGATTTGGAGGATATTAACGCCCAAATATGGTAAAAAATAATGAATGCCATTAACTTCGCTCTGGTCCCTTGGAGAGGGGCAGGAGCACTTTTTCATTTTTAGGCTAGGATTCTCAATTTTTTGAAGTCAAACCTTTGTTCACCATGCTTTAGAAGATCTTTCCCATCTCACACAACTTTGCCTTAGCATAATCTCGGAGGGAATTTGTTGTTTCATAAAAAGCGCCCTGGTCCTTCAGTGAGGGACGGGAGCACTTTTGCCAGTTGTCGTCAAAATTTGCAACTCTCGCATCTCAATTCCACTTCAAGGCATTTTAAACACTTTTTCAAACTTGCGCCTTGGCCTCAATTTGTCCAAAATTGGTGAGAAAGGCTAGATAACATGTTAAGCGCTCTGGTCCTTCAGTGAGGGACAGGAGCACTTTTGCAATTTCAAGCTTATCTGTCCTTTGCTAGCCTTCCAAATTATCTTCAATGGGCTAATCATGTCTTCTTCCATTCATTTCAATCACAAACTTGCCTTGGCTTTGCAAGAAATTTGCATTTTTTAGAAAATCGCTCTGGTCCCTTGGAGAGGGACGGGAGCACTTTTTGGAAAATCGCTCTGGTCCCTTGGAGAGGGGCAGGAGCACTTTTTGCCTTCATGGTATATTTCCTTGTCTTTTAAACCTTCAATCGCATCTAAGGCATAAAACATCATTCGTCCTTCCCATCCAAGTCAAGTTTTGCCATAAAATCTCAAACAAAGAAGAGAAACTTGAAAAAGTGCCATGGTCCTTCAGTGAGGGACCGGAGCACTTTTTGTCATTTGGGTTGATTTACTCCTTTGTAGACCACTTAAATTATATTCAATAGACAAAACATGCTTCCCTTGACCTCTTCAAATCATAAAATTGTCTTGATCCTGCAAGAACAGTGCAAATTTGAAAATCAAGCTCCGGTCCTTCAATGAGGGACAGGAGCACTTTTTGCCCTCTAAGCCAGATTGCTTCGTCTTTCATCATGAAATGCCTTGACTAAGGAAGATATCATCTTGTTTCACGCTATGAATAAAAGTTAATGTCCAAGAAAGGTCTAAAATTGTGCATATAAAGAAAATCGATCTGGTCCCTTGGAGAGGGACAAGAGCGCTTTTGACCTTTTAGGCAAAAACTTCATCATTTCATCGTTTTTGATCAAGTTTGGATGCTCTATCATGTTCATTTCGTCCTTCACCATGCCTTTGATGTTTCAATTTGACCAAACAAGGCCAGGAATGACTCAAATAAGCCTTTTCGCCCTGGTCCCTTGGTGAGGGACAGGAGCGCTTTGCCTTGGACCCTGGGTGAGGGACAGCAGCGCTTTTCGCTCTGGATCCTCAGTGAAGGATAGGAGCGAAATTTGACTTTTTGAACTCTCTATCAGGATAATTTTTATGGAATATAACATTTAAGTATAAGAAACTTTAAGTTATATTCCATATATACTTTCAGGATGTTTGAGAGTGGTTTCAGACCTCCAGGAGTTATATTGCAAAATCTAGTTTTTTGAGGTTTTTCAGTTTCCAGACTTAGTCAAATTTCAGGATCAGGACTTTCAGACTTAGCCAAATTTCAAGATCAGGACTTTTAGACTTAGCCAAAATTTCAGGCTCAGGACTTTCAGACTTAGCCAAAATTCCAGGATCAGGACTTCACTCAAGCAGGACCTGCTATCCATGATCTCCCCGACAGCACTCAAAAATGCAAAGGCCAACTGACAAAACCCTAAAAGACCTAGAAAACAAACTCTAAAAGCCAAAAAAGTAGGGGTCCCCATTTGCAATGGGGCGATGTGTGAAAACGTCACAACACTTCTCCACGTTGCGGTATGTCTTCTACCTAAATCCTTTTACTCTTACATGGACAAGGGGATGTATCCTAGTTTAGGGAGTGTGACCCTTCGACATCTTTTTGTTTGTGACATCTTATTGGTTAATGTCTTTAATTTGACACCCAAATTCATCTTAACAATTCCTTCTCTTTCTATTTTATCTTTCCTTAATTTTCTAATACTCTTATTAATGAATTCTTCTAAGTATTTTTCATGTATGGTTAATGTCTCTAGTGTTTTTAAGAATTCCAGAAATATGTCATCTAATTTGATCGTTATGTTTGACAAATCTGGTTTGTTTTTAGCGCTTTTAGGTAATTGCACTAGGGTTGGAGCCTCCTTGCAACTACATTCCACTAACAACAATCTTCTTAAATTTCCATAGTTATCAATATCCTATTTTATGTTGGTTAGTATCTGTTTTGCTTTCTCCAGTGCCTTCCATTCAATTTCTAGATTCTCTTTCTCTTTGTTCTCAACACCTTCCACCTTGGCACGATCAGTGTACCCTCATTATTGCACTCAACTCTCCTCTTCTTTGCATTTTCCATCTTTCTATAGTGTCTCTAATTTGCCTTTGTCTTCTCTCCTCATTGTTTGGGTTGGCCATTATCACTTTTCTTGGTAATGCAATTTGCTCCCTAATCTCTCTTTTGTTTCTCTAATCTCCTTTTGCCACAGGTGTTTTTGTAAAAGTTATTGCAATTTCCAATTTAATAAACAAGTTATATGCTAGATAGTATATTTCTGATTTTGGTATTATTATTATGACTATAATATTATCGTCTTTCTTTTCTGCAGGTCTGAAGGAAGAACATGTATCGATTTCAATGTCGTTCCTTTTCTTTTGAATGTTGTATATATATAGTAAAGCAATCATGATCAAGTGGCACCTTGATCGGACATGTCCGACCAAGATGTCACTTGGTCGTGACTGTTTACTAATTCATTCGGTGTTTATGATAACTTAATCGGTGCCATTACTAAATGATAACAGATCGATAAACACACCCGATAATGAATCGGTGTCAAGGCAAATGTTAACTAATTGATATAACCACACCTGAATGAATCGGTGTGAAGGCAAATGTTAACTAATCGATATAACCACACCCGAATGAATCGGTGTCAAAGCAAATGTTAACCGATCGATTACTAATAGCATTATATATGTGCTACTGGGTTAATACCCCAATAGCATATTAATGCCGATCCATTTATGGATCGACATTAATGTGCTATCGGGTTACTAGCCCGATAGCATTAGATCGACGCTTAACTTTGTTAAGCAAGTCGTCGATCTTAACCCATCTTTATCAATGTCAATATTATAATCAGATAAACATATTCAGTTTGGAAAGCATAATCAAAACGAACAGGAGAGATTGATAGGTTAGGAGAGACGTATCTTGCATAAGCTACTAATGCATTAACACTCCCTCTTAGCTTTGATAGATAAAGTAACCTGCATCACATTTCTTTTTCCATAATGTCAGTCTCTAATAATATATATCATCTATACATATGATATGAATTATCATCAGAACATAATATACAAATATAAAACATCACTCTAAGCATGTGACATAGAGTATCACCTAATCATGTGATATAGAAGATTTATCATTTCATTATGACAGGATATCACCTAAACACGTGATATCAGTATTGCCTAAACACGCAATACTAAGGATAAACATATGAGGATGGTTAGATTCTCATCTTATCCAGGTTGTGATATGTGCACAAACATTTTATACAAATATTTTATCACAACACCATCATGGCACATCCATGACATACCAAAAATCCAATCATGATAAATGGTTTAGAGAATCATAAGATCGTCACCTTATGATGTCTACATACAAGTGTTCATAATCTGAGAGATCGTCACCTCTTAGATATGAACACAGGGGGTGAAACCCAGAATGTCCCAACATGACAAAAGAAGTTTACACATTAAACATCTTATTTACAAAGCAGATTACCTTTCTATCATACCTAAACCTTTTCTGAAGTGATCAACCTTCACTCTGGAAAGTGGTTTGGTCAGAATATCTGCAGTCTGATCTCCTGTGCTAACATATTCCAATTTGATCACATTTTTGTCTACCATGTCTCGCACATAATGGTATGGAATCTCAATATGCTTGGATCTGTCATGAAATACTGGATTTATAGAAAGCTTTATGCAACTCTAGCTGTCACAATGGATGACAGTGGGTTTCATGGGTTCACCAAATAGTCCCACAAGCAACTTCCTAAGCTATACTGCTTCTCGAGCAGCCATGGAAGCTGCAATGTACTCGGCCTCGGTGGAACTCTGAGCTACTGAAGACTGTTTTCTGTTGATCCAAAATATCATGGCTGATCCTAAACTGAAGCAACAACCTGAAGTGCTTTTCCTGTCAGTCACACTCTCAACCCAATCTGAGTCTGTAAATCCGTGTAGGTCTAGATTGACTTTCTCATATTTTAGACCAAGGTTTAGAGTACCTTGTAAGTATCTCATAATGTGTTTCACTGCAATCAAGTGAATTTCCTTAGGCTCACACATAAACTGACTTAAGGCATTGACAGCATAACAGATATCTGGCCTTGTATTCGCCAGATACATCAGGGACCCAATCATCTGTCTGTAGAGTGTAGGATCAGTGGATTGTGACTCTGCTGTTGCTTCCCTAAGTTTATGTAAATTTGTTTCCATGGGAGACGTCATAGGTCTGCAGTTATGCATTCCGAATCTCTTCAAAATGTCCAAGGTATACTTTCCTTGGTTTAGTATAATATTGTCAGAATTCTGCCATACTTCCAATCCTAGGAAGTAATGAAGGAGTCCTAAGTCCTTCATATCAAATTCTTTGGATAGATCATTCTTGCATTGATCTATAAGATGATCATTTCTTGTGATTAATAAGTCATCAACATATAAAATCAACATTAGCATATCATCTTTATTTCTTTTGTAGTAGAGATTAGGATCTGCATCATTTTTATAGAAGCCTAGTCCTGAGAGATAGGTGTCAATTCTTTCATACCAGGCCCTGGGGGCCTGTTTAAGCCCACAGAGAGCTTTCTTGAGTCTGCACACATGAGACTCTGCATCATGAATTTCAAACCCTTCAAGTTGCTCTAGGTAGACTTCTTCTGAGATCTCACCATTTAGAAATGTTGTCTTAACATCCATTTGGTGTAACTTCCATCCTTTAGTTGCTGCAATGGTTAATACAACTCTCACTGATGTATACCTGGCAACAGGTGCAAAGGTTTCTTCATAGTCTATTCCCTCCCTTTGTGAGAATCCTCTGGCTACAAATCTGGCCTTGTGTTTCTCAATATTGCCGTCTGCAGCATGTTTGATTTTGAATAACCATTTAGATGAAACCACAAATTTTTTGGTTGGCCTAGGAACAATCTCCCAAACATCATTTTTCATAATGGATTGATACTCTTCAGACATGGTATCCTTCCATACTTGATGTTTCAGTGCATCTGATACATTGTTTGGTTCAGATTTAGAGAGATCTATCATAAGAGCAACATAGCTAGTGAATTTATTTGGTCTTTTGCTTTCCCTGAAGGTTCCTAAAGGAGCAGCAAACTTCTGAGCTTCTGCTACAATCTTGGTGGCCCATAGAGGTCTTTTCTTGAGGTTTTCTCTAGGTGAGTTTGAAGTTTCACCTATGGTTTCCTCAAGATTCTCCCTCTGAAACTCAAGAGTGGGGTCTTCTTCTATGTTAGGAGTGAGGATATAGATTTCAAGCTCTATTGTACTTAGGGCTCTTTTGAAGGCTAAGTCTTCTTCAAAGATTACATCTCTACTAAGTTCAATATTTCTCTGACCATGTATATATATTCTATAGGCTTTGGATGTTTCGCTATATCCTACAAGTATTCCCCTTTTTCCAGAAGGTTCTAGTTTTAGTCTTTTCTCTTTAGGTACATGTATATAGACAGGACACCCAAATATCCTAAGGTGGCTGATATCTGGCTTTAGTTTGGTAAATACTTCTTCGAGAGTTTTATCTTCAAGATGTGAGTGAGGACATCTGTTTTGGACATACACAGCAGTGTTAGTTGCTTCTGCCCAAAGATTGATATTTAGATTCTGATCAAGAATCATGGCTTTGGCAACTTCTACAATTGTCCTATTTTTCCTCTCAGCTACCCCATTTTGTTGAGGATTATAAGATATTGTTAGCTCCCTCTTAATCCTTGAGTTTTTACAAAAATCTCTAAATAATTCATGTGTATTCCCCCCCATTATCGGTCCTTAGGGTTTTGATTTTATTACCTGAGTAGTTCTCTGTCAGTGATTTAAACTCTTTAAACCTACTAAGGATCTCTTCTGATTCTTTACACTTCAGAAAGTAGATCCAAGTTTTCCTAGAGTAGTCATCAACAAATATTACATAATACAAACATCCTCCTAGAGAGGGAGCGGGCATAGGTCCACATACATCAGAATGAATTAACTCTAATACTTTGCTTGTTTTCCTAGTACTATTATGGAAGGCACCCTTGATATTTTTACCTAGCGCACATCCCTTGCATGCCTCTGAATGATATTTTTTGCAACTTAGGTAAACCTGTGACAAGGTTTCCCATAGATGACAAAGCTCTATAATTCAAGTGGCCTAGTCTTCTATGCCAAACCTCATTTGCATTTGTTGCTTCGTGAATCATGGCTAGGTTGGGCTCTGTGCACAGCTCATACAAATAGCCTCGTCTTCGACCAATGACTTTAGCTTTCTTAATGGAAGAATTTTTTGGCCAAGACAACACCTTGTTCTCCATGAAGGTTATTCAGTATCCGTTATCTTCTAGGGCTGATATGGAGACTAGATTTCTCTTGATGCCGGGGACATACAGTACTCCTTCGAGTTGCAATGATATGCCTGTCTTCAGTTTGATGGTGCAGGAACCAATTCCTTTAACTGGATATGAGGAATCATCTCTGATGGTTACTTCCTCTTCATTATCCTCTGTCGTGGAGTCTAGCACTTCTCTAAACCCTGTAATGTGTCTAGATGAACCGCTGTCGATCACCCAAGAGTTAGACTTATTTGATGCATGGCTTGTAAGTGCTGAGTAGAGGACAGTTCTGGGAGTTATCTTCTCTTTTAGATTTTCCTGCTCTGGCAAATGTGGCTTGTTTGGCTCTCTCTGGACATTTTGCAACAAAGTGCCCGAACTTATCGCACCTATAGCATTGAATATGTGATAGGTCTCTCTTCGAAGTGTTCTTGCCTTGATGACCCTTCCTCTTCCTAAATTGCTTCTTCTTGGTTGTCTTATTTGTGTTAGTATTTAGGACTTGAAAGTCTTCATCAATGTTCTTTTGTTTTATTCCCATCTTGTTCAATCTTGATTCTTCTTGGAGACAATCGTCCCTTAATCTTTCAAACTTAGGATATTTGGACCTTGCACTGATGCCTTGGACGAATGTACTCCATCCACTAGGCAACCCATCTAGAGCAATGAGTGTTAACTCTTTGCTTTTGATCTCGTAATCCAGAGTTGCTAGTTCATCTCTTAGAGTTGATATCCGCATAAAGTAGGCGTTGATTGTCTCCCCCTTGTTCATGGTGATATGATTTATTTCTCGTTTTAATGCCAAAGTTCGACTTGCATTCGATATCTCAAATGTGCTTTCAAGTGCTTTGAACATTTTATAGGCTATCTGATGTTTTCTTATGATGGGCATTATGTTGTTTCTCACCCCATCAACTATTATTTTGATGGTTTTTTCATTTCCTTCAATCCATGTGGTTTTGTCAGGTTCATTTTCAGGTTGATCATTTTTAGTATGAACAAATGAATCTACTTTGTTCTCTTTTAAGATCATCTGGATTCTGAACTTCCAGGCTGAAAAATCATTGCCACCTCCGAGTCTGTCTTCGAATCTGATAGCGTTGGCCATTGGAGAAATGTGATGTAGTATATAACCTTTTTCTTAAATTATTCACAAAATCGAATAGCCTCAAGTTCGATCAACTTGGCTCTGATACCATGTAAAAGTTACTGCAATTTCCAATTTAATAAACAAGTTATATGCTAGATAGTATATTTCTGATTTTGGTATTATTATTATGACAATAATATTATTGTCTTTCTTTTCTACAGGTCTGAAGGAAGAACATGTATCGATTTCAATGTCGTTCCTTTTCTTTTGTATGTTGTATATATATAGTAAAGCAATCATGATCAAGTGGCACCTTGATTGGACATGTCTTTCAGACATGTCCGACCAAGATGTCACTTGGTCGTAACTGTTTACTAATTCATTCGGTGTTTATGATAACTTAATCGGTGCCATTACTAAATGATAACAGATCGATAAACACACCCGATAATGAATCGGTGTCAAGGAAAATGTTAACTGATTGATATAACCACACCCGAATGAATCGGTGTCAAGGCAAAAGTTAACCAATCGATATGACCACACTCGAATGAATCGGTGTCAAAGCAAATGTTAACCGATCGATAACTAATAGCATTATATATGTGCTACTGAGTTAATACCCCGATAGCATATTAATGCCGATCCATTTATGGATCGACATTAATGTGCTATCGGGTTACTAGCCCGATAGCATTAGATCAACGCTTAACTTTGTTAAGCAAGTCGTCGATCTTAACCCATCTTTATCAATGTCAATATTATAATTAGATAAACATATTCAGTTTGGAAAGCATAATCAAAACAAAACAGGAGAGATTGATAGGTTAGGAGAGACATATCTTGCATAAGCTACTAATGCATTAACAGTTTTTATGTTGTCATCCCAAAATGAGAATGTATGGATAAAGTCTTTTTGTAATTCATTCCACTCCTTAGATTTGGCTCTTCTTTCTTGGTTAATATAAAAGGTTAAAGATTTTGAATTTTGAAAATTTCTCAATTGTCCCTAGTAAGACGTAACCAAGGTCTTGGTAACAGAACTAATGTTAGCAAGAAATCTGGGGGCATACAGACTAAAGTTCTGAACTCCAATGACTTTCATAGTGTTTCAATTTATACCCCAAACTCAATCCTATTAAGGAACAAGGCAGGAGACTAACTGCTTAACAGATTATCAAGAACGTGCCATAAAACATCATATATGGAACCCCCAAAGCATTTATATTAATTCAATACTTTTTGGAGATTGGCACTCTATTCTCAAACTCTCTTGGGAATTGACAAATCCCAAATACACTAGTTCGTTATTCATAAAACTACACTTATCCAAATTAAAAACTTTTTTCACAATCTTTGCAAGAGTAGCCTAAAATGTTCCTCCTTCATTTACTAAAAATCAAAATGTAATCTAAAAAATCATAACTTACCAAGAAAGGGCTTCAATATGTTCATCAACTATCATAAGCATGCCCAATGCATTGGTCAATCCAACTAGCATAACTAGCTACTTGTACAACTCATCCTTTGGCTTGAATATGGTCTTCTATTCATCTCCTCTCCAATCTAAATCTAATGATATCCAGTCTTCAAGTCAATTTTTGTAAAATATTTGGCTCCACTTAAACAATCCATCAAGTCATCCATTCAAAATAATGAAAATCAATACTTCATTATTATCTTGTTGATGGCTCATTAATCCATGCACATACACCATTCACCATACTTCTTGGGTGCTAATACTCTTAGTATTGCACATGGGCTCAAAAATTTCCCTTATTAGCCCTTTATTAACTATGTCTTGGACATGCTTCTTCACTTCCTCATTCTTTATTGGTTTCATCTTGTATGCTACCTTGTCTGGCAAACTTGCTCCAAGAATTAAATCCATGTGATCGCTAATACTTATCATGGGTGGTAACCCATTCAATAACTTATTTGAAAGAATTATAAAATTTTACGTAAATGGTGTGTGTTGCCCCAAAACCACCAACAAACTCAATTGATACATTGTGTAGTTATATTTTGCATAAAATTTATGTTTTTTTTTTTTTTAAAGTTTTTTCCTAAAATTTAGTGGTTTTTAAGTGGTTGAGTTTTTCCCAAGTGCTCTTTGAATCCAAATCTCTGAAACGAGTTAAAAGGACAACACATTCTATGCACTTTTATATCTTTTAAAAAACAAATCCTAAAACCAAACATACCTTTGCATTGTTATTCACTTCCTCTCCCTTGTCTTTTAATGGGCTCAATGTCAATTCTTTCCCATCCTTTACGATGGTACAAGTGTTCATCTCACCATCAAGTAAAAGGCTTTTATCATATTGCCATGCTCCTCCAACAAACCATAACAAGCATCCGTAGGCATAATACCACACAATAGTTTGTCATTATATGCACCAATCTAAAAATCTAGTAAACATTATTCACTCATTGAGAGTTGATCTTCCTTCTGCAGCCATGAGATCTTGTATGGCCTAGGATGTTTGAACTTCTTTAGCTTGAGCCTCACCACCATCTCCTTGGGCACCAAGTTGTTTGTGTGTCCATTGTCAACAACTCTATAACATTTTTCTTCAGACTTAACTATGGTCTAGAATACATTCTTCCTCTATGTGGGCTCACGCTCTTCTATCTTTAATTTTAAAAACATTATCTTCATCATGAGAGACTCTCCTTGCTCTAATTCTTTCATATGGAAAGGTGATGCTACAATCTTCTCTTCCATAGTATCCTCTTCCTCTTGTATCTTGATTGAAATTCTCACTTCAAGAGGTGCTAGATTCCCTCTAATCTATATGTTGTTTGTAGTAACCCCTAACAACAACATTCATATAAATTACTCATATCAAAAAAAAATACAATGGAATTTAACCAAAGCATTCATACAAAATACTTGGATTTGAAATGTCCACATTAAATAAACAAATCTAAATATATAAAATGGTTGGAATGAAGTAATTGTTAACACAAACCAACTGCCACTAGACCAAAAGTTTGAACTGTTAGTGAGAGCACCATCGGTGAGGTTAGGGTGTAGAGGAGGGTTGAGGGTCCAACATGGCAATAGTTTAGCCCCCTGAGCCGAGAGGTCCCTATTGGACACAATCAACCACGACGCGAGTAAGTTGTCACTGGCACGAGTCGAACCCTACCCAACAGAGTTGCCAGTTTTGTTAACACAAACCAACTACCACTACACCAAAAGTTTGAACTGTTGGTATGAGCATCATCAAAGAGGTTAGGGTGTCGAGGAGGGTTAAGGGTCCGACGTGACAACAATAATTCATTCACGCATTCGATGCAAATGATTACATAAATTTTTTGCTACAAGTTTTTGCCAATAATCACTAAAATATCCAGATGTTGCTATAGACCTTCGGATTGAAGCATTAAGGCAACCTTTGTATGAAGTTGCCCTCCAAAAGCCAAAGGGCTTTTGGCCTCCAATCTCGAAATCCAAAGGTTTTTTTCCTTGGAACCGATAACTAAACAAAAGTGTTTGTAAAGGGCTTTTGTCCTCCAATCACCAAATCCAAAGGTTTTTGTCTTTAGATCCAAATTAATAAAATTGGATGCATTGTATAAGAGTTGAAGGCCTAATATGAGCCCAAACATGACAAGAATCATTTGAGAGCTTTTTACCATTTACATTCAAATTTGGGCCCATTAAGAGTAATTAGGGGTCAAAATATCCTATTGACACTTTTAGAAAGGTAGGCTATCATTGACAACCCCAAAGGTTTGAAGAGGAATGTCTAAGTGGAGAAGTAGGGGTTGGTGAATCAAGATGACAGATGAATGGGGAGCCATAAGTTTGAGGTCCCACAAGAGAGAAGGATGCTAGTTGCGAGACCACAAGGAATTGAAAAAGGGATGTGAGTATAAGAAAGTTCAAAATGTCGCCCAAAACAAGAAAGTGACTTGGACAATTTCATACTTAGGATTAGAAGCATTAGATTCACTTTTATCATCATTGAATTGTCCTCTTCTCCTAAAGGATCTACCTCTTCCTCTTGAGTTACTATGTTGTTTTTTGGCCAATGTCTCTTCTACCTTTAAGGTATATTGATAAGCCTCCTCCACTAGTCTCACTTGGATCATGTTGATCTCATCTTGGATTGACATTCAAAGTCTATCGATGTATCTTGTAATCATTTCGTCAACATCTTCTACATGGTTGGCTCAAATATTGAGCTTGTAGAAATCCTTTGTGTAGGACTTAACATTCGTCTCCCTCTATTTCAAATTTTGTAATTGCTTCAAAAAATTCAATTGCCAATGCACCAATAAGAATTTTTCTGTTAATTTTGTAACATTCAATTCCAAAATTAAATCTTCTCCTTAACTCTCCTTTATCGATCCATATACACATGATCCCACCATCAAGATGCATGATCTTTCAACTTCATATTGGAGAAATTTTACACTCTTCATGTCTTCTATTGACTCAAAATCATAATATTCTTCC